>NC_069504.1:926357577-926697577 GCF_027579735.1 Bombina bombina | reverse complement strand
CTGGGGGGGTATTGTATTTTTTTTACAAGTGAAAGAGCTGATTACTTTGGGGCAATGCCCTGCAAAAGGCCCTTTTAAGGGCTATTTGTAATTTAGTGTAGGGTAGGAAATTTTATTATTTTGGGGGGCTTTTTATTTTATTAGGGGGATTAGAGTAGGTGTAATTAGTTTAAAATTCTTATAATTCTTTTTTTCCCCCCGTAATTTAGTTTATTTAATTTAATTGTAATTAATTGTAGGTAGTTTAGGTAATTTATTTAATGATAGTGTAGTGTTAGGTGTAATTGTAACTTAGGTTAGGATTTATTTTACTGGTATATTTGTATTTATTTTAACTAGGTAGTTATTAAATAGTTAATAACTATTTAATAACTATTCTACCTAGTTAAAATAAATACAAAGTTGCCTGTAAAATAAAAATAAACCCTAAGATAGCTACAATGTAACTATTAGTTATATTGTAGCTAGCTTAGGGTTTATTTTATAGGTAAGTATTTAGTTTTAAATCGGATTAATTAATTTAATTGTAGTAATTTTATTTAGATTATTTTAAATTATATTTAAGTTAGCGGGGGTTAGGGTTAGGTTTAGACTTAGGTTTAGGGGTTAATACATTTAATCTAGTAGCGGCGACGTTGGGGGTGGCAGATTAGGGGTTAATAAATGTAAGTAGTTGTCCGCGATGTTAGGGAGGGCAGACTAAAATTATGAAAAATTAAAAAAAACTAACATTACCAAAAAACCTTCCACTAAAATTACGAAAAATAATAAACAAAATTTTCAAAATAATAAAAATTAAACCTAATCTAATACCCCTATAAAAACAAAAAAGCCACCTAAAATAAAAACACCCCCTAAGCTAACAATAAACTACCAATAGCCCTTAAAAGGGCCTTTTATAGGGCATTGTCCTGAAGCAATCAGCTCTTTTACATAAAAAAATTACAAAGTCTCCCCTAATAGTAACCCCCCCACCCACCCATCTCTCCAAAATGATATACCTCTTACATGCTTTTGTTGCATTTCCTTTCAAAATTGATTAAAACAAAATTCTGACTTGATATTGTGTAAACACCATGGAGTATATTTATTAAGCTCCGTATGGAGCTTGATGCCCCGTGTTTCCGGCGAGCCTAAACAGAGTTATGAAGCAGAGGTCTAAAGACTGCTGCTCCTTAACTTGTCCGCCTGCTCTGAGGCCGCGGACAGACATCAACCCGATCAAATACGATCGGGTTGATTGACACCCCCTGCTAGCGGCGGATTGGCCGCGAATCTATAGGGGGCAGCATTGCACCAGCAGTTCACAAGAACCACTGGTGCAATAATAAATGCAGACAATGTATGCTGTCGGCATTTATCGGTGTGCAGCGGACATGATATGCTACTTCGTATCATGTCTGCTCGCACATTGATAAATATGCCCCCATACATCTAACTATTCTCTGTTTTGTCTATGTATTTTGTCTTTATCTTTTGTTTGACTCATTTGTAATGTTTAAAGAAAAATACTTTATTCAACAAACTTGTAATGCATTTGAAGTTGTAGTGGAAGAAATGCACTAAATACATTTTTTTCTCAGTTAATCATAACATTTTTTATTGAACACAGGCTTCCTGCTTACAGAATATTTATTTTTTTGGTTTAAGCAATTTATATGAAACATAAAATGTATACATATTTTATATAGAAGAAATACTATAAAGATGAAGGATTTTTTCAAGTTACCTCATCTACAATTATCTTATGGCGCAACTATATTGTTATCTTGAACTCAGAGCTTGCAACTATTTGCATTGTTTCTTATTTTAATTGCATTTTTTATTTTTATAAATTATAGCTAGAATTCCGTTTTATCTCAAGCTTGCAGATAATTTAGTAAAGGGACTATATCATATGATGAGTTTGTATGTTTTTAATATTTTTATAGGCTAATTGCCAAACTATCCCAATGGAAGTCATATATACTCCCAGAATCTGACAGGCACTAAAGATAGTTTAATGAAAGCACAGTATATCATTTGTTTTATTTCAGGGCTGTAGGTAAAAAAGGGTTACATAACGGTATATACTAATGTTTAACTGCTTGTAAATGTTTTCATTTATATTCTGCATTTTCTTTAATCTACATAAATTGCTTGATTTGATTGTGCACAATAAAATAAATATAATATTAGGTTGATCATAACCTTTTGATAATTATCTGCACGCTAGCTGTTTTCCACGTTGGTACCATAACAATAAGAAATTTTACTGTTTTCCAGAAACACTTTTTTATTGTTGTTTTAATAAAAATGGTCTTAACATATTCCAGTCCTGTTTCTCTGACCACAATCCAAGTTCTCTATACTTAACAACACATTTATGGAACCATTTTTACTATCAAATTTTATATATATAGAAAAAAAAAATGAAATAGCTATTAGTACTTGAAAAATCCTTAGACAACAACTTTTAAATTATTAGTGATTAACCCCCAAATATTTTAGAATAGAACATTGGTCTTATGTATGCGCAAAATGCATTACCTTTACTATATTGGATCACGTTAAGAAGCAACATCACCAAACAGATCTAAACACTACCTGTTCAATCAATTAACCCCTTAGTGACCAGACCATTTTTCAATTGTCTTACCATTAGATACCAGGGCTATTTTTACATTTCTGCAGTGTTTGTGTTTAGCTGTAATTTTCCTCTTACTCATTTACTGTACCCACACATATTATATACCGTTTTTCTCGCCATTAAATGGACTTTCTAAAGCTATCATTATTTTGATCATAGCATATAATTTACTATTAAAAAATTATAAAATATGATGAACAAATTGAAATAAAACACACTTTTTCTAACTTTGACCCCCAAAATCTCTTACGCATCTACAACCACCAAAAAAACACCCATGCTAAATAGTTTTAAAATTTTGTTGAGTTTAGAAATACCCGTTTGCACGTTCTTTGCTTTTTTTGCAAGTTATAAAGCAATAAGTACAAGTAGCACTTTGCTATTTCCAAACCATTTTTTTTCAAAATTAGCAAAAGTTACATTGTAACACTGATATCTATCCCTTCACATGTATATATTTTTTTTTAGTAGACAACCCAAAGTATTGATCTACGCCCATTTTGGCATATTTCAGGCCACCATCCAATTTTGGCACAAATGGTTGTAAATGCTTCTCTGGGATCCCCTTTGTTCAAAAAAAGGCAGACATATATGGCTTTGCCATTGATTTTTGGGAATTAGAAGGCCGCTAATTGCAGCTGTGCACCACACTTGTATTATGCCCAGCAGTGAAGGGGTTAATAAAGTAGCTTGTAGGGTTAATTTTAGCTTTAGTGTATAGATTACCCTCCCACCTGACACATCACACCCCCTGATCCCTCCCTAATCCCTCTTAAACAGCTCTCTTCCTTCCCCCACCCCATAATGGTCACCCCCATCTTAAGTACTTTTTTAATTTTTTATATAGTTTCTGCAGTGTAGGATCCCCCCTTACACCCCAACCTCCCTGATCCCCCCCCCAAACAGCTCTATAACTCTACCTATTTGTGGCCATCTTAGGTACTGGCAGCTGTCTGCAGTAAAATTAGGCTTTACCTTTTTTTATTTTTTTATTTAATATACCAATTTTTTCCGTAGTGTAGCTGCCCCCTCACAGAGTGGCCCTCTCTGCATCAGTTGCTTACCAGAGGGTATTGCATGATGCCTCAATATCGAGGCATCGCTGCAATACTCTGAAAGTGGTTGGAAGCGTTCAGGATCGCTTACAGCCCTTGAAACCCGTGAGGACATACCAGGCACATCCTCAGTCGTTAACAATCGTTTTTTGTAGGACAAGCCTGATACGTCCTTGGTCGTTAAGGGGTTAAAGATAAAAAAAAAAAAACTTTTACACTGATAAAAATAGCCAAATACATAACCCGGAAAACACACATGTCCAGTATACTGAACATGTCCCTGCTAAACCCTTTCACGCCTAAGGCTTTTTTCACCCCAGTGCTGAGCCACTTTAAAGCTTTTTTGGATACCGACATTGAATTCCTATTTTAAGTCCAATTTCAGTGAGTGACCCACACATATGATATATTTTTTTAGCAGGTCCAGCAGATTCACAATATTGCATAGAATATAAAAATGTATAGCTTTTGCTTAGATTTTAGTAAATAATATTGAAAATGACCAAGTGACCACTGCTGTTACTGTGATCACTTTATTAAATTGTCATAAAGGGTAGCCACATGTGAAACAGGGACATATATGGTTTTTTTTGAGGGTTATCATTTAAAGAGAGGCCCCTTTGTTCAGTACAGAAATAGAAGCACATTTTTCTAGCAAGGTGTCCACTGTTACCACTGTGATCACTTGACTATACAGACAAAATTGATATATTTTTGATAGAGGGACATGTTTACTAGAAAATCATCTTTATTATGGGTCTCCAGCACCATTTCTTCTAATGTGTCCAGTAGTGTGCCCATGCCCTTTGAATTTGCTCACAGCCTAAGCCTAAGAGAGAGCGCTAATTTGCTGTGGTATGCTTAGGCTTGGCTGAGAAATGTGCATTTCTGCAATATTAAAAATACTATAACAAATGATAGCATTTAATTATTACACTAACTATATCATACACCTATACTTATGTGACCACTTCAAAATTGCTGGCTACTAATTTTTTGGCCTGGCTCCTACATTTTGGACAAATTTGTTAGGCACTGATAAAAGATATGCAATAACTTTTTTTGCATTAAGGACCTTTTTGTGCCTTAGTTTTTTGAGAGACGATCTATAATCTTTGTATATTATTTATAGGAGCCTGTGAAAATGTATGTTCTCAGAACATTGTGTGAGGATATCATTTTAGTAATATGTACTCTATGATTATGTCTTGAATGGAATTGCAATGTTTAACAGCAACTTTTTTAGTACATTATTAGCCCAGTATATTTTGATTTGACAATTTTTGTAGTTGCATGAATCAGTATATTGCCTAGTCATTCTAGTCAGTCAGTATTCTTAATTGTTTTGCAGTTTTCCTTTATAATTTTGGAAAGTCAGGGAATATGTTTTCCTGAGCTAGTGGGCAATGTTTTGCCACAGTATGCTTTATATTACTATTTCTAACTAGGAGGATCTATATGATGTGATTTGTGCAAGTTTTACATGCAGCTGAGACCACTATAGGTGGATAAATACTATATAAACGAAAGCCAACTGTTTAGTATTTTTATATGTGTAAGAGTGTGTTTTTGTTTAAGTGTGTGTTTGTGAGAGAAATAATGAGTGTGCATGTGAGTCTGTGTTTGAGAGAGAGAATATGTGTGTGAGTGTTATGTTTGAGAGAGAGATTGTGTGTGTGAGAGATTGTGTGTGAGAGAGAGAGAGAATATGTGTGTGTAAGAGAGATTGTGTGTGTGTGAGAGAGAGAGATTGTGTGTGTATGAGAGAGAGATTGTGTGTGTGAGAGAGAGAGATTGTGTGTGTGTGAGAGAAAGATTGTGTGTATATGAGAGAGAAAATATGTGTGTGTGTGAGAGAGAGAGAGAGAGAGAGAGAGAGAGAGAGAGATTGTGTATTTACTATATTTTTAAGCTTGACTACAACCAATTAAAAAGTGTGCACGCATTTTAGTCAATTGACCAAATATTGCATGTGTGAAAAATTGTGCAGAACATTGTCCTCTCTCTCTCTCTCTCTCTCTCTCTCTCTCTCTCTCTCTCTCTCTATATATATATATATATATATATATATATATATATATATACTTGATTTTTTATTGCACATATAATGACCCATTCCCAAGCAAATCCCAATGTGTTTTATACTTTATTTATAAAACATCTGTTGCGTGGAACTTCTCCAAGACTACCATTTGAAAGAGCCAGATATTCTCTTTCAAATCTCAAAGTCTTGGAGGTTTGTAGCTGCTATGATAACTGAGGTTGAGTGGTTTGAGGAATCTCCCCCCATCCAGCTCCCTTGCAGCTACACTAAGAGGCCCATTTATCAAGCTCCGTATGGAGCTTGAGGGCCTGTGTTTCTGGCAAATCTTCAGACTCGCCAGAAACACAAGTTATGGAGCAGCGGTCTAAAGACCGCTGCTCCATAAACCTGTCCATCTGCTCTGATGAGGCGGACAGGAATCAGAGGTGATTGACACCTCCCTGCTCATGGCCCATTGGCCGTAAGTCTGCAGCAGGTGGCGTTGCACCAGCAGCTCTTGTGCTCTCATGGTGCAATGCTGAATACGGAGAGCTTATTGCTCTCCGCATTCAGCGATGTCTGTTGGACCTGATCCGCACTGTCAGATCAGGTCCGACAGACATATGATAATTCGGCCTCTAAGCTTCCCGGTTCTGTCCCATTTGTGACATCACCATGTGAAGCCTTGGAGTACTAGGCCACTAATGATCCCTGGCCTGTAGATTGATGAAAACAATCCCAATGCATGATGAAAAGGGCTCGTCATGCACCCACAGGTATTGAAGTGGTTAAATAATTTAAAAAAGACATACACATCTCTATGGTTTTGGAGCAAAACTGGTTAATTACAAATATATTCTATCATTCTGTCTGTGTCTTTATTTCTGTCGCTATGGCCTCTATTTATCAAGCTGTCAACCGCAAATACGCTGGAATTCCGCAGCATATTTGTGGCGAGCCTGATTCGCCGTAGTTATCAAACCCTACAGACCGGCAAAAGTAGAATATAGTGACGTAACATACGATCCGCCGGACTCAGTCCGACACAGATCGATGGTTACGTCACCCCAGATGTTCCGAACGCAAGTTCGGCACAATCTGACTACTTTTGGAAGTTATCAAAGAACTACCAGGTACGCTCGCCACTTTTCCGGCCCAGCGTACCTGGTTTTCAATCCGCCACCCTGGAGGCGGTGGATGCCTTAGGAATCAATGGGAGTCTGACAGTAGCGAAAGCTCATGTTCGCTGCTGCCCGATATCCCATTGATTCCTATGGTAAATGTCTACACCTAACACCCTAACATGTACCCCGAGTCTAAACACCCCTAATCTGCCCCCCCTACACCGCCGACACCTACATTATACTTATTAACCCCTAAACCGCCACTCCCAGAGCCCACCACCACTCTAATAAACTTATTAACCCCTAAACCGCCGCTCCCGGACCCCACCGCCACCTACATTATACCTATTAACCCCTAATCTGCCGCCCCCTATACTCCCGCCACCTACATAAAGTAATAAAACTCTATCCTACCGATCCCGGACCCCGCCGCAACTAAATAAATTGTTTAACCCCTAAACTGCTGCTCCCGGAGCCCACCGCCACCTACATTATATTTATTAACATAAGATGAGGAAGAAGGAAAGCTGAGTCCAAGTGTCAGAGAAATGGTTTATTGCAGAATAGGCTTTCTGGATGCAAGGTAAGCTCCAATCTATATATTATATTTATTAACCCCTAATCTGCCCCCCCCCTACACTGCCACCACTATAATAAAAATATTAACCCCTAAACCTAAGTCTAACCCTAAACCTAACACCCACTAACTTAAATATAATTTAAATAACTCTAAATAAATATTACTATAATTAACTAAATAATTCCTATTTAAAACTAAATACTTACCTATAAAATAAACCCTAAGCTAGCTACAATATAACTAATAGTTACATTGTAGCTAACTTTGTATTTATTTTAACTAGGTACAATAGTTATTAAATAGTTATTAACTATTTAATAACTTCCTAGTTAAAATAAAGACAAAAGTACCTGTAAAATAAAACCTAACCTAAGTTACAATTACACCTAACACTACACTATCATTAAAATAATTAAATAAATTAACTACAATTAAATAAAATTAAATACAATTAAATAAAATTAACTAAGTACAAAAAAAACAAACACTAAATTACAGAAAATAAAAAACATATTTACAAGAATTTTAAACTAATTACACCTAATCTAATCCCCCTAATAAAATAAAAAAGCCCCCCAAAATAAAAAAGACCTACCCTATACCTGTAAAAAAAAGTACAATACCCCCCCAACATTAAAACCCACCACACACACACCCAACCCTACTCTAACACCCACCCAAACCCCCCTTAAAAAAAAAACTAACACTAACCCCCTGAAGCTCACCCTACCTTGAGACGTCTTCACCCAACCGGGCCTAAGTCCTCAACGAAGCCGGGTGAAGTCTTCATCCAACCTGGCAGAAGAGGTCCTCCAGACGGGCAGAAGTCTTCATCCAGGCGGCATCTTCTATCTTCATCCATCCGACGAGGAGCAGCTCCATCTCGAAGACATCCGACGCGGAGCATCCATCCAGACCGACGACTACCCGACGAATGAATATTCTTTTAAATGATGTCATCCAAGATGGCGTCCCTTGAATTCCGATTAGCTGCTAGAATTCTATCAGCCAATCGAAATTAAGGTAGGAAAAATCATACCAATAGGATTGAAGTTCAATCCTATTGGCTGATCCAATCAGCCAATAGGATTGAGCTCCCATTTCTATTGGCTGTTCCAATCAGCCAATAGACTGTGAGCTCAATCCTATTGGCTGATTGCATCAGCCAATAGGATTTGTTCTACCTTAATTTAGGTTTAGGGGTTAAACACTTTATTAGAGTTGCGGTGGGCTCCGGGAGCGGCGGTTTAGGGGTTAAACACTTTATTAGTGTTGCGGTGGGCACCGAGAGCGGCGGTTTAGGGGTTTATAACTTTATTTAGGTGCGGTGGGGTCCGGGAGCGGTGGTATAGGGGGTAAAACAGTATAGTATAGTGTGGATGCTTAGTGACAGGGTACCAAGAAAGCTGCAAATAAGCCGAAGAGCAGTGAGATTGATGACTGTTAGTTAACAACAGTCCGCTGCTTTTACAGCTTTCTTGATCATTTTGGCGAACATATTCAGGTCCGCGGCGGCGATGTTAGGCGATCTTAGGCGAGCGTATTGGTGCTGTCGAATGCAAGAAAGTCGACGGCTTGATAACTAGCGGCCTATGTCCCTGTAATATCTTGTTATCCTCTGTGGGTATGTTAACTTTCTCAATTGTATCATTACTTTATATAAATATATTTATCATGGTCCATGTAGTAAGTTGGTAGGAGCTCTGGGTATTCCAAGATAATTGTTTGTGACAAGAGAATTCACTCTAAGGTAAGAAGAAAATATAATCTTCAGCAAGGTAAACATATTTTCCCTGTGAGAGCATTGAAACTGTATAAAGGTTTGCCTTTGGAGGTAGTGATTGCCAATATAAGGCTAGATTACAAGTGGCACAGAATATTTTGTTTTTTCGATCGTGAAAACTCTGCTGGAGTTAAGCTTTTTGCGCTAGTCGGTTGCGTTCATATTACAAGTTTAAAAAAAACTTATTTTGCGCAAGCTGTAACCTGAATAGCACAAAAATCCTAACAAATTATCATGTGCACGTGCATGTATTCCCCCATAGAAGTAAATGGAGAAAAAAAAAGTAGAAAAAAACCTAACACCTGAATATCGAGCAAACATGATCGCATTTTCGCATGCCCCATTGAAGTCAACGGACAAAAATAAAATTGTTGAAAAAACCTAACAGCCATCGCGCAAACAACATAACATATTCGCATTTGCAAATGTAAAATATTTACAGTACATACACAGTTAAACTCTTTATTAAATATGAATATTACATAAATATGTTTTATCATGTTTTCATGTACTTAATGGCAAAGGGCTCTAATGCACTTTTATAGATATATATATATATATAGATATATATATGTGTGTGTGTACATATATATTTATGTGTTTATATGTGTATATCTGTCTGTCAGTACATACATTAATATATATGTACACATATATATATATACATCGCAATTTCGCTCAACTTGTAATATCAGCGCAATTAAAAAGGCTCGCAAAAAGACGATATTGCTTGCGCAAAACTGTTTGTACCTCTAGCCATTATATATAGCTTGAAGAAGGGCTCAGATACATTGTTAGCTTAAACAGAATCCAAGGTTATGATTAATTGTGTTAAAAGTAAAGGCTTTTTAAAAGTATTACTGTCAGTTCCCTTGATAGGGGTTTTATTATAAAATCCAGGATCAAAGTATATTGATGGTCTGTTTGTCTTCTTTCAATCTAATCTACTATGTTACTGTGTAAAGCTTTAATCATGTCATTCTCTGCCATTCCCACCTTGTTTGGCCTCCTTTATTATTTTTAAAGATACACAAAAGTGATATAGTCTTGGTAAGGCAGAAAAGCAAAACTCAAACATGTTTTATGTTCTTTTCATAGTATTGATCTATTTATGAAATTTCTTAATTTTAAATAGTGTTGAATATATTTTCTGTTATATTATGTCCTTCTTATAAAGTTAGATATTCCTCTGTAACTTTGTCATATTGACAGCTCCCTTAAGTGAAGCAGTTTATTTTGCTTCCTCCATGAACGTTACATCTCCACTGCAAACAAATCAAGTCCTCCGGCACATATTTTTATCTAGGAAATTGTTGTATCACTCGCCAATTCATCAGGTCAGACTATGTTACTTTGCCTAAGATTTAGAGCTAAGCCTGTTTCATCTGAATTCAATTCTTCTCAGTCTGGGAATTTCAATAACATTAAGCCTGAAAAGAAAAAAGTTGTTAAAATGTTATTTTAATTTTATTAAATGAGAAGACAAAACTGATTAGTATAGTCTGTAATGTGAAACCAAACGATGAGAAAAAGAATTAAGATTTTTGTCTATTATCTATAATATTTCTGGAATGTGAGGTCTTTGTGTTCTTTGTCGGAATGCCTTGATAGTACCTTGAAGACACATAATTTGTTTTTTAATTGTAAGGTAAATATAGAAAAGTTTTTCCAGATGCAGCCACTTGAAATGTGTAGAAGTCTCCGTTTGATTTGTATGCATCACAGTTATATTCTGAAGGGATAGCTTTGATTTTATCAAACAGTAAAACAAAAAAACATACACTAGTAGAGTAAATTCTTGTGAGTACATTTTGGAATATCTGCATGATTTTCTATAGGTAAAACATTATACGTTAACGTTATAAAACAAAATTAATACTGAATTTTCGGTAATGGTTATATTTGTTTTTGTTAAAATGTCGCCTATAGTTTTATATTTACCTGTAACGGACTGGGGGAGCCTCGCTAATCCTGACCTGCTTCACAGAGCCCAGGGAAGAGCTCATAGTAGGCTTAGAGTGGTGGATCCCAGGGCCTGAGCTAAAGGACCTTCTCTGTGAAGAATGTTCGGGATTAGCTCGGCCCCCCAGTGCACTATAGGTATTTTACCATTTAAAGCTCATTTAAAGTAAACAAATATATACTAAAAAATTTTGAGAAAAATAAATAAATATATGCATTTTAGTCATAAATATGGATTTGTAACAAGACAAATGCACATATCTAATATATAGGATTACCTGGGTAAAACAGACTTTTCCCAAGCGGCTGTTGGTAAAGACTGATGTATGGTCATAAATCCCCTCAGAGTGCAGAGTCACTGCATCAGATATATATAGCATGCACTGTAATTCCCCCATCTTCACTATCTATTTTGCCTCTGCCTGAGGGGTTCACTTGGGGTGGATGCGAGAGGATCGATGGGGCACCTTCCTTGAACCCTTCATGTGGAGGCAAAATAAATAGTGTAGATGGGGAAATTACAGTACACCGGGCTTTACCCACAGCCACTTGCGTAATGTACGTTTTACCCGGATTTCTTACTTTACCTGTAACATATATATATATATATATATATATATATATATATATATATATATATTTTGTTACAAAAGGAATATAGAGATGGCGCTATTGGAATAGGTGATAAAATGAGAGGTAGTGAGTCTCAGTATAAAACAGATGTTCTAATAATGTAAACACTTCAATGTTAGAGCAAAGCAACGTGCTGCAATTAATATCAATAGGTTCCTTTAAACAAATAAAATTATAAATTTAAAAGGTAGAACATAGTGTAAGGACCTGTGTAAGGTCTATAAAGGTACAGTCACTAATAATTTTCACAGTGAAATGGATGTTTTTCTTCTTATAATCCGGTAAGGTCCCCCTAAGGGTATGCACTTACTTCACAGACCCTCAATCAAATGAGGTAAGGATGATTCAGAAATGCTGTGCAAAGGTATTGCCTCTTGAATATGCAGTCTCTGGCAGGAGGAACTTTCTTTCTGGATAGGAGCTTGTGCCTGTCTTGGTGTCCTGGTAGAAGTGAACTTCCAATAGGTTTCCCCAAATCATGCAAGAAAGTCAGAAAAAGATATATAGTGTAATACAGTTTATTAATATTACATATATATTAGTACAGACAAATACAAACTCACATTTAAAACCCTCTGCATATAGAGGTATTTTAAAACATATGAAAACAGGAGTCCCAATACACAAAGGCTATTTAGATGCAATCCTAGTGTTATAGGGTAACTGTTCCAGATAAGAGTTCACAAAGAACAAAAGGCCAGTAAGCATAAGGGGCAATCCTCGCCCTGTATATCACCTGATGCGTTTCCAAGGGTTCAAAGTAATTTTTTCCCTTCTTCATCAGAGGTTACCATATACCTTACAATCCTACCTTATATAGTGAGATTTATGAGGCTTTCTGAATCATCCTACAACTGTTTCCTATTCTGACCGGATATAATTCCCCTTAGTTCCGGTATTTGCGGACCCAAATTAATGTGGCACACGCTATCCCTCAATGTTTCAAATACAACTATTTTCACCGGCTCGTGTGACCAAATATGTCATTTCCGGTTTTCTTTGGAACGCATTGAGACCTCCGGATCTGTGACACGCAAAGCGTCACTTCCGGTATATCGTATGCGATTCTAATGCAATAAGTGCTAGAGGAAGAAGCGGTATATTATATGTGAAGTATAGTCACCTTATTATAAGGTTAATAAGGCCATCAAATGATGGTAGGCTAAAGGAGTGGTAGATAAACGGTGTTTCAATTAGCCTTAAAACAAACCTGTCAGCAGCCCTATAATTCACACATGTATAGCGCATGATAGGAATATGAAGGGTGCAAATAATTGTATACAATTATAAGCAGAGCCCTATAGTACGTCTAAACAAAGTCTAAACAAGTAAGGGTTTATATACAAAAAATGTGATAACATATCATAAATGAAATAAAAAGATAAAAAAGAAAGGAGAACACAACTTCTTATCCCCCTATGTTGAAAATCTACATGCATGTCATCTTAGAAGAATATGCAAGTAGATTTCTACATATATAGAAACGGGGAGTGTACTAAACCTAGAAATCTACACAGATATATAGAATAATATATAATATCTGTTAATATTAGTCACATAGATATTCAATTAGTACAATCAATATTTATAAAAGTTATTTAAAATTCACATAGTGTTATCGGTGTATTTCTAAAATCACTATCTCAGTGCATAATAAAAGAGTATTCCTTAAAATATGATGATGTCAATTAAAACATGTAATTATAGCTAACCCAGAATATGAATATATTAAAATCACACTCTAGTTACAAAATATAAGATTAGCAGCACAAATCCCTACCTACAACCTAGCAGATGTGATGGATTATTTAAAATATACAATATAGATAAAAACTATGTGTAATATATTTAAAAATTAATATTACAAATGAAGAATAAAAGAGGAGGGGGGAGGGTTTTGGGGGGGGGTTGTTTACTGTTAAGTGTTCAAAGGGTAAGTGTATATAGATTTGACTTCTATGCTCACAAGAAGGCCGCAATATCTATATCTACATTGAGACCTGCCGGGGTTCTGGTTCCAAATGTGTGGATCCAGAAAGTCTCTCTCTGCCTAAGTAGAATTTCTCTATTACCTCCTCTATTTCCCACTCTTACATGTTCCAGGATGGTACCTCTTAGGCATTCAGGATTTTTATTGTGCACCTTTCTATAATGGTCAGATAGGTTGTGGGATTTTAGGCCTTCTTTGATGTTTGTTATGTGTTCATATAACCTTTTCTTGTAGGGCCTAGTGGTTCTCCCTATGTATTGGAGATTACACCCACATTGGATCAAGTATACAACAAATGTGGTTTTACAATTTGTTAAACTGTTAATAGTGCATATTTTGTCATTAGTGGTTGAATTCACTGTTTTAGTTGGTCTGTTTCCATGATACATATGATCACAGGAGGCACAATTTAGCCTGTTGCACTTATAGAAACCCAAAGTGCCTTTGTTAAGCCAAGTACCTTTAGTTGTGACCTCTTTCAATTGGCTGGGGGCCACTATGGTCTTAAGATTTTTGTTTTTCCTAAAGATGCAGTTTGGTTTTGGTCCTATTTTGTTTCGGAGGAGTTGATCTTTTTTCAAGATATATATATATATTTTTTTCTTTTTAACACCATAAATTATTGGTCTTAAAAATTCCTATTCTTACTAATATACATCATCCCTAATCCGATTAGTTATAATTAGACTCTCTAAAAAATGACAGATTCTGACAATTATGAATATGGAGCATATTTTGACCCTATAAATAAAGCAAAGAAACTTTCAATAGATGAGGAGAATTTTATTGTCAATGAGAATCTGTCTATAACTAATCCAAAACATCTATTTGAAAAATTGGAAAAACTTACTAAAAAACAATTATTAAATTGGCATGACTGTACAAACTTAGAACGGTATGTGAAATATAAGGTAATACCTAAAGGTCTTAAATTTGAAAAAGTGTCAATCATGGATCCAACGGAGGTTGAATTATTGACAGAATGGGACTCCAGTTTAGAAGAGATATCATTTAAATTAATAGATATCCTTATTAGATATAGACAAAAACAAATAGTAAATCTTTCAACACAGATTACAGATATCAGAAGGAGACTCAATAATTTTAAAGGAGATATATACTACAAAGAATTAGATCTATCAAACAAAAAGAAAATAGATATCTTTGAATGTAAAGTAGAAAATAAAAAACGTATAAAATTCTTGAGAGACTATAATTTAAAAATACAAAATAATGAGGAAAATAATAGACCTATGCCAGGTATTGATAACACAAATGAAGATGAAGATGAGGGAGCTACGGGGGGAACTAATAATATAGAAGACAGAGTTTTTCTGGATGAATGTGAGGAGGAGACAGATAACCCCGGGGAAGGAGGGTCACACCAAGAGTGGATTGACATATATTCGCCTGATTTTAGGAATGATGGGAGTGAATGGAATAAAACCCAGAAAAAGAATCAGCCTAATAAAGATAGAAATACCAATAGAAACCAAAATAAAAATGAAAATAATAGATTCTCTTATAATACACAGAGAGAAAGTGAAGCTAAAACACTAAGGAAAATATCAAATAGGATTCCTAATAAACAGAGAAATCACTCTAAACAGGTGGGTAATGACCTCAGAATGCAGGGACATATAAATGCCCAAAAACAAAAGAGGCAACAATACTTTGATAAAAACAGGAATAATGGCCAAAACAACCAGGCTTTTTTAGGGAGAACCAACAGGGAAAATCACCCACCATTACAACAAACACAACACCTATACCAACACCCTCACATGACCCCACAGTGGAGGAGACAGAGTGTAAAAAGGGCACGAGAAAGAGACCAAGGGGCTGTAGAGCAGGGAGATTGGTACGAAATAAGAAACACAAAAAAGAACAGAGCAAACACCAATTGGGAGTACTAAGCAGTGTTAAAATTTTCAACTTAACAGACAAATCTTTCCCAGAAAATACTATGAACCTATTTAGAAAGGGACTATCCTTTGATCCTACTAAGGGGCCGAATCCATTCTCATTGTATATTGATCTTCAAAAATTTGTCAGGAAGCTGACATTAGATCGACATTATGAGAAAATAAATAAAGAAAAAGTAGAACTTGAAAAAACCAACCCAGTAGTCACACTCTCCAATGAAGATTTAGGGACCTTGAATATTTTGGAAGAACTGGGGGGTGAAACCCCTCCAAATGGGACCATTGACAATAGGGTTATGTATGAAGAATTTACCTCACTAAAAAAACCCTCAAGCTTTTATCCCCTAGCCTCAAAGGGTAATTATATCCCTGTCTTTGAGGATCTAGTCACCCAGGATTTTAATGATTTCTGTAAAAATTACAAAATAAAAAAGACAATTTAAGTGTTAAAGAGAAGAAAGAACTAACAGCACTAGCAAAGGATGCTAATATTGTCATTAGGGAAGCTGATAAGGGGGGTGGAGTAGTCATCCAAAACAGGAATGACTACATAGAGGAAGCAAAAAGACTCCTAGGTGATGAAAAAACATATAATAAACTCATGAGAGATCCCACTAGTGGGTTCATTAGACAATATATTGATCTACTTGACACAGCCAAGTTTGAAGGGGTCATAAATAATGATGAATTCTTATTTTTGGATAGGAGAGAGCCAAAAACGGCTCTCTTCTATCATCTTCCTAAAATCCACAAAGATGCTAAGAACCCCCCTGGGAGACCCATTATAGCTGGGATTGACTCCCTAACATCTCCTCTTTCAGAATTTGTGGACTATTTTCTCCAACCGATAGTACCAAAAATAAAATCATACTTAAAAGACACCCCAGATACTATCAATAAAATTACGAAAATCAAATGGGAGGATAACTTTATCTGGGCCACAATAGATGTCACAGCACTTTACACCAATATCCCACATGATCTGGGTATTGAAGCTGTGAGCCATTGGCTGAAGGATGGAACAAACCTCTCAGAGAAAAAACAACAATTTCTATTAGAGGCCATAGGTTTCATCCTAAAGAAAAATTATTTCTTATTCGAAGGTGAGTTCTATGTACAGGTTGGCGGAACAGCAATGGGCACAAAGTTTGCGCCCAGCTACGCCAACCTGTACATGGGCTTCTGGGAAGATAGATATATTTGGCAAAATAACCCTTTCCTAGAAAACATTATAACTTGGTTCAGATTTATAGATGATATTGTTCTCATCTGGAAAGGAGATGAGAACAATCTGGGCCAATTTTATACACATTTGAACAATAATGATATGAATCTGAAGTTTACTGAAAAACACAGTGACATTGAGATAGAGTTTCTGGATCTAGTATTGTTCCATGAGGAAGGAGTAATAAAAACAAAACTCTACACTAAGGACACAGATAGCAATGGGTACATACATGCTTCCAGTGGTCATCACCCTACATGGATAAAAAATATCCCGGTAGGACAATTTGAAAGACTACGTAGGAACTGCACGAATGTAGAGGATTACAAAAAGGAGTCGGATAACCTAACCCAGAAATTTCTTGAGAAAGGCTACAAAAAAAGATGGGTAGACACTGCATTGGACAAAATTGAAATAAAATACGCGAATAGAGAGGGTCCAAATACTAATTTGCATACAGTAGAAAGCAAAGTTAAAGATCAATGAACTAGCTTTATATCTACCTACAATGAGGGTTCCATGGGCATAAAACGTATACTTAACAAGCACTGGTATATCTTGAAAAAAGATCAACTCCTCCGAAACAAAATAGGACCAAAACCAAACTGCATCTTTAGGAAAAACAAAAATCTTAAGACCATAGTGGCCCCCAGCCAATTGAAAGAGGTCACAACTAAAGGTACTTGGCTTAACAAGGCACATTGGGTTTCTATAAGTGCAACAGGCTAAATTGTGCCTCCTGTGATCATATGTATCATGGAAACAGACCAACTAAAACAGTGAATTCAACCACTAATGACAAAATATGCACTATTAACAGTTTAACAAATTGTAAAACCACATTTGTTGTATACTTGATCCAATGTGGGTGTAATCTCCAATACATAGGGAGAACCACTAGGCCCTACAAGAAAAGGTTATATGAACACATAACAAACATCAAAGAAGGCCTAAAGTCCCACAACCTATCTGACCATTATAGAAAGGTGCACAATAAAAATCCTGAATGCCTAAGAGGTACCATCCTGGAACATGTAAGAGTGGGAAATAGAGGAGGTAATAGAGAAATTCTACTTAGGCAGAGAGAGACTTTCTGGATCCACACATTTGGAACCAGAACCCCGGCAGGTCTCAATGTAGATATAGATATTGCGGCCTTCTTGTGAGCATAGAAGTCAAATCTATATACACTTACCCTTTGAACACTTAACAGTAAACAACCCCCCCAAAACCCTCCCCCCTCCTCTTTTATTCTTCATTTGTAATATTAATTTTTAAATATATTACACATAGTTTTTATCTATATTGTATATTTTAAATAATCCATCACATCTGCTAGGTTGTAGGTAGGGATTTGTGCTGCTAATCTTATATTTTGTAACTAGAGTGTGATTTTAATATATTCATATTCTGGGTTAGCTATAATTACATGTTTTAATTGACATCATCATATTTTAAGGAATACTCTTTTATTATGCACTGAGATAGTGATTTTAGAAATACACTGATAACACTATGTGAATTTTAAATAACTTTTATAAATATTGATTGTACTAATTGAATATCTATGTGACTAATATTAACAGATATTATATATTATTCTATATATCTGTGTAGATTTCTAGGTTTAGTACACTCCCCGTTTCTATATATGTAGAAATCTACTTGCATATTCTTCTAAGATGACATGCATGTAGATTTTCAACATAGGGGGATAAGAAGTTGTGTTCTCCTTTCTTTTTTATTTTTTTATTTCATTTATGATATGTTATCACATTTTTTGTATATAAACCCTTACTTGTTTAGACTTTGTTTAGACGTACTATAGGGCTCTGCTTATAATTGTATACAATTATTTGCACCCTTCATATTCCTATCATGCGCTATACATGTGTGAATTATAGGGCTGCTGACAGGTTTGTTTTAAGGCTAATTGAAACACCGTTTATCTACCACTCCTTTAGCCTACCATCATTTGATGGCCTTATTAACCTTATAATAAGGTGACTATACTTCACATATAATATACCGCTTCTTCCTCTAGCACTTATTGCATTAGAATCGCATACGATATACCGGAAGTGACGCTTTGCGTGTCACAGATCCGGAGGTCTCAATGCGTTCCAAAGAAAACCGGAAATGACATATTTGGTCACACGAGCCGGTGAAAATAGTTGTATTTGAAACATTGAGGGATAGCGTGTGCCACATTAATTTGGGTCCGCAAATACCGGAACTAAGGGGAATTATATCCGGTCAGAATAGGAAACAGTTGTAGGATGATTCAGAAAGCCTCATAAATCTCACTATATAAGGTAGGATTGTAAGGTATATGGTAACCTCTGATGAAGAAGGGAAAAAATTACTTTGAACCCTTGGAAACGCGTCAGGTGATATACAGGGCGAGGATTGCCCCTTATGCTTACTGGCCTTTTGTTCTTTGTGAACTCTTATCTGGAACAGTTACCCTATAACACTAGGATTGCATCTAAATAGCCTTTGTGTATTGGGACTCCTGTTTTCATATGTTTTAAAATACCTCTATATGCAGAGGGTTTTAAATGTGAGTTTGTATTTGTCTGTACTAATATATATGTAATATTAATAAACTGTATTACACTATATATCTTTTTCTGACTTTCTTGCATGATTTGGGGAAACCTATTGGAAGTTCACTTCTACCAGGACACCAAGACAGGCACAAGCTCCTATCCAGAAAGAAAGTTTCTCCTGCCAGAGACTGCATATTCAAGAGGCAATACCTTTGCACAGCATTTCTGAATCATCCTTACCTCATTTGATTGAGGGTCTGTGAAGTAAGTGCATACCCTTAGGGGGACCTTACCGGATTATAAGAAGAAAAACATCCATTTCACTGTGAAAATTATTAGTGACTGTACCTTTATAGACCTTACACAGGTCCTTACACTATGTTCTACCTTTTAAATTTATAATTTTATTTGTTTAAAGGAACCTATTGATATTAATTGCAGCACGTTGCTTTGCTCTAACATTGAAGTGTTTACATTATTAGAACATCTGTTTTATACTGAGACTCACTACCTCTCATTTTATCACCTATTCCAATAGCGCCATCTCTATATTCCTTTTGTAACACTATTTCTTTGGGAGGTATTGGAAAATCCTCCGACCTTTTGGAGATTGGCAGCTTATAGGAAACTATAGGTGTTTATTACGTATATAGGGGTATTTATAATTATAATACACGTGTCTTAAACCTATAGGAGCGCTGTTGGGTTAACTAAGAGGTCTACCCCTTTTTAGTTTTCTGTCTTCCACTACATATATATATATATTTATTTATATTTATATATAGCTGTTTACCATGCCAAAGAATGCAGAAATTGTGTACTCTAAGGCCTAGATTAAAAGTGGATTACAAGATAACTGTGATTAAGGTAGATCAATAGGGCTCTCATCTTAATGCTAGTATTACAAGTTGAAAATAAAAATGTAGCATGCAAACAAAAGATTCAGATGTGCTCACATCTGGAGATCAGATATTGCGATTGTGCTAACTTGTTTCCCCATAGGCTTCTATAGGGAGTGCTATAAAGGTTTGTGTTATCACTTGACCGCTAACCCTATGGTGCACTAGGCTACTGCATTAAAACTGAAGGTGTGCTAAGCCAAAAGTCTAAAGGTGTGTTAGGAATAGTGCAAATATCTATATTCTTAACTTAGAGGATTTTTAAAAAATTTTAAATATATATTTCTATAGCTATATAAATAGATAGATAGATCTATATTATGTATATTAAGATATTTATTAAAATATATATTTAAAAATAAAAAAAACATTTTATTCTATGTGAAGAATATATAAACACATAAATACATGTATATACACATAAATAGACATTTATACATACAGACATACAAAAAAAAAATATATACACACTTTGAGCTATACCATATACGTTATGAACTCTTTAAAAAAAATATTAAACTGATATTTTTTAATTAATTGATTCATCTTGTAAAAGCCCTGCAGAGGGAGAAATGCGTTGATGTGCTGCAACTGATAAAGACAAGCTAAAGACAAGCTTTCACATACAAGCTGGAGCGACTATTCTACATATGAAAAGTGTGCAATACTGCTAACACTGTTAGCCATTTCTAATTTTGCCACTAGCTCTGCTTGACCTTTAACGGGTCATTATTGGACATTACTTTCATCTACGATTTTCAGCCCTGTGTTTGGTATCTTGCATGCTATCTGGCACTAAGTGCAGGAAACTTCCTCCGATGATTGCTACATTATAGCGAAGAAAGCTAAGTAATACTGCAACTTACTTGCCTCGCCTCTACACCAATCAGAAGGTGTGTTTGGGACAGCGCCCTCAAGAGTGACGTCATTACGGCCGTAAAACTAGTCACGTAGAAGATTGAATGTGCACACATTTGGGTAAGCCCCTGTTTGCTAGCAAACCAACTTCCGATTGAGGTTTCAGTGTGGAATCGGACTATCCTTACTGTTATTGTGAACTCTGCAATTCAAGTTTAGTCTGGTATCAAATGGTGGCAACTATCTTGTAACTTTTGTTTTTATTTACAGAGACGTCCGTTTTTACATATCACTTATTGTGAATAAATTTATGTTTATTTAGACAATCATTTGCTCTGATTTTTAATTTCTAATTTTACTAAGTTTCAACGATAATTCACACTATCACCTTTAGCTTTTAGTGCTCCTATCTCCTTTTCTCAAGAATATATAAACACATAAATACATGTATATACACATAAATAGACATGTATACATACAGACATACAAAAAAAATATATACACACAATATATATATATATATATATATATATATATACATACCTTGGAGCCCTTTCCAGTCAAACACTTTGAGCTATACCATATACGTTATGAACTCTTTAAAAAAAATATTAAACTGATATTTTTTAATTAAATAGTTTATTTTAATATGCTTTATATGTTTTGAGGAACTTTTATTTGATCCCTAACACTTTAGTTTGGGTCTCAGGTCGTGATAATTCTTCTAGAGCTATTTTGGCTTTCGCTTGACTGCAACTTGTAATATCAGCAATATTTGGCTTGGTCATGATCTCCTTTGAAAGTATAGGGCGCACTAAAGGGATGTCGGCTGCACTAAACCTTCTCCGGTAAATCTTTTTTACCATGGACTTGTAATATCAATTTGCGTGCTAATTTTTGTTCAGTCCAGCGATATTGATATGCACTAGCATTTGTGCACCACTTGTAATCTGGGCCTAATTTTTTTACCCTAGCTTATTGTGGGGTTGATCACAATCTTGCTTTTGATTTTAGTAGGTACTGATTTCTGAACTTTGTTTGGTTTTATAATTTTTTTTTTTATAGTAATCACAATACTTAAAGGGACATTATACACTAGATTTTTCTTTGCATATATGTTTTGTAGATGATTCATTTATATAGCACTTCAATGTCTAACTAGAAAAACAACTGGTTAACTTGCCTCTTATTATAGTTAAGTTGGGATTTTGAGAAGGTAATGTAAATTAGTTTGTGTAGCTGAGATGAAAAACAGCTGTAATACATTCATTAAAGCTGTGAAAGAATTATAATTCAGCCTGTACTGTAGCTTTAAATTTACAGAAATTGAATAGCTGCAAATTTAGAGCATGCAAACAGAAATAATAGGAAAATAAAAATCAGCAGGATGACAAATACAAGTACAAAGTACTACCTAATCTCCCAGACTGTGGAAGCATACAGTTATGCAGCAAGATGATTTGCAACAGATTGTTGACTAATGAACAGCCTGCCATATAGATTAAATCGTAGTTCCTTGTTGAGAGAGGTCTGGAACCTTTATGTTAATGCTGGTAGTTATGTACCTAGTAAGGTATAAGGAATAGTCTGAAAGCTTAGCGGAATGTACCGATTATGGAAGATTTGTAGAATCAAGGTTTGCGGCTTGAGGGAGCATCAGAACGGCTGTTAGAGAAATGAGGTCCATAACCAGGAATTGATTAGCATATTTGAGGGTAAAGACAGACTGGAGTATTTTGCGGTAGCGTGTATTGAGAAAACACAGAATCTGTAACAACAGGAAAAGATGACGGCCTCACAGAGAGATATTGATGATCCGGTAAGATGGAACTTCAGAGTACTCTGAGCTGGAACTTAGTTACATAACACAGCGATGAGTTGCAGATCCGAATCTCAGGAAGCAGTTGAATATGCAGCTGATGTATAACAGGGAGAAATTCCGAGGTGAAACTATATCCTTAGAGATAATAAGTGGTAAAGTTTCTTCAGCAATGAGTGAACAATAACAAGGTACACATAGCTAGTAACCCAGGCAGGATTATAGCAAAGTACACCAAATGAGCTGGATTAGAAAGCAAGAGATATAAAGCAGCAAGAGGTAACTAGCTAATAATCAAGCAATGGTTGCTGGGAAGACACGGGTGATATAGGCAGGTAATCTAGGGGAGGAGTTCTACTTAAAGGTGTAGTGTAGAATTATAACAGTATCTCCTCCTCAAGGAATCCTCTCAGAGGATTCAATCATGCAGCTTATGAGGGTAGCGTTTACAGAAAGCTTTTAGAAGATGGAATCCAAGAATCCTCTTCAGGATAATAGCCGCGTCAATGGATCAGATATTGCAAACGTTCCCTTCTTAATCTAGAATTCAAAATATGTTCTACCTCGTATTCTACCTTGTTGTTTACAAGGATAGGAGGCCCCAAAGGGTGAGTTCTTCGAGGATTATGATCCTTGACGTAGGATTTCAATAGAGATACGTGGAATGTCGGATGGATAGTATAGGAGTCTGGTAATCGTAGAGTAACCGTATTTGGTCATACTCAATCAAAAACAGGTATTGATGCAATAAGGGGAAGTAAAGGAGACTTTATTGTGAGACCAATCTATAAGTGGATTGTGTTTTTGAAGCCATGGAAAACCAAGAATAATTGGATTAATACAAGAAGGAATAATGTCAAACGTAAGATAATATTTGTGTCCTGATGAAAAAGAAACAAGGAGAGGTACAGTGTTGTGTGTTATGGGACCCTTCAAATAATAAGACCCATCAATGACTCTAACAGGCAATGGTATTTGCTTAGACACACAGGAGATTTTATTTAAGGTTGCAAATTTTTCATCAATAAACAACCCAAATGCACCAGAGTCAATCATGGCTTCTGAACTGATGAGATGTTGATCCCACTAAAATGAGAGAGTAAAGGAACAGTGAGTAATTGGCAGGATGTAGCCTGATGAAACGGCATGTTAGCCGAGAAACGCGTTGCTAAGTAATTTTTATATTTTTAATAAATACTTTTATTTTGTCTACCTTGCTGGTGAATTGTTCTATTTAGAAAAAGTAACAAGAAGGAGGCGCCAATGGTGCAGATCAAAATGGTATTTCAAAATATCAAACTGATGTGCACACAAGGTACTCACAATAGGAGGAGGCACTCAGTTGTGCCAGTAGATGCAGGCTGGGTTTTAACAGCAATCCAGCTGGCTGTAAAAGGCTGTAAAAGGTGGCAGCTTCTCTATCAGCATCCGATGGAAGTAGATCTGAAAATGTAAGCAAGGATAGAGGCGCCTATGGTGCAGGTAAATGATGGTACAATAAGTGCTGATCGCTCACTCTAACACAATGTACTCACATTTATTGAAGGCACTCACTTGTGCCTACAGAGGCAGGCTGGATTTTTACAGCAATCCAGCTGGCTGTGACAGGGTGGAAAGGCTGATTATCTGGGTGTCAGAGTACAGAGACTCTATAGTAGCATAGCAAGGTGGTACCAAAATAACACTGAGAGTGGATGTGTAATAAAAAATGGATTTATTAAAACATATAAAAAATAAAAAGTTACTCCACTCCTCAAAGTGTTAAAAACAACTGGTACATCAGGAATACATGTGACGCGTTTCTCAGTTACAACTGTTTCATCAGGCAATTTCAGGTATCTATATTTTATGTCATAGGTATCTTTTTTCCCCACATCGTTGGTGAAGTGATTACCCAGTGAACAGCTGATTTCACCCTCTAGCGAGTCAGCCGAGCGGCTCTGAAGCTTCGGCTCACCTGTTATTGCACTGCATGTGCAAACATCTTTGTGAGTATTACTCTGAACTGTTAGTTTAGAATCATTTGTAGCCAAGGATCATCTGCACCAGAGCGCCTCTTCTTTTTTTGTTTCTATACAGAACGCAGTCATCTCTTTTTCAACATCTTTGGAGAGAGCAGCTATCGTTTGGGACATCATTTCCTGATTGGACATCACTCTATATTGGGACTTTCACTTGCATCTATGGATGTATATTTCCTAACCATATGACTGTGGTGACTATTGTTATGTATTTGTATTTATAATTATACAGTTCATATTGTTTATTTTTTGTAAGATATAAAACTTAGGATCTATCCATATTATCACTTTTTTGAAATAGCATAAATTAGGCGCACCTTATTTCTGGACACACTACTTAGATATAGTAGAGCCCCATTGTTTTAGTAATTGGCATAGTTGTATTAAGTATTTGTATAGATGAAATCTTATCCTTTCGCTGGCGTGCCAATGATGGACAGGTAGAAACTGCATGTTCATGACGTGCACAGTATAAACATAAATTAGAGAGTCCACTTCTTGTTTTTTCTTTTTGCTTTAGGGGTCCTTTTACGCTTCCTATGTCCATGGGGACTACTGCACTTGAAGTTTTATCAAGGGTATGAGTATGGATTTCTTCTTGGTATATATTCAGAGTGTGTTTTTTTTTTCTGCTTTCCTGTCATGGTATCTACGGTCCATTGATATGCAAGTCTTTATTAGTGCTTCCAGGGTGTTTGGCACTTCAATGCAGGAAAGTTTGTCCTTGAGGACATCAGATAACCCTATACGAAACAGATTTTTTAGACTTAGTTGAGTCCATTCCGAATATGTAGCCCACATTTGAAATTCGTCTTCGTAGTCCTCAACCCGTCTTTTTCCCTGTTGGAGAGATCTGAGGTTGTTTTTGGCTGTAAGGTGTTTATTTGTGTCCTCATACAGAATCGCCATGGTTGCAAAAAAAACATCAACTGAATTGAGAATAACATCATTGTTTTCATAAAAATGATTTGCCTATACCCTGGGCTCTCCTTTCAAATATGAGATTATGGTGCAGACCTTGGTCCTATCAGATGTATACGGCTTGGGTTTCATAGCAAAAAACATCAAGCATGAGCTTTGAAACTCTGAATTCAGAGCGAGTCCCAGAAAAAAATCATAGGCGGATTTACTAGGGGTTCAGGTGGTTCTGCGTTTTTCGCTGTCATGAAATCACTGAGTAAACCTTTTAAAGTATATCCACTTTTTTATTAAGGGATGCAATGTGATTCGATACCTCGACTGGGTCCATTATGTGACTTCTATATAATATATAAGGCTTGATTATTCTGCAATGTCTAACTAGAAAAACAGCTAGTTAACTTGCCTCTTATTGTAGTTAAGTTGGGATTTTGAGAAGGTAATGTAAATTAGTTTGTGTAGCTGAAAAACAGCTATAACACATTAATTAAAGCTGTGAAAGAATTATAATTCAGCCTGTACTGTAGCTTTACATTTACAGAAATGGAATAACTGCAAATTTAGAGCATGCAAATAGAAATACTAGGAGAGTAAAAATCAGCAGGATGACAAATACAAGTACAAAGTACTAAATAATCTCCCAGAGTGTGGAAGCACATAGTAATGCAGCAAGATGATTTGCAACAGATTGTTTACTAATGAACAGCCTGCCATATAGATTAGATCATAGTTCCATGTTGAGAGAGGTTTTTATGTTAATGCTAGTAGTTAGTGAACATAGTAAGGTATAAGGAATAGTCTGAAAGCTTACCGGAATGTACCGACTGTGGAAGATTTGTAGAATCAAGGTTTGCGGCTTGAGGGAGCTTCAGAACGTCTGTCAGAGAAGTAAGGTCCGCAACCAGGAAGTGATTAGCAGATTTGAGGGCAGAGACAGACTGGAGTCTTTTAATGGTAGCGTGTATTGACAAAACGCATGGAATCTGTAACAACAGGAAAAGATGACGGCCACACAGAGAGATACTGACGATCCGGTAAGATGGAATTTCAGAGTACTATGAGCTGGGAATTAGTTACATAACACAGCGATGAATTGCATCGGGATCTCAGAAAGCAGTTGAATATGTAGCTGAAGTATAACAGGGAGAAAGTCAGAGGTGAAACTATATCCTGAGAGATAATAAGTGGTAAAGTCTCTTCCGCAATGAGTGAACAATAACAAGGCACAAATAGCTAGTACAGCAACCATAAGCGGGTAGGATGCTCTAGCTCCATCTCCTCAGCGGTGTGTCTCCATAACTGACACACTGGCGTGGATATCACGTGACCAAAGAGTCACTCTAAAACCTCCTACAAACACGGTGCTCCAGGAAAGCCCCTGTTTAGGAGTATTAAAACTTCATAGGAATACACAGTCCTCAGCACATGAACAACAGGAAAGTTTGTGAGTAAAATATATTCCAAAATGTATTTAATAATTTAAGAACAATAAGGGCACAGCCAAGGCACCTAAGCCCCCCGCAACAGATGTGTTTTGTGCCGCTAGGGCACTTGATCACTGAAATAGCTAGTAACCCAGGCAGGATTATAGCAAAGCACAACAAATGAACTGGATTAGAAAGCAAGAGATAGGAAGCAGCAAGAGGTAACTTGATAATAGTCAAGCAATGGTTGCTTGGAAGACACAGGTGATATAGGCAGGTAATCTAGGGGAGGAGTTTTACCTAATGGTGTATCGTAGATATTATGACAAGCCCATATAGTTGTTTTTTTTTTTAAAAAAAATGTATAGTTTTGCTTATTTTTAAATAACATTGCTCTGCTTTTTAGACTCCTAACAAAGCTTCAATGTTTTAGGAGAATACCGATGTATACCTACTCTAGCTTGCTTCTGTTTGTGTAAAGGATCTTTTCATATGCAAATGAAGGGGGAGGGGTGTCTAATATTTCCCACTTGCAGTGGGTGTTCCAGTATCCTTTTAAAGAGAGCTAAACTGGAAATTTCTAAGTATGTTTTTAAATGGTTTTATACTGGATTTTTACATCAGTATATGTTTATATTATTCTTTATAGTAGTGTCTATTACATGCAGTTATTTGAAAATTTATATATACTGTCCCTTATGTTTCTGCCTTCAATACACCTAAAGCTCAAAATCTTTAGCTCCCAAAAACAAAATGAACAGAATTAATGACAAACAAAATGGTGTTTCCAGGGGCTTCAAGGTGGTTAAACCTGTTGTTGATTTCTTTAATAGTGTGTAGTGATGCTAATAGTTAACATGTGTGCAATTAACTAGTAAAGTAGACATGACATACTCTAATATTTAGAGCATTTAATTTTTGCTCCAGAATGTCCCTGTTAGATAATCAGATTTTAAACATACAAATATTACCTGGAGGGGTGGCCTAACCTATTGAGACAATTTAGGTGTGTGCCTGTCCAAACTCACATCACGTAGGAAAAAAAATATTAATAAAAAAAAACATAAGTAAGTTTTATCAAAAGTCATCCAGTATAGAATTTCATAAAATATATTTTCTTATACTCAGAAAGATCTTACGTTTGTTTTGTTCCTGTAATTATTTATTAGTTCAGATAAACTTGAATTATAAGTCTTAACATCAACAACACAACAAAATGAGGCTATTAGTTGCCACCAGCTTTTCAGCATTACTGTGCTAATCAAATAAACTACAGTCAAGCACAAACTGTTGTCATTAGTAATAATGAATAGGGGGGCCTGTGTCTTATACATTTTTGCATGTTTTACTCAATCAGGATGTAGGAAACAGTAGCGCACCCACTCAATAGAAGGCCCTGGTACAAACATTTTTTGGGCTCCCAAAGGTAAATCAGTAATTAGCAATAGTAATATTATATAAGCTTCTCTGTATGTGTGATAATGAGCATGCTGCATCTTTTCATGATACTTACAGGCCCATTTATCAAAGGGCTTGCGGACCTGATCCGACACTGCAATACGCTCTCCGCATTTAACATTGCACCAGCAGCTCACAAGAGCTGCTGGTGCAACGCCGCCCCCTGCTGACTCACGGCCAATCGGCCGCCAGCAGGGAGGTGTCAATCAACCCGATCGTATTCGATCGGGTTGATTTCCAGCGATTCCTGTCCGCCTGCTCAGAGCAGGCGGAAAGGGTTATGGAGCAGCGGTCTCTGTGACCGCTGCTTCATAAGTTGTGTTTATGGCGAGTCTGAAGACTCGCCAGCAACACGGCCCTTCAAGCTCTGTAAGGAGCTTGATAAATGGGCCTGAGAGTATTTATATAATGGCAGTGAGCACGTGTTGTTTAATGATGTGAGTTTCTATACACTATACCCTTATGAGTACTGTGTCTGTATAAATATGATGAGCATGTACAGTATATTCTGCTAAATATGCTATGATGTATAATGACAGAGTATCTATACACTAATAGTGAACTTGCTGCACTGTATAGTGAGGTGAGTGTCTATACACTGGTGAGTATGCTGAGCAGTGTAATGATGACGATGAATATATCTGTACTGTATATACTGACAACATATGTATTTGTCAATGGAAAACTGTTCACCTGCTATTTCCTATGTGGAATGTCTTTAGGGCAGCTGGGAAGCAGATTACAATTAAAGCAGCACAAAAATATATATATTTTTAATGTGCTTAGGATTCTCCAAGAACAAATGCAAAGCTTACATACAGTACTTATTGGCTAAAACAAAAATTAATCAACTGACAGGAGCATTACAAAATCATCATTGAATAGTATACATTTGAACTTTCAAAGCCTTGTCCACCATAAAGGTCATGATTTGAGCTGCATGAATGAGTAAACAAAATGTATTTTTTGCATACATATTTTTTTATATAAAGGAATTACTCATTTATGGTTTTCAGATGAATGCAACAAATAACGTAAATGTAGTTTTTACATTTGGCTGAATCCTTATGCACATATCTATTGGAGATAACAGATGTTAATTCTCTTTCCTTTTTTAAAGGTTAACATGGAATCTTGAAAATAAATTTGATACATACAGTAACACTCTAAACATTAGGCCTACATTGAAGTTTGGAATGAGTCAGAAGGACATGTTTATTTTAACAGGAGACATTAGAGACTCATCACATATTATTTAAATTAATCATTCACCAATACCCATTGTTCTTTGTGCTAAGGAATCCAAGTATTCAACCTTTTTATTGCATACAAATTCATCACAGTAGTATTTTGAGATTATAAAATATTTTGCTACATTTTTGTTTATATATCATTCTTATAAAATGTATTTTTGTTTTCATATCAAATAAAGAGAAAATTAGTCAAATGAAAGCTGGAGCAGAAATACTTTTGGCAGCAGAATATAAAGAATAGTAGAAATATTTTTCAGATGATACTGAGAACACATCAACCAGGAGAACACTGCAATGTAGATAAATCAATTTATTTATGCCTTTATTAAGTGTGCAATGATGAGTAGAATAAACTGTGAACAAAGAAGAAAGTTATACGCACAAAGAAATGGCACCCGAGGATAATGGAGTTCAACAATATATGAGCCATTACTATCTGAGAGACTTAAATATAAGAGTGACATGTTAATTAAACTGTACATTTCGAATTTTTAACAAATAAGCACATTAATATATAAATGTTCAATAAAATTTGCATAGCCAGGAAACTGCAGTCATAGAAAGGTTATTTCTTTGAATCCCATGTTGAAATAAAAATATTGTTGAATTCAGATTCAACTACATTTATGGGATACTGTAACTGCCAACATTTCCTTGAGGTGACGGGAGCATGTGGGTAGTGGCCCCACCATCTAGTGGGCAAAGCCTTGGAAGGAAAGAAGAGGCATGAATGTGGTGTGGGATAGGATAGGAGGAGTCGGGACATGCAGTGGGTAGAGCCGTAACAGTTTCTAAAAATCAGACATTGACAAGGTAAGTGGCTGGAATGAGATTTCCTAACCTTTAACAATTCAACAAGATCTGGGATGGTTGGTAAGTAAAGGCACTATGTAATTATGAGAATTATGAGAAAAATGAACCCTTTTGCTTCCAGAGAGATCTGCAACCAGTGTGTGGCTGTCATGCCGCCTCGCCCTCGGCCGTTGCCATGGCCGATTCAGATTGTTGTTGCGGTGCGTGGCGGTGCCTATTTAAGGTAACCTCCTTCCTTCATATAATGCCCTAGTATAGGGTTGCCTTTCTGTACTCCTGGTTGCTATTTTTGCTATTTGCTATTGTGCTGATTGGACTGCCGGCTTGTCATTGAACCCTACATTACTTTTTGACCTTTCTCCTGCTTAACCCTTTTGCTACTAAGAAAGACTGGACTGCCTGCCTGTTGCTGAGCCCTGCATTGCCTATTGACCATTCTCTTGCTTAGCCCTCTAGCTACTCAGAAAGATTGGACTTCCTGCTTGTTACTTAATCCTGCATTGCCTATTGAACATTCTCCTGCTTAATCCTTTTGCTACTCAGAAAGATTGGACAGTCCTATGTTTCTGACAATCCAAGGGATAGGCAAAGGAATGGTCAACAAGAACAAGCGCACCAGCGACTCACAACATCAATTTATTACAGTTGAGTTATGCACACATAACATCACACTTATTAGATGTAAGTTAAAACAAGCCTCCTTAAAAGCCTCTTTTTAAAACTTCTAAAATTTCTCTGCACTATGGTTCTTTGTAGCACAATCGAGTCTCCGTAATAACAATGGGCTGCGCCTTCGTGAGATGTACTCAGAGCTCTTTCTTGCCCCTCCTCGGCTTGCTATCCTGGAACCACTTTTGCCCTGGAGGCGGCGGATGCCATAGGAATCAATGAGAGTCTGAAAGCAGCAAAAGCTCATGTTCACTGCTGCCCGATATCCCATTGATTCCTATGGGAGAATAAAAGTTATGTTTACACCTAACACCCTAACATAACGCCCAAGTCTAAACACCCCTAATCTGCTCAACCCGCTAGCTTTATATTAAATATTAACTCATCCCTATCTTATAATAAATGTAAACTTACCTTTAAATTAAACTATATTAAACTATTAATTAACCTACCCTAACTATTATAATAAAATTACATTAAACTATATTAAATTAACAATTAACCTACCCTAACTATTATAATAAAATTACATACGACTATATTAAACTAAAAATTAATCTAACCTAACTTTTATACTAAAATGACATTAAACTACAAATTAAATTAACTATATTATATATTTAAACCCCTAACCCTACTCAAATAATTTAAATCTACACTAAAAAATTACTAAGTTACCAAAAACTAACAACTAAGTTACAAAAAATAACAAACACTAACACCGAGATTACGAGTTTTGCGGTAACAGGGGTGTGTTGCTAATGAGCATTTTTTTTCAACGCTCACTTAAGACAACGCTGGTCTTAAGGTTTTTTTAAATCCGGCGTTAGACGCAAAAAGGTGAGCATAGATCAAAATTTAGCTTCACATCTCACCTCAATAAGCGTTGCTTACGGTAGCGGTGAGCTGGCAAAACATGCTCGTGCGCGATTTCCCAATAGGAATCAATGGGGCAGATTGGGCTGAAAAAAAAACTAACACCTGCAAAAAAGCAGCGTTCAGCTTCTAACACAGCCCCATTTATTCCTATGAGGAAACAAAAGTTATGTCCACACCTAACACCCTAACATGAACCCCGAGTCTAAACACCCCTAATATTACACTTATTAACCCCTAATCTGCCGTCCCAACATCGTTGCCACCTACATTATATTTATTAACCCCTAATCTGCCCCCCCTCATGTCGCCTCAACCTCCCTACAATTATTAACCCCTATTCTGCCGCCCCCATCGTCGCCGCTACTATATTAAATTTATTAACCCCTAAACCTTAATATACCCCTAACCCTAACACCCCCTAACTTAAATATAATTAAAATAAATATAAATAAAATAACTACAATTAAATAAATTAATCCTATTTAAAACTAAATTCTTACAGATAAAATAAACCATAAGATAGCTACAATATAACTAATAGTTACATTGTAGCTATCTTAGGGTTTATATTTATTTTACAGGCAAGTTTGTATTTATTTTAACTAGGTACAGTAGTTATTAAATAGTTATTAACTATTTAATAACTTCCTAGTTAAAATAAATGCAAATATACCTGTAAAATAAATCCTAACCTAAGTTACAATTACACCTAACAGTACACTATAATTAAATTAATTACCTAAACTAACTACAATTAAATACAATTAAATTAAATTAACTAAAGTACAAACCCCCCCCCCACTAAATTACAGAAAATAAAAAAATAATTACAAGAATTTTAAACTAATTACACCTAATCTAATCCCCTTAATAAAATAAAAAAGCCCCCCAAAATAATAAAATTCCCTACCCTATACTAAATTACAAATAGCCCTTAAAAGGGCTTTTTGCGGGGCATTGCCCCAAAGTAATCAGCTCTTTTACCTGTAAAAACCCAATCCCCCTTTAATAAAACCTAACACTACCCCCTTGAAGATCACCCTACCTTGAGTCGTCTTCACCCAGCCGGGCACAAGTGGTCCTCCAGAGGGGCAGAAGTCTTCATCCAATCTGGGCAGAAGAGGACCTCCAGATGGGCAGAAGTCTTCATCCAGGCGACATCTTCTATCTTCATCCATCCGGAGCGGGTCCATCTTGAAGCCAGCCAATAGAATGCGAGTTGGAACAGCCAATAGAATGCGAGTTCAATCCTATTGGGTGATTGGATCAGCCAATAGGATTTTTTCTACCTTAATTCCGATTGGCTGATAGAATCCTATCAGTCAATCGGAATTCAAGGGATGCCATCTTGGATGACGTCATTTAAAGGAACCTTCATTCATCGGGAGTCATCGGAAGAAGAGGATGCTCCACGTCGGCTGGCTTCAAGATTGACCCGCTCCGTTACGGATGGATGAAGATAGAAGATGCCGCCTGGATGAAGACTTCTGCTCGTCTGGAGGTCCTCTTCTTCCCGGATCAGATGAAGACTTCTGCCCCTCTGGAGGACCACTTGTGCCCGGCTGGGTGAAGACGGCTCAAGGTACGGTGATCTTCAAGGGGGTAGTGTTAGGTTTTATTAAGGGGGATTGGGTGGGTTTTAGAGTAGGGTTGGGTGTGTGGGTAGTGGGTTTTAATGTTGGGGGGTATTGTATTTTTTTTTACAGGTAAAAGAGCTGATTACTTTGGGGCAATGCCCCATAAAAAGCCCTTTTAAGGGCTATTTGTAATTTAGTATAGGGTAGGGAATTTTATTATTTTGGGGGGCTTTTTTATTTTATTAGGGGGATTAGATTAGGTGTAATTAGTTTAAAATTCTTGTAGTTATTTTTTTATTTTCTGTAATTTAGTGGGGGATTTTTTGTACTTTAGTTTATTTAATTTAATTGTATTTAATTGTAGTTAGTTTAGGTAATTATAATTATAGTGTAGTGTTAGGTGTAATTGTAACTTAGGTTAGGATTTATTTTACAGGTATATTTGTCTTTATTTTAACTAGGAATTTATTAAATAATTAATAACTATTTAATAACTATTGTACCTAGTTAAAATAAATACAAAGTTGCCTGTAAAATAAATATAAACCCTAAGATAGATACAAATGTAACTATCAGTTATATTGTAGCTATCTTATGGTTTATTTTACAGGTAAGTATTTCGTTTTAAATAGGAATAATTTATTTAATTGTAGTAATTTTATTTTGTTTTTTTTAAATTATATTTAAGTTAGGGGGGGTTAGACTTAGGGTTAGACTTAGGTTTAGGGGTTAATACATTTAATATAGTAGCGGCGACGGGGACAGCAGATTAGGGGTTAATAAATGTAGGTAGGTGTCGGCGATGTTAGGGACGGCACATTAGGGGTTAATAAAATTTAACTAGTGTTTGCAAGCCGGGAGTGCAGCGATTTAGGGGTTCATATATTTATTAAAGTGACGGCGATGTCCGGTCGGCAGATTAGGGGTTAAAAACTTTATTTAAGTGTTTCCGATGTGGGTGGGGGGGGGGCTCAGTTTAGGGGTTAATAGGTAGTTTATGGGTGTACTTTTTTGCACTTTAGTTAAGAGTTTTATGTTACGGCGTTAGCCCATAAAACTCTTAACTACTGACTTTTAAATGTGGTAGGAGTCTTGACAGGAGAGGGTCTACCGCTCAATTCTTCCAAGACTCGTAATACCGGCGTAAGGCAAATCCTATTAAATAGATAGGATACGCAATTTACGTAAGGGGATTTGCGGTAAGCTCGAGTTGTGGAAGAAAAGTGAGCGGTACACCTGTACCTGCCAGACTCGCAATACCAGTGGGCATTAAAAAGCAGCATTGGGACCTCTCAATGCTGCTTTTTAAGGCTAACGCAAGACTCGTAATCTAGCAGTAAGTTACACAAAAAAATAAACACTAAGTTACAAAAAATAAAAAAGAAATTATCAAAGATTTAAACTAATAACGCCTAATGTAAGGGCCCTATGAAAATAAAAAAGCCCCCCAAAATAAAAAAAAACCCTAACCTACAATAAACTACAAATAGCCCTTAAAAGGGCCTTTTGCGGAGCATTGCCCCAAAGAAATCAGCTCTTTTTCCTGTTAAAAAAAAATAGAGATACCCCCAAAGGTAAAACCCCCCACCCACACAACCAAACCCCTAAATAAAAAGCTCACTAAAAAAACCTAAGCTCCTCATTGCCCTGAAAAGGGCATTTGGATGGGAATTTCCCTTAAAAGGGCATTTAGCTCTATGGCAGCCCAAGTCCTAATCTAAAATGAAAACCCACCCAATAAACCCTTAAAAAATCCTAACACTAATCCCCGATTTACTTACAGTTTTGAAGATCTGACATTCATCCTCCAAGAAGCCGGGAAGTCCTCAACGAAGCGGCCGAAGTCTTCATCCAAACCCGCAGAAGTCTTCACCCAGATGGCATCTTCTATCTTCTTCCATCCAGCGCGGAGCGGCTACATGTTCAAGACATCCGACGCGGAGCATCCTCTTCTTTCCGACGACTACCGACGAATGAAGGTTCCTTTAAATGACGTCATTCAAGATGGCGTCCCTTAGATTCCGATTGGCTGATAGAATCAGCCAATCGGAATTAAGGTTGAAAAAAATCCTATTGGCTGTTGCAATCAGCCAATAGGATTAAGCTTTCATCCTATTGGCTGATCCAATCAGCCAATAGGATTGAGCTTGCATTCTATTGGCTGATTGGAATAGCCAATAGGATGAAAGCTCAATCCTATTGGCTGATTGCAACAGCCTATAGGATTTTTTCAACTTTAATTCCGACCATAGATCTTTCCCCATACACAAGTCAGCTGGTGCACTACAAATGTAGAGTTACAAGTTGTTCTACATTTTAAATTGAACTCCTTTGTTCTATTCCAATTTTTTGTCATCTCATTGTCTTTATCAATGATAGGACACATGCAACAATTTTTCATTCTACATTTGTAGGTACCACATTTTAGTGATAGCCAGTTAGATGGTTTTATTGTCCTTTTTTCCTTCATTGGTTTCAATTTTGATGGCACTATTAAACTTTTAATGTCCCTATTCTTCTAATAAACTAGTTTTGGGACCTCTCCTACCAAGCCCTTCAAAATAGGATCTGCCTTAATTATGCCCCAATGCTTGTTCAAAATGGACTTAATACCCATAGCTACCTGTTTGTAAGTAGTGATGAACTTTACCTCATTATCTTCTTGTTTGTTCTTTTTACCATTACTGTTATTAACTAATTCACTTCTAGGGTATTTCAAACTTTCTTCTTTTGCTTTTTTAATCAGTTCTGTATTGTGTTCCTTTCTGCTCATTTTTTTCACTCAATACCTCTGCTTCTCTCAAATGATCTTCCTCCCTGGTAAAATTTCACCTAATTCTCCTAAATTGTCCTGGTAGAATATTATTTTTCCAGGATGGCAGGTGTCCACTTTGGGCATTGAGATAACCATTCCTATTGCTCTGATATTTCTAGTTGCCACCCTATTATCGTTGTCTACGAACAATACCAAGTCCAGAAACTCAATTTCTAATTCTATAATGTTGCTAGTGAATTTCAGATTGTAATTGTTAGCATTAAAAAATTCTATAAAGTTTTATGCTTCTTTTCTAGACCCTTACCATATCATAATGACATCATCAATGTATCTATAGTACCTATAAATATTGGAGGTAAAACTATTGCTACTCTAATTTTTTTTTTCGTTCTTAAAAACACCCATGTAAATGTTGGCGTTCGAGGGAGCCATGGTAGTACCCATGGCCGTACCCTGTATTTGTCTATAGAATACACCCTTAAACTGAAAATAATTGTGTGTGAGGAAATATTCTATAGACTTCCAGATAAATTGACCATGGGCTTCTGGGATATTCCAAGATTGACTAATTTTCAAAAAAGACTCTATGCCCTGGTTGTGCGGGATACTAGTGTACAGGGATGAAACGTCACAGGTAATCCATAGGGAATCTGTTTTCCATTGGAACCCTTCAAATTTCTTTATTGTATCTGTTGTGTCTTTTATATATGATTTTAAGCTTTTGACCATGGGCTATAAATACCAGTCCACATATATAGATAAATTGCTAGTAACTGAATCAATCCCTGAAACAATGGGCCTACCAGGGGGATTTTTACTGTGTTTGTGGCTCTTTGGAATATAGTAAAATAGTGGGGTTTTAGGATTTGCTCTGTATATGAAATTGAATTCTTGATTGTCTAATATTTTTAATTATTTTGCTGCGGATAGCAATTTTAGTAATTCCCTTTTGTATTGTTCAATGGGGTCTCTTTCTAGAAATGTATATACTTTCTTATCCTTCAACAATAAGAAAGCTTCCTTCAAATAGTCTGTTCTATTTTGTATTACTACCCCCCTCTCTTGTCCGCCTGCGCCCTGACGAATAGTAATATCTGTATCTTTACTAAGTTAATTTAATACTTTACGTTCTCCTGTCATTAAGTTGTCATTATACTTAGTAACAAAGCTTTTCCCATGCCTGTCTATAAATCGATTTAACCCCTTAATGACAACTGACGTACCAGGTACGTCCTGCAAAAACTTGCAGTTAGTGACAATGGACGTACCTGGTACGTCAGTTGTTTAAGAGAGTGCTGGAAGCGATTGCAATCGCTTCCAGCAGCTCTCAGGGTATTGCAGTGATGCCTCGATATGGAGGCATCCTGCAATACCTTTTAACAAGCCTCCGATGCAGAGAGAGCCACTCTGTGGCCCTCTCTGCACCGGTAACAATGGTGCTGTGTTCCGGCGGGAAGGGAAGCAAGGAGGCGGTGGAGGCGGTGGGGGTTGGGGGTATTGAGGGGGGGCTGCTACACTACAGAAAAGTTTATAAATATTTTTGGGGGCAAAAGTTTATAAATATTTTTTGGGGGCAAATTGGGTACTGGCAGACAGCTGCCAGTACCCAAGATGGCGGCAATTAAGTAGCAGGGAGGGTTATAGAGCTGTTTGGTGGGGGATCAGGGAGGTTGGGGGCTAAGGCAGGGCTCCATTACAGCAGGATACATTTTTCTAAAAAATAAAATAAAAAAAACTCCTTTTATTTAGTACTGGCAGACTTTCTGCCAGTACTTAAGATGGCAGGGACAATTGTGGGGTGGGGGAGGGAAGAGAGCTGTTTGGGAGGGATCAGGGGGTGGGATGTGTCAGGTGGGAGGCTGATCTCTACACTAAAGCTAAAATTAACCCTGCCAGCGCCCTACATGCTCCCTAATTAACTCCTTCACTGCTGGGCATAATTCACGTGTTGTGCACAGCAGCATTTAGCGGCCTTCTAATTAACAAAAAGCAACGCCAAAGCCATATATGTCTGCTATTTCTGAACAAAGGGGATCCCAGAAAAGCTTTTACAACCATTTGTGCCATAATTGCACAAACTGTTTGTAAATAATTTCAGTGAGAAACCTAAAATTGTGAAAAATTTAAAGTTTTTTTTTATTTGCTCGCATTTGGCGGTGAAATGGTGGCATGAAATATACCAAAATTGGCCTAGATCAATACTTGGAGTTGTCTACTACACTAAACTAAAGCTAAAATTAACCCTACAAGCTCCCTACATGCTCCCTAATTAACCCCTTCACTGCTGGGCATAAAACACGTGTGGTGCGCAGCGGCATTTAGCGGCCTTCTAATTACCAAAAAGCAACCCCAAAGCCATATAAGTCTGCTATTTCTGAAAAAAGGGGATCCCAGAGAAGCATTTACAACCATTTGTGCCATAATTGCAGAAGCTGTTTGTAAATAATTTCAGTGGGAAACCTAAAGTTTGAGACAAAATGTGTGAAAAAGTGAACATTTTTTTTTAATTTGATCGCATTTGGCGGTGAAACGGTGGCATGAAATATACCAAAATGGGCCTAGATCAATACTTTGGGATGTCTTCTAAAAAAATATATATACATGTCAATGGATATTCAGGTATTCCTGACAGATATCAGTGTTCCAATGTAACTAGCGCTAATTTTGAAAAAAAAGTGGTTTAGAAATAGCAAAGTGCTACTTGTATTTATGGCCCTATAAGTTACAAAAAAAAGCAAAGAACATGTAAACATTGGGTATTTCTAAACTCAGGACAAAATTTAGAAACTATTTAGCATGGGTGTTTTTTAGTGGTTGTAGATGTGTAACAGATTTTGGGGGTCAAAGTTAGAAAAAGTGTGTTTTTTACATTATTTCCTCATATTTTATAATTTTTTTTATAGTAAATTATAAGATATAATGAAAATAATGGTATATTTAGAAAGTCCATTTAATGGCGAGAAAAACGGTATATAATATGTGTGGGTACAGTAAATGAGTAAGAGGAAAATTACAGCTGAACACAAACACCACAGAAATGTAAAAATAGCCATTGTCATTAAGGGTAAGAAAATTGAAAAATGTTCCGGTCATTAAGGGGATAAGTCATCCATGACTAATTTATTAAACATATGTATATACTTCCCCTGTGAGTGTGTGGGGAAAAATGTTGATAGTGGTTTTAAACCACTATGCTGTATTTAGGGTTCCATATCAAATATACTACAATTTAAAAGGTCTTCCACCTCTTTATAACTATGATTTTAATAATCCCTTTTGCTCTCGATTTCCAAACCTTTTAATATACTAACAGTTTTAATATCCATAGAATCAAAATTAGCCGTAGTAATATTTTGCCTGCTATTATTGTATTCTTTAGCATAGTACCTCTTTAAAGTTAATTTTCTAATGTACTTCTGTACATCTATGTACATTTCAAACTTGTTAGGTGGTTGTTTGGGGGCATATTACGGTCCTTTAGCCAGGAGTCTAATCTCATCTTTTTTCAGGGTCCTATTTGAAAGATTGTAAATTTCTTTTTCGGTTCTTTCTAATTCAACCTTTTGTGTTTGTTTCTCCCTGACTCTACTTCCTCCTCTGCTTCCTCTTTGTTCTCATCCACTTTTGTTCCTCATTCCCCCTTGTCTCCAATTTCCATTCATCTACTCCCTCTGTTGGTTGTAACATGGCTGATTTTGGGGTTTGTGATAATTTCTCATATCCCCTAAAAACTGCTGATCTGATGTATTATTGCATCTTCTAGAATCTTGACTTGCAATTTCATTATTAAAATGTTCCCTATGGTTATCCCTAAAATCTTTCGGCTTTGCTCCTTCCCTCTCTCAAGTGGGATTATAAGTATCTCTATTCTCACAATTACCATATAGTGGTTTGAATCTATTTTGCATAGGTATATAACTATCATGTCACTTAAAGTTTTTCCATGTTGTTTTCCTTTGTCACCTGATATTTTTGTACCTGTTGGTTAATTACCTGATAGTTCCTTTCCCTTCCATCAGTTTCATGACTTCCATTTGTTTATTCTTTTGCTCACTTGTATGAAAAGTTCTTGTGAATAATAAGCAAAACTTATGTATCAAAGGGATATGGACTAAAGAAACAAAAAAAGAACAGTCTGTGATTGTTGGGGGTGGAGCCTGATAGGCACCCCAGTAAATTTTAAAAAAGAACATTCTGGAAATCACAGCTACATGAACAGTAAGTTTACCCTGTTGAAAAAGTATGTCCGGGTACAGGCGAAACGCGTCCAGGAGGAGCAGGAGTGTCACGGTACAAGGCAAAAGTGGTTCCGGGATAGAAAGCCGAGGAGGGGCAAGAAAGAGCTCTGAGTACATCACGCGAAGTCCCAGCCCATTTTAATTATGGAGACTCGATTGAGCTACAAAGAACCGAAGTGCAGAGAACTGTTTGCCGAAATTTTAAAAGGAAGCTTTTAAGGAGGCTTGTTTTAACTTACATTTAGTAAGTGTGATTTTATGTGTGCATAACTCACCTGTAATAAATTGATGTTATGAGTCATGGGTGCACTTGTCCCTTTAGTCTACCCTTTACATGTTTTATAGTTATGTTCTTAGCCTAAAGGACGTCTACAGACATTTATTTTTCACTTTTTTTCTGGACAGTATAGGGTTTTTTGAAGTTTAAAACTACTCCTGGCTTATGTGCAACACAGAAATAATAGGAATCATCATTTAGATTGTTTATATTAAATTAGATGATTTGGGACAAAACTTTGCATGATATAGTGCTGAGCTTGTGATTTACACTTAGCCCTAGATTGATGAGAATAGAATTGATGTGCACTGTTATTTGTTTGCACAATTATTATTAGCGTATCACTTGCTATTGCTTATTATATGTACTGTATAGATAAATGTGCAAGGCTTTGTCCTGTTATTGATATATAGTCCTTAGCGCAATTGATTTTTATTAATTTAATATGTACCAAATTCAACCTGTATAAGTATATATCTGTTATTTTAAGAGCAGACTAGATATTTTTTTCCAAAACCTTATAGCTGGTTATTTACTATTGCATACAGATATTCAAGATATTTTTTTTTTATTTTATAAACAAGCTTTATTATCCAATAATAAACAGTAATACAGAAGTTAGGTACATCAGACATGACAATTATTACAAGCATGGTTCCAATGTTCAAAGTTAGTCATTAATGACGATCCTACAATAGCTTGGTATTTTGTCTAATATTTTTCAAGCAACTAAAACTGATAATAACATTTAACATAATCCTGGTTAATCAGAATATCTTCTCCCTCTCAACCATTACCCTAAGTAAGTGATTAGTTTTGAGTAGGGGAGGTAAAGGCGGGATAGAAGAAGATGAAGAGCAAAGGTAAGAAGGGGGGCACAAGAGGGGGAAATGGGCAAAGAAAGGGAGAGAGAAAAAAAAAAAGGAAGAAAAACAAATTTGTGAGGAGAATTGCGCCCACCGAGCCTGTACTCTGTGTGGGGGGGGGGGGTACACTCCTTCATGTTAGGGAGTTTTCCCAACGCTCTAGCAGCGTCTCATAGATTGTTATTTGGCCTGTCTTAAGAAAGTGTAGCCTTTCCAAGGCAAGAAGGTCAGATACCGAAGATTGCCATTCACCTGGTGTAGGAACATCGGGCGATTTCCATTTTTTTGGGGATCAGAGGTTTTGCTCCTGTAAGCATTAATAATAATAGGGGCCGGTCGCTCACACTCTTACATTTTGGGAGGTTTAGAAAAAGTAAGGTTTCTGGGACCTCTGGGATCTCTATTTGTAAGATCCACCGAGATCTTTCCGAGTACACCCGCCCAGAAATTCCCCAACTTCGGACACGACCACCAGGAAGCGTTCCGAGTTCGCCACATCCCCTCCAGCACAGGGGGCTAGCAGTAGGAAAAAGGCGATGTAACCTGGTCGGTGTGTGATACCATCTGCATTGTAATTTTAATTGAATTTCCTGTACGGTAGCCGAGATTGAGGAGCGTCTAACCAATGAGAATGCTCTAAGCCACTCCTCCTGGTCATAATCTCTGCCAAGTTCTTTGTGCCACGTCATTATGTATGTGGGAAGTGGGGTGTCAGGATCGACCAGTAGGAGTTTATAGATAAGGGATATCAATCGCCTCTGTGGGTTGCTTGCAATACATAGTCTTTCAAATGGTGTGGGGTCTCTGGCTAATTGATCTCTGCGCTTGAGATGTGTTATGTAGTGCAGAAGTTGGTTATATCTCAACCACGACGAGAAAATGGAATCGTTCAAATCTAGCATTTGACTTTGTGTTTTAAATCCCCCATTTTCTATGGCACTGTAGAGGCAACCCTCTCTAAGTGTGTATGGCATGTGTAGCCTAGATCCCAATTTGTAGTAAGGTAGTGCAGGGTTTTCTAATATAGGTAACAGAGGTGAGAGTCCATATGTAATGTGGACAGCGGAGGAAGCCGTTCTATCCCATTCAGTTAACACATCTTTTAAGATAGGATATTTGCTTAGAACCTTGGGGCGATGTGCCGCAGGTATCCAAACCACTGTGCCCACGTTATTAAGTCCCAAAATGTGGCTATCTACCCTAACCCACAGTTTGTGGGTCCCGTTTTGTGACCATTCCACAACGTGTTGTAGGGCTATGGCCCGCCTATATGCTTTCAGGTCTGGAAAGCCCAACCCTCCCCTATCTCTAGGAAGGTACATAGTCCTCCACGGTATATGGGGTCTAGTGCCCGTCCACACAAATTGTTCTAATATTCTCTGCATTTGGGGGAGATAGTCCTCTGGCAAGTACATTGGGATAGTTTGCATCACATATAGAAGACGTGGCAGAACGTTCATTTTAATGACCCCTATTTTACCGAGCCAAGATAGTGGTTTATTTTTCCAAGATGAAAGATCACTAGTGATTTCTTGTTTTAGCCTCAAATAGTTGTCTTTAAATAGATCTTGGTGTTTTTGCGATATATAAATGCCCAGATACCTCAGCTTCGTTGTGGAAACTGGAACACGGTATGTGTCCCTGAGCATATCTACGTATTCCTGGGGGGGTGTTAATCAAGATATTTTTATGTTAGAATAAAGTCCAGGCTTACTTTGTTAAGAGGCCCCTTGCATTGGTGGAGAGTTAAAGGGACATTAAACTCCAAACTTTTCTTTTATGATTAAGTTAGAGAATGCAATTTTAAACGATTGTAAACAACACTACAATTTACTTCTATTATTTAATTTGCTTCATTCTATGTTGAAGAAATATCAATGCCCATGGTTGAGCCAATCACACAAGGCATCTATGTGCAGCCACCAATCAGCATCTGCTCATCTGCTAAGCCTATTTAGATGTTCTTTTCAGCAAAGGACGGGGTCGATCCAATAAAAATCGTCGCCCACAAAAGCTGGAGACGCCAATATTTGCGTGGGTTTGGTATCCTATATACGGCGTAACCTAGAAGTTACGCGCGTATATTTCTGCCTTCGCCCGTAGTTTTTTGGGCCATAGGCAGGTATACCAAACCAGTGCAGTTTGGTATCCAATATACAGCGTAAGTACTTACGTGGCGAAAATGGAGAAATCTTACTCCATTTTCACCTCGCCACAAAAAGCAGCCGTAAGAAGCCTTACGCTGACTATTGGAGCCCCGTAACTCCCTAAACTAGCTGCTAAATAAACCTAACACCTAACGCATGTGCAATGTCTATCTACCTGTCAACCGCGATCCCCCACCACAATCCCTAATAAAGTATTTAACCCCTAAACCGCCGCCATCTACATAAACTAACCCCCTACTGTGAGCCCCTAAAACTGCCACCATCTAACTGATCTATCCCCTACTGTGAGCCCCTAAAACCGCCACCATCTAACTGATCTATCCCCTAATGTGAGCCCCTAAAACCGCAACCATCTACCTGATCTATCCCCTAATCTGACCCCTTACACCGTCGCCAGCTATATTAATATTATTAACCCCTAATCTAATATCCATAAAGTAATAAGCTCTATTACCAGCCCTTAAAAGGGACTTTTGCGGAGCTTTGCCCCAAAGTTAACAGCTCTTTTGCCCTATAACCTGCCCTCCCTACACCGCCGCCACCTATATTAATGGTATTAACCCCTAATGTAAGCCCCTTACACCGCCGCCATCTATATTAAAATTATTAACCCCTAATTTAATCTACCTACCCCACCGCCAGCTATATTATCTATATTAACCCTAAGTATATTATAGTTAATATAGTTATTACATTATATATATTAACTATATTAACCCTAATTATATTAGGGTTAATATAGTTACTATAGTATTTATATTAACTATATTAACTCTATCTAACCCTAACACCCCTAACTAAATTCTTATTAAATACATAGTAACATAGTAGATAAGGTTGAAAAAAGACTGAAGTCCATCGAGTTCAACCTATACAAATCTAAAATACTTACAAAAAGCTCCAGTTAAGCTTAAATAACCCCATTAAAATGTGACCCATTTAATACTAGCAATCATATCCATGGATTTTGTTTATATACAGAAATTTATCCAGACTATTTTTAAATGTATCTATGGTATTGGCATTCACTACCTCCTTTGGTAATGAGTTCCACAATTTTATTGCTCTTACAGTGAAAAAACGTTTCCGTTGCAAGAGATTAAATCTCCTTTCCTCCAACCTTAAATTATGACCTCTTGTCAGAACCAATTTTCTTGGAATAAAAAGAGCTTCTGCCATCTCTGTATATGGGCCTTGAATATATTTATATAAAGTAATCATGTCACCTCTCAAGCGCCTTTTTTCTAAAGAGAACAGACCCAGTTTGGCTAGCCTCTCCTCATAGGTTAATTTCTCCAATCCCTCTTATTAGCTTTGTGGCCCTTCTCTGAACTTTTTCTAGTTCTGCAATATCTTTTTTAGCAATTGGTCCCCAGAACTGCACTCCAAACTCAAGGTGAGGTCTTACCAGGGCTTTATATAATGACAGAATTATGCTTTCCTCCCTTGAATCAATGCCTCTTTTAATACATGCTAGTATCTTATTAGCCTTTGAAGCCGCTGCCCTGCATTGTGCACTCATCTTTAGCTTGTTATCTATTACTACTCCCAAATCCCTTTCCTCCTGTGTTTGGCTAAGTCTTGTCCCATTTAAAAAATACGTAGCCTGCTTATTTTTACTTCCAAAATGTAGAACCTTACATTTTTCCGTATTAAATCTCATTTTCCATTCACTTGCCCATAGTTCTAATTTTAGCAAATCCCTTTGCAAAGAGAGTTCATCCTGCTCTGACCTAATGACCTTACTTAACTTAGTATCATCCGCAAAAATAGAGATGTCGCTATTTAATCCTTGCTCCAAGTCATTTATACAAATATTAAAAAGAACAGGGCCCAGTACTGATCCCTGGGGGACGCCACTGATTACCTTTGTCCAATCTGAGTATGATCCATTTACTGCTACTCGTTGCTCCCTATCTTTTATCCAGTTATTTATCCATGAGCTAACATTTTCAGCTATTCCCAGTCCCTTAATTTTGTGCATTAATCTCTCATGTGGCACTGTATCAAATGCCTTTGCAAAATCTAAGTATATCACATCAACTGATTCCCCTTTATCTATATTTTTACTTACTTCCTCGTAGAATCTAATTAGACTAGTTTGACATGATCTATTTCTCCTAAAGCCATGCTGATTAGAACTCATAATCTTGTTTACACAAATATGCTCATCAATATAATCCTTTATAATCCCTTCAAATATCTTCCCCACTATTGATGTCAGACTAACTGGTCTATAGCTTCCTGGATCATCCCTGCTTCCCTTTTTGAAGAGTGGCACCACATCAGCTTTACGCCAATCCTGGGGTACCATGCCTGAGGATAATGAGTCTTGAAAAATTAAGAGTAAAGGTTTGTCTATAACAGTGCTAAGTTCACTTAATACCCTTGGGTGTATTCCATCTGGGCCTGGAGTTTTATTTACCTTAATATTTTTTAGTTTTTTCCTGATATCCTCTAAACAAAACCCAGTTAGTGGTATGGACTGGCATGTTCTATTCTGTTCCAAAGTATCATTCAATGGTTCCTCTCTTGTGTATACTGAAGAAAAAAACTGGTTTAGTACCTCAGCCTTCTCCCTGTCATTATTTATCATGCTACCCTCCACACATTTTAATGTACCTATATTATCCTTCTTAGATTTTTTGCTATTTATGTACTTAAAGAACCTTTTAGGGTTAGACTTAGAATGAGTCTGTACTATTTTCTTTTAATAATTTAAATGCCCTACGTTTTTTCCTAATTTCTTTTAACACATTTTTATTTAGCCATAACGGCTTAGTTTTTTTATTTTTATTTTTATAACCATATGGTATGTATTGATATGTATATTTATTTAACAAATTTTTAAATATTATCCATTTATCCTCTGTATTTTTATTAGAAAATACATTGTCCCAATTTATATTATTTAATGATTTCCTTAAATCGTTGAATTTTGCTTTCTTGAAATTAAAAGTCTTAGTTAAGCCTTTAAAACACTGCATATGAAAAGAGATTTCAAATGTGACCATGTTATGATCACTGTTACCCAAATGTTCTTTAACTTCTATGTTTGATATTATATCTATATTGTTTGATAGCACTAAATCCAATATAGCTATACTCCTAGTTGGCTCCTCTATTAATTGTGACAAGAAGTTATCCCTGAGAACATTTAAAAATCTATCCCCCTTAGCTGAATTACTAGTTTCATTGGCCCAGTTTATATCAGGGTAGTTAAAATCTCCCATAATTACAGCACTGTTATTAGCAGCCTTACCTATTTGGATAAGTAGTTGAGTTTCCTCCGGGTCACTAATGTTGGGAGGCTTGTAGCATGTTCCTAGTAATTTTCATGTGCTTTTTGCTGCTACTTGGTGTACTTTCCTCTATACTTTCTAATGTGACATTTCTTAAGTCATCCCTTCCTTGAGATATTAAGGGAGTGACATATTCAGACACTGATCTCTCTATTCTATTTTGTTCTAATTGACCCTCCCCCCCTTTGCCTAGTTTAAAAGGTTCTCTAAACGTGCTACCATCCTTTCCCCCAACACACCTGCACCCATGTCATTAAGGTGCAATAGATCCTTACTGTACAATTTGTACCCTAGTGAAAAATCAGCCCAGTGTTCTAAAAATTCAAACCCCTCATTTTTACACCATGTTTTTAGCCATGAATTAACAGACCTTAGCTCCTTCTGCCTTACTAAGTTAACACACGGCACTGGTAATATCTCAGAAAATATTACTTTGGAGGTCCTTGCTTTAAGCTTGCTACCTAACTCCCTGAAGTCATTTTTTAGGACTCTCCATCTCCCACTGATTTCTTCATTAGTACCAATATGCACCATGACTGCAGGATCAGACCCGCATCCCTCTAACAATCTATCAATACGCTCCACAATATGCCTAACACGAGCCCGTGGAAGACAGCAAACTGTTCTATGTAAAGGGTCTGGATGACAAATTACCCTATCAACCTTCCTTATAATAGAGTCTCCTACCACCAACATCTGCCTCTGGCCCTGACTTGTATGCCCCTCTTCCATGACTGAAGGACTGCCCACCATAGTATGCTCCTCTTCCACAGCTAAAGGACTGTTCACTATACTAGGCAACACGGCCCTCTCTGACACTGCCACCCCTGAACTGATATCCCCAACATCTTCACTTAATCTTGCAAATCTATTGGGGTGTAGCAGCTCAGAACTGGCCTATCTCTTCCGCTTACTTCACCCTCTAACTGTGACCCAGCTACATCCTGGAGTCTCCTCATCTGAATCCTCCCCATTCCCACTGCTGGAACCATTAACAACCAGCTCAGTCCTATCCATTTCCCTTTCAAGTGTCTGAATTTCATGTAGTGTTGCAATTCGTTCCTCCAGATCCCCAATACGAGTTTCTAAAGAGACAATATGCTCGCACTTGCCACATACATATAATCCCAGAAGCGGCTGCTCCAGTGATGCAAACATGTGGCAAGCTGTACACTGAATGAGATTCTCACACATTCTTAATAAAAGGTTTAACTTAAAAGTATAAAATAAATATATTCCCCCTTGGTTACCCCAAAACCTTGTTTGCCTAACTACCTTGGTTAGCTAACTATTATACTTAAACAGACAATGTTACTTTAACAGAGAATCAATACAGCAAGCCTAAAAGAGCAAGCTCACAGAGTAAATGTGCTAAATTTATAGGCTTGCAAGGCCCAAACAGGTGAAAATAATCCCACCCCTAATTACCCACACAGACAGAAAAACAAAAAAAAAATTGGAATGCTAGAAATAAAGTTATTTAGTTATTTCCTTTTTTTAAAATAAAAATGCAACCCTTGCAAAGCAAATAATTTAGAAAATAGCTTGGTTAGCTATTATACTTAAACAGACAATGTTACTTTAACAGAGAATCAATACAGCAAGCCTAAAAGAGCAAGCTCACAAAGTAAATGTGCTAAATTTATAGGCTTGCAAGGCCCAAACAGGTGAAAATAATCCCACCCCTAATTACCCACACAGACAGAAAAACAAAAAAAAAAATTGGAATGCTAGAAATAAAGTTATTTAGTTATTTCCTTTTTTTAAAATAAAAATGCAACCCTTGCAAAGCAAATAATTTAGAAAATAGCTTGGTTAGCTATTATACTTAAACAGACAATGTTACTTTAACAGAGAATCAATACAGCAAGCCTAAAAGAGCAAGCTCACAAAGTAAATGTGCTAAATTTATAGGCTTGCAAGGCCCAAACAGGTGAAAATAATCCCACCCCTAATTACCCACACAGACAGAAAAACAAAAAAAAAATTGGAATGCTAGAAATAAAGTTATTTAGTTATTTCCTTTTTTTAAAATAAAAATGCAACCCTTGCAAAGCAAATAATTTAGAAAATAGCTTGGTTAGCTATTATACTTAAACAGACAATGTTACTTTAACAGAGAATCAATACAGCAAGCATAAAAGAGCAAGCTCACAAAGTAAATCTGCTAAATTTATAGGCTTGCAAGGCCCAAACAGGTGAAAATAATCCCACCCCTAATTACCCACACAGACAGAAAAACAAAAAAAAAATTGGAATGCTAGAAATAAAGTTATTTAGTTATTTCCTTTTTTTAAAATAAAAATGCAACCCTTGCAAAGCAAATAATTTAGAAAATAGCTTGGTTAGCTATTATACTTAAACAGACAATGTTACTTTAACAGAGAATCAATACAGCAAGCCTAAAAGAGCAAGCTCACAGAGTAAATGTGCTAAATTTATAGGCTTGCAAGGCCCAAACAGGTGAAAATAATCCCACCCCTAATTACCCACACAGACAGAAAAACAAAAAAAAAATTGGAATGCTAGAAATAAAGTTATTTAGTTATTTCCTTTTTTTAAAATAAAAATGCAACCCTTGCAAAGCAAATAATTTAGAAAATAGCTTGGTTAGCTATTATACTTAAACAGACAATGTTACTTTAACAGAGAATCAATACAGCAAGCCTAAAAGAGCCTAATATAAATCTAATTTATATTATAAACTAAAATATTCCTATTTAAATCTAAATACTTACCTATAAAATAAACCCTAAGATAGCTACAATATAATTAATAATTACATTGTAGCTATGTTAGGGTTTATATTTATTTTACAGGTAAATTGTTAATTATTTTAACTAGGTATAATAGCTATTAAATAGTTATTAACTATTTAATAGCTACCTAGTTAAAATAATTACCCAATTACCTGTAAAATTAATCCTAACCTAAGTTACAAATACACCTACACTATCAATAAATTAAATAAACTACAAATATCTATCTAAAAATACAATTAAATAAACTAAACTAAATTACAAAAAACAAACAAACACTAAATTACAAAAAATAAAAAAAAGATTACAAGATTTTTAAGGTAATTACACCTATTCTAAGCCCCCTAATAAAATAATAAAGCCCCCCAAAATAAAAAAAATTCCCTACCCTATTCTAAATTAAAAAAAGTTCAAAGCTCTTTTACCTTACCAGCCCTTAAAAGGGCCTTTTGTGGGGGCATGCCCCAAAGAAAACTGCTCTTTTGCCTGAAAAAAAAACACAATACCACCCCCCAACATTACAATCTACCACCCACATACCACTAATCTAACCCAAACACCCCTTAAATAAACCTAACACTACCCCCCTGAAGATCTCCCTACCTTGTCTTCACCACACCGGGCCGAACTCCTCATCCGATCCGGACGATGTCTTTATCCAAGCGGCAGCAAAGTCTTCTTCCACACGGCAGCATCTTCCATCAAGCGACATCTTCAATCTTCATTCGTCCCTCCTCCGACGCGGAGCATCCATCCCGGCCGACGACTGAACGACGAATGAGGTACCTTTAAATGACGTCATCCAAGATGGCGTCCATCGAATTCCGATTGGCTGATAGGATTCTATCAGCCAATCGGAATTAAGGTAGAAAAATCTGATTGGCTGATTGAATCAGCCAATCAGATTCAAGTTCAATCCGATTGGCTGATTGTAATTTAGTTTAGTTTATTTAATTGTATTTTTAGATAGATATTTGTAGTTTATTTAATTTATTGATAGTGTAGGTGTATTTGTAACTTAGGTTAGGATTTATTTTACAGGTAATTGGGTAATTATTTTAACTAGGTAGCTATTAAATAGTTAATAACTATTTAATAGCTATTATACCTAGTTAAAATAATTAACAATTTATCTGTAAAATAAATATAAACCCTAACATAGCTACAATGTAATTATTAATTATATTGTAGCTATCTTAGGGTTTATTTTATAGGTAAGTATTTAGATTTAAATAGGAATATTTTAATTAATAATATTAATATTAGATTTATTTTAATAAGAGTTTAGTTAGATAGGGTTATTATACTTAATATATATATATATAATATAATAACGATATTAACTATATTAACCCTAATATAATTAGGGTTAATATAGTTAATATATATAATATAATAACTATATTAACTATATTAACCTTAATATAATTAGGGTTAATATAGTTAATATAGCTGGCGGTGGTGTAGGGGGATTAGATTAGGGGTTAATACATTTATTATAGGTGGCCGCGGTATAGGGGGATGTAGATTGTAGGCAAAAGAGCAGTTTACTTTGTGACAAAGCCCCGCCAAAAGCCCTTTTAAGGGCTGGCAAAAGAGCTGAATTCTTTGGGACATGCCCCGCAAAAAGCCCTTTTAAGGGCTGGCAAAGAGCTGTTACTTTGGGGCAATGCCACGCAAAAAGCCCTTTTCAGGGCTATTTGTAGGGTTAGACTTAGGTTTAGTGGTAGAGATAGTTTAGTATTTTAGGGGTTAAATAATTTAATATAGATGGCGGCGGGGTAGGGGGATTAGATTAGGGGTTAATAATTTTAAAATAGATAGCGGCGGGGTAGGGGCTCACTTTAGGGGGTAGGTAAGGTAGATGGCGGCGGTGTTAGGGGCTCACTTTAGGGGGTTATAGATTTAATATAGCTGGTGGCGGTTTAGGGGTTAATAACTTTATTATGTTGCGGCGGGGTTTGGGAGCGGCGGTTTAGGGGTTAATACATATTTTATTGTTAGGCTAGTGAGGGGGGATAGCGGATAGAGGGTTAGACGTGTCAGGCTATGTTAGGGAGGTGTGTTAGACATGTCGGGCTATGTTAGGGTGGCGTGTTAGACAGTGCTGGTGATTTCATACTTTAGTCAGGTTTTGTAGGCGCCGGCAGTTTCTAATGTGGCGCAAGTCACTGGCGACGCCAGAAATTTGTACTTGCGCAGATTTCTGGACATCGCTGGTTTATCCGACTTACGGCACGTTAGCATCTGACGGCGCCGTATATTGGATAGCTCGAGATGCAAGCTAAAACTGTGGGCAACGCGGGTTCCCTCGCTTGCGCCGCAAACTACGCCGTATATCGGATCGCGCCCGACATCAAGAGAATGAAGCAAATTAAATAATAGAAGTAAATTAGAAAATTGTTTAAAATTGTATGCTCTTTCTAAACCATGAAAAAAAAATGGGTTTCATGTCCCTTGAACAAAGATAAATATCCCACCTTGGTGATACTGGCAAAACCCTACTTATGCAAATTAGCTTGGATTTTATTTTAAATATATATTTAATTTTTTTTTTATCCGATTAGTCGATAATTGAAAAAATATTCTGCCGATTAATTATTTATGAAAATAATCGTTAGTTGCAGCCCTACTGCTGAGCATTTATTTTTTTATTTTTGTATTTCTCAGGGTCATAGAATTGTTTGCTTATTTGTGTTCCCTTCCCTCCTCTGTGACCTGCTCCTCTTTAACCTGCACCTTATGGTGTTTACTGTTTCTGTACCACCTCATTCCTTCAATCTGTTAAATTTAGTTCTGAAATTTTTCCTTATCTTTCCACTTGATGCTGGACTAAGAAGATTACTGGGCAGGATTGGTCTGATAATGAAATATCCCACGAACATTACATTATACCAACCAGTAGCACAATACGCCATAGAATTCCACACACTGGCACATGAGACTAGTTTGGACACCAGTGTCCTAAAAGCAGCTTTCTGCAGGGACCTGCATGATCGCATTAATGATTAACTCACATATTGTGATATCCCTTCCTCAATTGAGGACTTAATTTTGCTCTGTATCAGATTGGACTATTATTACCAAGAGCATCCAGTAGAGAGAGAACTCGCTGACCCTTTCCCAGTCGTTCTATTAATCGGTTGACTTCCATTTCCCCTTCTACCCCTATCTCATCCCCTACTGCTTTTTAAGAAGAGGAACCTATGGATCTCTCCAACCTTAAATTCTCTGAGTCTGGAAGACAGAGATGAAGGAGATTATGTCTATGTTTTTATTGTGGCTCTAACACTCATTAACTCAAGAACTGTACTGTACTGCAGGGAAAAGCCAGTGCTTAGAGGATAACAGAGGAGACCCTCTAAGCATGGCCGCTACCAATACTCCCCACTCTAATAGAATTCTGGTGCCTATTACCTTAACCTTCCTCCAGAGCTCCGTTCATGTACCAACCATTATCAATTCAGTTTACTGTTGGAAATTTCCTTGACCATCGCTTCATGATCCAGTCTGACTTTATGCTTCTACAGAAGAAACAATGCCTTAAGATTATTACTTTGTATGAAACTCCACTTGGATCTGGTTTGATTCAGTTAGAGTCCACACCCCTCACTATGACTGTGGGAGTCTTGCATTCTGAACAACTGCAATTTGATGTCATTCACTCTCCTACTCAGCCTGTTATGTTTGGTCTTCCTTGGCTATGAAGACACAATACCCAATTCGACTGGACTGAGGGCCAGTTGGCCTCATGGGGTAAATCATGTTTTCTTTCATGTCTGGCTAAGGTTTCTCCTTTGTGTCACATTACAGTAGCCACTGTGCATACCTCTTCACCTCTACCCTCAATATATGCAGAGTATGCTGATGTTTTTGAGAAAAGGGGAGCTGACATACTCCTGCCTCACAGTCCTTACTGAAAAATGGATCTACTTCCTGGTGCCCCACTTCCCAAGAGGAAGACGTATCTGCTTTTCAAAGTCAAAACCAAAACTATGGAGGATTATATCCAAGAAAACTTACTTAAAGGCTTTATTCAACCCTCTTCCTCTCCTGCTGGGGCTGGGTTTTATTTGTCAGCAAGAAAGATGGAGGATTGAGACCTTGTATATCATAGAGCTTTGAACTTGACTTGTGCGCGATAGAAAAATTTGGTTCGCTTTGTTTCGTTTTGATTCGGGTCGTAAAAAAATATGGTTCGAGACATTTGTAATAATTCGGTTTATTTATTTGTGTCATTCCGAATTTTGAAATTCGGATGCATTCGAAACCGTTACCGAATCTATGTTAATGTCGGACCGAATCTTTATTATGGACCAAAGTCATTATTTCTAACTAATGTGCCGGTGATTGTCGAAACAAAATTATGTTAAACCGCCGCCACCACCGCCACCACCAACGCTGCCACTAAATAAAGCTATTAACCCTTAAATCGCCTTCCCCCACATTACTAACACTACCTAAACCTATTAACCCCTAAACCGCCACCCCACACATCCCCAACACTAACTAAATAACAAAATAAAGTTATTAACCCCGAAACCACAGTTCCCCCACATTGCCGACACAAACTAAACCTAGTAACCCCTAAACCGCACCCCCCAGATCGCCAACACTACCTAAACCGATTAACCCCTAAACCGCCATTCCCAAACATCGATAACACTAAATAAAACACTAAACCCCTAAATCGCTGATACTATCTAAAACTATTAACCCCTAAACTGCACCCCCTGCATTGCCAACTCTACCTAAACCTATTAACCCCTAAAGCACCGTTCCCAAACATCGCCCACACTAACTAAACCTATTAACCCAGAAACCGCAGTTCCCCGATATATCGTCAACACTAACTAAACCTAATAACCCCTAAACCACACCCCCCACATCGCCAACACTAACTAAACCTATTAACCCCTAAACTGCACCCCCCACATCACCAACACTAACTAAACCTATTAACCCCTTAATCACCGGCCCCCACATCGCAACAACCTAAATTAAACTATATTAACCCTAACCCTAAACCTAAGCCTAAACCTAACACCCCCTAACTTTAACATAATTTAAATAGACCTAAATTAAAGTTTAAATTATTAACTAAATAATACCTATTTAAATCTAAATACAAAGTAAGAACTGAAATAAGTTCCTATCTCCAAAGATGCGGCACAGCTCCCACTAACCGATGTATAGGTTGGTGTAAGACGGAGCAAATTTTGCCTCCATGGCTGTGCCACATCTTTGGAGATAGAACATCCCCTCAAAACTTAAGTAATTGTGGGTGAGAAGGTATTTTGTCACCCTCAATACAAACTGAATATAATTGGTATCATACATTGTTTCCCTCCTCAGGAAGAAGGCAATGGCTTCTAACCCCAATTCATGTGGAATGGATGAGTAGAGAGCTTTAACATCCACAGTAAGCCAGCCATTGTCACCATCCCAAGTTACTTTCTCTATCTCATTCAATAATTGCTTTGTTTCATGCAAAAAACTCATACATTTTACCACCAGAGGCTGGAGTTTAGTATTCAGCCACTCTGATAATGGCTCCAGCAAGGAGCCTATTCCACTGATGATTGGCCTTCCTTCTACCCTCTCCAAGGTCTTATGAACTTTGGGTAAGTGGTTAAATATAGAGGTTCTCGGATAGGGAGGATATAAAAAAATCACAAGTATTCTGATCAAAGAAGCCAAATTCACTACCATCATCTATCAGATCAGAGAGCTCCTTCTGAAATCTTTTCATGGGGTCAAGATCTAATCTAGTATACTGGAGTGGATTATCTAACTGTCTATGTGCTGTTGGCCTTCAATTTACATTTGAATTTGGAGAAACCAGTATTAATTACTTGGATATGGTATTGAAGGGTGAGAAGGGTAAGAAAATGATGGTTGAACTATATAGAAAACCTATAACGGGAAACACTCTGTTACATGCCCAAAGTGGCCATCTGAAGCAGGTGTTTAGATCGGTGCTGAAAGGCCAATATATCAGAGTTAAGCGAAATTGTACTAAGGAAATAGACTACTGTAAACATGCCAAGGACCTCACTAGTAGATTTCTCGAAAGAGGATATTTCAAGAGCGCCATACATGGCGTACGTGAAGAAGTAGAGAAATTGAGCAGGTCCGAGCTTTTGAAGGACAAACAGAAAACAATAGAAATGAGTGAGAGCAGAGAGAAAGGTTACATTTGTAACCCAATACAGCAGGCAATATCTTCAGGTTTGCAATATTGTGCGTAAGCATTTAACATTGCTTAGAGCCGATGATGATCTGACGGAGCTAGTGTCTAGAGGTTGTCGTTTTGCGTATAAGAGAGGCAAAACTTTGAGCAACCAGCTAGCTCCCACTCAACTGAGGGAAAAGAATGTAAATAGATCTTCCTGGCTTAGTGTCAAGGGGATCTATAGATGCAGCTATATGAACTGTATAGCGTGTGATCATGTGAGAAAAGGAAATGGCTTCAAGAGTTCCTATACAGGAGAGTCTTTTGAACACAAGGCTTGCTATAACTGCAGGTCTACATATGCAGTCTATCTTTTAAATTGTAAGTCATGTGACTTCCAATATGTGGGTTTAACCACACATGAGGTGAGAACCAGGATCCGTGAGCATATTAATAATATCAAGTAGGCTGAGCTCACTACTTCCTTAATACAACATTTTAAATTAAAACACAACAAGAATCCCAAATCACTGGTTTGGACTGTGATTGAGGTAGCCAGAAGAGATAAGAGAGGGGGTGATCGGGAGACACTGTTCTCCAAAAGAGAGGTTTATTGGATCCATAGACTCAATACAAGGGTCCCTAATGGGTTCAATTCGGAATTTGACCTCATAAATTATTGGCATTAGAGCAAGTAATTATATGTTGTATCCAAGGGTACCCAGATTAGAGTCGGTTATGGCTCCAGCATTGTTCACTGATGAGGTTATCACTCTACACTGTTACATCTCACATCCCTCCTAGATTGGGATCTAGATATAAGTCTGTCAGAGTACATTTCAGATTAAAGAGAGATTTGGTTCATGGATAAGATTTACACTAGTATGCCAGTAGTAGATATGTAGAAAAATGGGGGTATCCCAACACCCAGCTCTGTATGGGAATGAGCAGAAAGTGGGTAGCATATATAGGTCTTGTGTTGTATGAACAAGAATAGAGTAGTGTATATATATATAGCCACTTTATAAATGAGCCTTATAATAGGGCAGCCCCTCACATATAAAAGCAGATATCTCAGGGGTGGCAGCAATGTCACAGTAATGTAGATCAGAAACATATAGAAGCACCTTTTGACATTAGGAAAGTTCTAGTCCTGTTGGGAGCTAGCACACAGTGTTGACACTCTTTAACTCCATATTATCTAGCAATTAATTGTAGGTTTATATTTGACCCTAAGGAAACATGTGTGCTTTTCATTTAGGGACATTAGACAATAGATACATATAATGAGCGATTTAAGAGCATGAAGAAATCCTTATAAACTAATACTCAATTAGCTAGCTCACAGGAAGTGGGAGCAACACATGTAATACAGTGTATGCAGGGAGCGTCAATTAGATAGTTGTGCAGATATCTTAGAGTAAGCCGAGATAGCTGAGTAGAGAACGTAATGCAATGATACAGTCAAGTTGAAAAATGTTTTTGCAAGGCAAGAATATAGTAATAAGACCTACTAGATAGGGCCTTGTAGTATCAGTTTTTGGCTCAATAAGCGATTTTCAGAATAAGGTGTCCACCTCCAATATAGGCGAGTTTGGTCTTTTAAACCACAGGTGTGGGGGTAAGGTCATGTGTGTTGTTTTAACCTATGAGCACTGTTTTTAGTATTTAAATAGAGTGCGGTTACAGGTACCCATCAGCTACGATTACGGCAACAGCCGAAACGCGTCAGCCAGAGGGTACGTGATTACCCACACTACAGAACCAAGCCTATCCGGTATCTGTTGTAACTGGGTTTTTCTCCATGTTTTAAGAAATTAATAAAGGAACTTTTTATTTTTTCAATATCCGGTGCTCTTGCCTCTTTGTTTCTCAAACTGCCTATGTGGATTAATTTGAGAGCACGGATTTATTAAGGTGGCTGTGGAGTTTTGTGTTTTCCTACCTTCCAACTATGGCACAAGCAACTTAAACAAGTATCCTGGAGTGTATCGCACCTTAGCCCCACCTCCCTGCATCATACGCTGCACGCATCATGGCATCGAGGAGAAGAGCGCAACAGGTGAATTACACATGCGGATGGATTCCATGATGGCGTGCTGAAAGAGGGGCCATAAGTCACTGGGTCTTGCAGCTGCGGGCCATCGGGCTCGGAGGACGCTGTTCACATACCCTGTGGCCCCCGGCACGGGCTCGTCTTTCGGATCATGTGAGTGAACTATTTCATTTGGCTTTCACGCAGAAGACCTGTTTAAAAAGATTGTTGCTTTTCTGTTATGCATATTGATGTTCAAATGTGTAGCTTTGGGGAGAGGTACTCTTGAACTGTATACATGTATTGAGGGGCCCTTTTGAGTGACATATCTCATTGAGCTCTGTGTGCTGCTTGCTTATACCTATTATTGGTGGGACTACACATTCTAACTGCTGTGGAATATTACAGGCTTGACCATATATTGGCATACTCCTATATGGACTGTTTTGTATCTTTGTTTTGGTGTTATTGACAGGTGCTGCATTAACTATTTGGTTGAGTGTTTTCATAGAATTGTTTTCTTATTCGTGTTTCCTTCCCTCCTCTGTGACCTGTTCCTCTTTAACCTTTCAGCTTATGGTGTTTACTGCTTCTGTACTATCTCATTCCTTCAAGCTGTTAAATTTAGTTCTGGGATTTTTCCTCATATTCCACTTGATGCTGGGATAAGAAGACTACTGGCCAGGATTGGTCTGATATCAAAACAGAGAAGTACAACTACAGACTGTACCTTGAGCATTAGTTCTTAGGGCCTAAAGCTATAAGTGATAACTAAAATTGGAAAGGGGCTACTATAGCTCATAAATTATATACAGAAATAAAAGACGCAATATCACTGTGCTCCAAGGGAATAATAGTAAAGCAAAACATAAGAATGTATAGCCAAAAAACAAACACATACAGATTACTTTTACTAAAATAAATAAAGTTATAATTGGCACCTATGTTACAAAACATTAGTGAAATGATAAAATCTTAAAGCAAGTGATAAGCACTGGGAAATGCCAGCCTGGTTTATCTGACATTACAATGGAATAACCCCACATAGGTTTATTACCTATATTATATCTCCCTTCTTAATGGTAAGCCATTATACCTCTACAATATACCCATAGCATGGAGATGATATATGGTGCCACTCTGTAAAAATGCCAAACAGGCTACATATACATTATATAACAGGAGAAGAAAGAAAGTCTTCAACACTCAAATTCACTCTTAAAGTAAAAACAAAAATCCTGACAGAAGTATGATAGACTAGCCACTAATCAGTCCCCAACTTCAGGCAAATGAGCCTTTATAACTCTTGAGCAGAATGATGAAACTAAACATAAAATAGAGAAGTCCCTCACTATTATATGAGATAGCCGGTGACCTGATTAAAAGAGACAAAGCCAGATATCTTATGGTATAGCTAGTCCTATCTCCATAAGTAGAGAAAAGTCAGCCTATTCCTGCTTTGTTAGTGCTGGAGGGAAGTGTAACTTCAAGAGCCCTCTTCTTGGGTATCTATGTTCAGAAATCTTAAGCAATCCCCTGAAGAATAAGATGTGAAATGTAATGCTTATCAGCTTTAGGTTGTAAAGTCCCCCCACAGTCTGGGATCACTAAGTATGATAAGTCCTGACTTCCTTTCCCATAGCACTGTTTAGTATAGAAGACTGGCCATTACCTCCATTCAAACCACCACAGATGGTGAGGGTGGTTGTAGTAGGTTGCCAATTTCCTTTAGGTGAGAGAGAAAATAAGCTGGAGCTTAGGACCCCTAAATTAGCCAGGCACAGGGTAGGGTCAACCCTAGATATTGTATTAAAAAAGAGAGTTTGGGGGGTGCTGGCGCTAAAAGAGCTTAGGGATAGTCTATATATATATATATATATATATATATATATATATATATATATATATATATATATATATATATATATAGGTTAAGTTCAATTAACTTAAAGTATTTACCAGGTTAGTCTCTGATATGACTGAAATTAAAATTGGAGTGTAACAAATGTATGTACTGAATTATGGTGTACTTGATGCAATAGCCATCCAAGGGCTCAGTATGTCTGGTGGTTACAATATGACAGTGTATGTGCTTGGACTTGCCCGATGTAGACAGACCTAATTCTTATAGATATCCTTTATAGAAAATTGGCAGACACTTGATAAGGACTTTATATAATTGACAGAGTATATAGTACACTATGGTGGATATAATTTGTGGTTGTAACATTCAACTTATATGTATAATGGGGGAATAAGCCTTAGAATCCGACTAGACCTCTAACAGTTATCAAATAATCAATGTTTTAACAAATATACAATGACCAGATAAAGTTTAAAATGAATATTTATTGAAATTAAAACTATGTTGTAAGATAAAAAACGCTGGACGTCCAGACTAATTGTATAAAAACTGTTATATATTGAACATGTAATTGTGTGGATTATTCACAATATGTATTTGGGCTGGCCCGTATACAGGTAAGTACCTAGTACCAGAGGTGGATTGGAATACAGAGAGTACCTTTATAAATATCCTCACTCTACGTCTAGTGAGGAGTATTGTCAGTTCTGTAAGGGGAGGTCCGTTCTTGAGCTCGGTGAAAAGAAGGTTTATAGAAATCCGGTGCTTCCTTGTTCTTTGGTCTTGCTTTGTCCGGTATGATGTCCTGGTTTCTTGTTAGCGTGCTTTTTGCTCAGCGTTACCCTGGTGCGGTGATCCTCGCTGGCTGTGTTGTTGCTCCTTACGTCACTTCCGGGAGTGGCGTACGATGACGTGTGGCACAGAATTGCTGTGCGATATGTTGCAGTCTTTTCTGTAGCGATGTCCTTAGAAAATATATATCTGTGTGGCTGTGTTAAAGTCTGTGATATGCTTTTGCTAGCGGATACTTGCAATCAATTACCTCCTAATGCTGCATCAGTCTCTTAGATGGTATCACTTGCAGGAGTGCTAATGTTTGCTTACTGCCGTCCTTAGACTTGAGTGCAGGTTAGATGTAAGTTGTTTTACTGTCAGGCTAGTAGCCTGTATAGGTGATCCGATGTTCTCAGGGGGCACTTTTCTTAGTGCTATCTGGAGATGGTGCAGTATGCTTAAGCTAACCAGTGTTTAGCAGCATTACTGATCAATGGGTAGAAAAATGCTTCTTAGCGTAATTCAAAAGAGGTAATGAGGTTGTAGCAAGTGTAGAGAGGTTGTGATCCTTGTGCTACACTTGAAGAGTTACTCAAATCAACGCGTTTCACCCCACGCTAGGGGCTTTTTCAAGAATGAGTAACCTTATGAGACCTTATGAGATAGCAGCCTTTATAAAGGCCGAGCTTCCTTCTTATTGGTTGATCCTTTGTGGGTGTGTTCCCCAGGTGTCTTTGCAGGTAGTTGATTTATTTTAAAGGTGGACTTTTTTTCTTCTTCTCTTTCTTTCTTTCTTTCTTCTTTTCTTTATCTCTCACTTAAGGGGATTATTAATAGTATCTTCATCTCTTTAGGAGACTGTATAGTCTATCATTCTGTCTGTTTTTAATTACAGAAAAAAGGCTCTATGAAAGTTTTGTGAAGATTGTACAAATATATGCTTAGAATCTAAGCACATTTGTAGGGATAAAAATATATGATAAGGTGGGTACATTGTTTCATCAGATTGACATTTGATATCTTATGAGGTAATTTTTTCTACAAGAAATATGTACAATTTGGATAATATTTGTTTATATTATATATTTCTTGTGAATATATATTCTATAGAAAGTTCTTTTTTTATTGGGAGGTAATATATGAGAAATACTTGTGTGAGTAGTTGTGGTGTACTTCACTAACATATTGTTATATTAGTTAGTTAATTGTACATCTTTTTCTTTTTTTTACATTAATGGGTGTCTTAGTTGGGGAGGACAATCTTGTTTAACTATTTGCAGATATATGCATGGATGTTAATCATACATAAATGGGGTCACATCCAATTCAGAGATTAGGCCCCATGGGTGTAGTGTCTTCATTTTATAAATGAGTTCAGCTTCTTTTTTAAGGAGTTTGTTCTCATAATTCCCTCCTCTCCAATGGGCTTCTACTTTTAGGATTCCCCAGAATCTGAAGTCTTTAAGTTTGTTATTGTGTGCATCTTTAAAACGTTTGTAAAGGTGAGTGTCCTTATTGCCTTTCTCTATGATCCACAGGTGCTCTCTGATTCTTTCTCTTAGAGTTCTCGTTGTTTCACCTAAATACTGTTTCCCACAGCTGCACTGAATGAGGTAGATAATTCCCTTATTAGTGCATCTGATGGTGTCCCTTATCTTGAAGACTTCTCCTGTATGATTAGACTTAAATGATTTGGTTTTGGAGCTGAAATGGCATGACTTGCAGCAAAAACACGGGTAGAACCCATTAATTTCATTGCCTTGTAGGTCCTTTTGTATCAAATGTTTCTCTTTATGCTTGTATTCACTAGGGGCTAATAATAATTTTAAGTTGTCTGAGCGTCTGTATACGAATTTCGGTTTTATCTGCAATTTATCTCCTATAATGGGATCCTCCCTAGCTAGATGCCAGTGTTTTTTTATAAGTTTTTCTACTATTTTGTGTTCTCCATTGTAATTGGAGATAAATGGTACATTGATATCATTGTGGTCTGGGTTTGTGAGATTATCAGTCACTTGTTTGTCTTTATATTTTAGTAAAGATTCTCTGTCTACTTGTTTTACTTGTTCAAAGTTATACTGAATAGATGTTTCATTGTAGCCCCTATCTGAATTTTATTTGCTGAGTATGTGTGCTTGTTCTTCATAGTCTAATATTGTGGTGCAGTTTTTCCTCACTCGTAAAAATTTCCTTTAGACCACAGAGAATTTTGGCAGCGCTTGGAGCATTAACTCTCAAGTAGGAATTCACAGCTGAAACCATTTTGCTTTGTGCTACTTGAGGCACTTTAGTCCATCAAGATTAATTATTTTTCCTCCTGGTCTTTAAAATCATCAGGCTGGGTCAGCAACGAGTGCTAGGGTCCCAGAGCATTACTGCTACCATAATAAGTAGATACAGGACCCTTGTGGAAACCATTGGTAGTGGGATGGTTAAATACAGCACAAAGAGTTTCTGTGAAGGTCACTTCATACTCACTGAACAGAATAGTTAGTTCTTCTAGGAGGTGAAGTGTAGTTGCCATAGACTTTAGTAAGAGCTAAACAAAGGAGCAGCAAAGGAGCAGCACGCTTGTGCCACCGTAATAAGACAGGGACCCTTTGGTGCTCTGCTTGGGGGGCTCTATATGAGGCCGCAACCTTGTGTACCTCTCCCGATTGGTATGGCTGACTGTGATCCCAACAATAGTGGTATCTTTTAGAAGAATATCTTCATCTGTACAGGAATCATTAATGCTTACCCCACAATGAACACAGAATACAGCAACATTACTTAGATAAAGTTTAGAAGCTGGTGCAACACATAACAATGCATTGTCCCCCCCAAAAAAGTAACATTTTAACTTTTGCAACATTTTACTAAAAAAGTGTGTATCTTTACAATGCAAAGTAAGGACATTTTTTGTAATGCTTTTTTAACACTATATTGGTGCCTTGTGCACAGAGCATACTTACCAAACAGCACATTCAGCAAATAAAAGTGTAAAATGGAAAAGGCTCTAATGTGTTTAATTCTGTTATTGCACTTTTGGTTGCAAATAAGGGGTTGATTCTAATGCTTCCAATCCCATTTAGCTGTGGTTTTTGGCTCCAAATTTGTGTTTTCAAATAATACATTATCACTATCCAAGCAATAACATTGGGAAAATGCAGATCAGATCCAAACAGATAACTGGTAAATGTCATGGATTCTGCAGAATTCATGTGTTTTACTCTTTCCCTTTAAATTATAGAGGTATTCTACTTGCCTCTTCTCCATAAATAATCGGCCTTTATTTCAATCAGTGTTTGGTATTTTGCCTGGGTGTGAGTACATCTCACTCCTCATACTGAAAGTTTGCCTAGAACAATTTCGTTAGAATTACTTTTGATATCATGTTGTTTTATGATCTAACTAGAATATACAGTTTATCCAGATCAGGTTTCACAGACCACAACCTACTAGGACTCCTAATCAGCGTTACCCTTGTGGATTGCCAATCATCCTGTCAAAAATCTCACTGCATATGCTATCTTATCGAAGTGCTGCATCCAGCAGCAATATCTGTTAAAGAAAGACCTTACATCTATTTACTCATGAACTGCAATCAAGTCCTTCCAACAAAGAACCGAGTTTGCTCTGGGTGCAAAGACTTTGCATATCTGAAAAGCAACTGAGGTTTGTGACATACACGCCGTTCACCGGGTGCAGAGACTTTGCATATCCAATCAGCAACTGCGGTCCATGACAGACACACCCCTTCTCATGACTTCAGGATTAGTTACATACCTCTCACGGTACAGAATAATCGGTAGTAATAAGAACCTCAGAGATTCCAGTAAAGCAAGTCTCTATTGTTTAATTATAGATAAACGGTTCATACAAATAGCTACTTAAAGTGAATGTAAATTTTGATGCTTAAGTGCCCGTTTTTTTAAAATTTTATTAAAAACAGGGGCACTTTAATTCATCAAAATTTACATTTCACTCCTGTTGTGAAAAAAAACTTACCTTTTAAACTTGACAGCTGCTCCAGCTTCCTCCGGTCATCACTAGCCATTTCTGATGTCAGAATTGATGGATCGGTCATCCTCCAATCACGGCTTCCCCCCCGGGGGAATCAGTGTCTGATTCAAAGCCAAATTCCTCATTTTAGACCCAGGAAGAGGCTTTGCGACGAGTGGAAGAAGCTGGATCTGCTGTCAAGATTAAAAGGTAAAAAAAATTTCACAACATGAGTGAAATGTAAATTTTTATGGATTAAAGTGCCCCTGTTTTTAATCAAATTTTTAAAAAAACGGGCACTTTAGCATCAAAATTTACATTCACTTTAATAGCGATCATCTCTGTTTACAGACCCAATACAGCAAGTGCCTGCTATGAGCTACATTGTAGCATTAACTCTCTATAAGCTAAATAGAAACAAGATGAAAACTGCATAATACATTAAAGCATATATCCTCTATCATTTATTGACATATGATCTATATATAAAATCTACTTTGGAACTATTATCTTACTCTCCTATGGATCTTATTAACTACTTCTACTATAGTTCACAGAGTCAAGAGCAATTTTGTATAGTAATTATTCTCTGCAGTTGAGATCCTATGGGGCCTATTTATTAAAGGTCTTGCGGACCTGATCCGACAGTGTGAATCAGGTCCGCAAGACATCGCTGAATGCGGAGAGCAATACGCTCTCCGCATTTAACATTGCACCAGCAGCTGCAACACCACCCCCTGCTGACTCACGGCCAATGGGCTGCCAGCAGGGAGCTGTCAACCAACCCGATCGTACTCGATCGGGTTGATTTCTGCCGATTCCTGTCCGCCTGCTCAGAGAAGGCGGACAGGGTTATGGAGCAGCAATCTTTAGACCGCTGCTTCATAACTTGTGTTTCTGGTGAGTCTGAAGACTCGCCAGAAACACGGGCCCACAAGCTCTGTACGGAGCTTGATAAAGCTCATAGATTCACAGTAAATCACTCTTACGATGCATGGAGAGCAAAGGATTTTGAATCACAATCTTTCCAACCATATTTTTAAAAAATTTATTTCAGCAATAACATGGACAAATTAAATACACATTAAGGGTATTGATAAAGTGAAAAACTGGTATCTCAGTTATCATGTGCATGTGCAATACAATCTGAAACTGCCAAAATGCAATTTTAGATGTATATATGAATATATGGTTAAGATTTATTAAACCCATGTTCAATACTACTGTATAGTTCCTCTGTATATATTTACATATGTATATGTATTTAATAGATAGGAATGTGATATCTTGTACAGCTAACAAGACCTTCACAAAATCTGAGAAAACAGGAATTAAAATATAGCATTTGACAATCACGCGCTTAGGGATAAATTCTACTGCATTCTACAGAGATAATTTCACATCCACTTGCAACGTAAGTTAAGAAGCATAAATGCTTGTGCAATGATAAACGCCAACAGCTTATGCTGTCGGCATTTAGCAAGTTCGAGTGGACATGATTCGCTACAGCGAATCATGTCTGCTCAACCAATAATAAATCTTACTTGCAATTCTTCTTGTATTTAGGAACAGTATTTTTCTTGTCCATATCATTGTCATGATTGGGAGTTAAGTATTTGCCTTTTCGTCTTGTTTTTTTAAAACCAATATCTTCTTACAGTCATAGAAATGCGGCTTAGAGAAACTTAGAGAAACACCATTCTGTACAGTGAGAGTAATATCTGGAAATTGCAGTCTGTAAAGTGAGTTCTACAACTTTAGAATATCTTTGAAACCTTAGCTGATTGTTTGGCGGTGCTGTCCTCCTTCTGCGATGTTGAATCAACCAACGTCCTTTTCACAGGATTGTTTCTTCTTGTTAGTTGCTCCAGATTGAAAAAACCTGTGACTCTCAAGCCATGCTTAACCCCCTAGAAACAAGAGCAGCCTTTGCATTTCCTAATTAGCGAAGTACTTTTCATCTACTTTTCTGTATCTCATAATTTTTTTATCGGTTTCACAATTTACAGAGTTAAAACCATTAAGGTCCAGTTTTAGAAGGTGAGATAAGTTGAAGCCACTTTTTTGGAAATTAACATTTTGCAGTGTCCTTATTGATTTTAGATTAAAATCTTGCTAAAACGGAAAACAAGGTTTTCTTAATTAATAAAAAAATACTTTTAAAATATGAAAAGTTTTAAACACCTAATTGATCAAACATTCCTGATATACACATGATGCCCATATAGTGATGGCATTCATATTGTTTAACATTTATCATAAACACCACTGTATCCAATTGCAAAACACAGACACAGGTGCCATAAACCCTTTTAAACTATTTGATATTTCAGTGATAGACAGCTTTTTCCAAATAAAAAAATGTGAATGATTGTTATAGCCCCCCATTTTTTTAACTCCAGCAAACACATGGTTAAAGTCAGCCCCAGAGCAGGAGTGGGACCTAGATACTGGCAGGGCTTGCTAACAAAGGATACACAAAGAACAAAGCAAATTTGATAATAGAAGTAAATTGAAAAGACTCTCAAAATGCAGGATCTAGCTGAACTAGGAAAGTTTAATTTTGACTTTCATGTTATTTTACAGTGGCTGTATGTCTCTGGTCATGTACAATTATATGGCTAAAACATGCTCACAAGGAAAGAAGAAAATCCATGTCCCAAATGATAAGCACTTTATATGCAAATTATGTATTAGTTCTTTGCTACCAACATCCAGTATTTATCAATCTTAAAGTAGATATGTAACTTTGATGTGCCTCTATGAAAATAAATGGACCTTTGTTCACACCAGCTGATCACATGGCTATTAAAACTTATATAAAACTTTTAGAGTGACTTCTGGGCATTAAAACAAAGGGTTGTGAGTTCTCTAGGCATTTTTGATGGCCTGTTTTACTTTGAGCGCAGTTAGAGCACAAGTGAAAATTTTATTTAGCACACCATTTGTAATCTGTCCCATTGATATGCTGGAATTCCGCAGCGCAATTGTGGAGAGCCTGATTCCCCTTATTTATCAAAGCCTACAGACTGACAAAAGTTGAAATCTGTGACGTAACCTACGATCCGCCGGTCTCAATCCGACACAGATTGATGCTTACGTCATTACAGATGTTCCGAATGCAAATTCGGCACTATCTGACAATTTTGCTAGTTAACAAATATCTACCAAGTACGCTCGCCACTATTCCGGCCCAGCGTACCTGATTTTCAATCCGCCGCCTGGAGGCTGCGGATGCCATAGGAATTAATGGGAGTCTAAAAGCATTGAAAGCTCATGTTCGCTGCTGCCCGATATCCCATTGATTCCTATGGGAGAATAAAAGTTATGTTTACACCTAACACCCTAACATGTACGCCGAGTCTAAACACCCCTAATCTGCTGCCCCTACACCCCCGCCACCTACATAATACTTATTAACCCCTAATCTGCCGCCTCGAAACCACCGCCGCCAATATTGGCCACCAATATTGGTTGGAATAGCCAATAGAATGCTAGCTCAATCCTATTGGCTGATTGGATCAGCCAATAGGATGAAAGCTCAATCCTATTGGCTGATTGCAACAGCCAATAGGATTTTTTCAACCATAATTACGATTGGCCAATCGGAATCTAAGGGACGCCATCTTGGATGACGTCATTTAAAGGCAAACCATATTGTAAAGAAGACGTCGAAAGAAGAGGATGCTCCGTGTCGGATGTCTTGAAGATGGAGCTGCTCCATGCCGGATGGATGAAGATAGAAGATGCTGCCTGGATGAAGACTTCTGTCTGGCTGGATGAAGACATCGGCCCGCTTGGATGAAGACTTCTACCGGCTTCAATGAGGACTTCTGCTGCTTTGTTGAGGATGGATGTCGGCTCTTCAGAAACTGTAAGTGGATCTTCAGGGGTTAGTGTTAGGCTTTTTTAAGGGTTTATTGGGTGGGTTTTAATTTTAGATTAGGGTTTGGGTTTTTGAAAAAGAGCTAAATGCCCTTTTTAAGGGCAATGCCCATACAAATGGGGAGCTTCGGTTTTTTAGATTAGGTTTTATTTGGGGGGTTGGTTGTGTGGGTCATGGGTTTTACTGTTGGGGGGTATTTGTATTTTTTATTTACAGGTAAAAGAGCTGATTTATTTGGGGCAATGCCCCGCAAAAAGCCCTTTTAAGGGCCATTGGTAGTTTATTGTAGGCTAGGGTTTTTTATTTTGGGGGGGGGCTTTATTTATTTTTGTAGGGCTCTCATATTAGGTGTAATTAGTTTCAATATTTGATAATTTATTTTTTATTTTGTGTAACTTAGTGTTTATTTTTTTGTAACTTAGTGTTTGTTATTTTGTATAACTTAGTTGTTAGTTTTTTGTAACTGTAATTTTTACTAGTAGATTTAAATAATTTTCAGTAGGGTTAGGTTTTTAAATATATAATATAGTTAATTTAATTTGTAGTTTAATGTAATTTTAGTATAACAGGGTAGATTAATTATTAGTTTAATATAGTTGAATGTAATTTTAGTCTAATAGTTAGGGTAGGGTAGGGAAGTTTTAATTTATTATAAGATAGGGATGAGTTAATATTTAATTTAAAGTTAGCGGGTTGTTAGGTTTAGGGGTTAATAGGTTATTTTAGTTTGTGGCGATGTGGGGGCTGGCGGTTTAGGGGTTAATAGGTTTAGTTAATGGTAGTGATGTGGGAGGCCAGAGGTTTAGGGGTTAATACATTTAGTTAGTTGCGGCGGGGTCAGGGAGCGGCGGAATAGGGGTTAATATGTTTATTAGAGTTGCGGCGGTGTCGGGGAGCAGCGGGATAGGGGATAATTACTTTATTTAGTTGCAGTGGGGTCCGGGAGTGGCGGGACAGCTTTTTTAATAAATATGGAGAGCGTATTCAGGTCAGCGGACGCGGTGTTAGGCGATGTCAGACGAGCGTATTGGTGCCATCGAATGCAAGTAAGTTGACGGCTTGATAAGTAGGCCTCATTGTGTGAATGATGACTATATACAGTATATATATATATATATATACAGTATATATATAAAAATGTAGACATGTATATGTATCTCTATGTTTAAGCCCTTTGCCTGCTTTTTTTTCTAACACCTGAGACCTCATATCTTTAAGCCAGTATAACCTTTTTTGTGCAATTTCTTTTTATAATAGTGTTATTATGGATATAACTTTGTAATGTATTTTTGATGTGTTATGTGACACTTGTTTGTTTTGCAAAACAGTTAACCTGAGCTCTGAGGATGTTGTAATAATTCTAGCTTAAATCGCGATTGCGCTCACGGATTTGCATTTACTTTCTAAAATGAGCCCTACACCCAACACATGCAAACAGCCGATATCGCTCGTGCGTAACTGTTAACGTGCCACTCGTAATATGGCCCTTAATATGTATATAATGTATGTTATACATTATTTTAACAAAATTACACGTTTTCTATTATACGTTTATTTTATATGCTTGAGCACTCTCAACTTGTAATATTAGAGCAAAAATGGAAGTGCTATGGTTTGTGCTGTAGATATACATAGTGCTAACATTTTTATACTCCACTTGTAACATTTCAAAAGTAAATCAGTAGAAATACAAAAAGATACACCAAACTTAAAGCTATTATTAATAGCAAATAAACTATGAAGGAAAAAATATGTTCACTGCACAATTTGAACAAGGAAATCTTAACATCATAGAGTACCATATATTTAATCAGATTATGCCTGTACACACTTTCATACTAATAATATATAACAGAGCATCAGTACATAATGACTGACTTAAGCAAATTTATATATTTTCACCTTAAAGTATAGACACTCACTGTAAAAATAACAAAAACTAGTTAACATTTAATTTATTAAGGTAGTCAACTGATTAAAAAATACATTTCCCCCCTGTGGCTTAGCCCATAATAATAATAATGGCAAATAATGGACCAGATTACAAGTGGCGCTCTAATAAATGTTTTCGCTCATAAGTAAACACCGCACAAAGTAAACTTTTAGAGCGGGCAGCTTAGCGTCTGTATTACAAGTCAAAAGCAAATTGTGTGTGAGTGAAACTCGATGCGCGCTAACTTCAGGACTTCGCATTACATGGCTGCATTAACTTCTCCCCATAGACTTCAATGGAGCACGCTTGCAAAAAAGACTAACACTTATCACTTGCGCACTAACCCGAAACCGCACTACACCTACAGTGCTAAACCCAAAAGTAATAATGAATATTTTACATTCCAATATTCTTCACATAGAAGAAAATATTCTTTGTATTTTTAAATATATATTTCTATAAATATCTGACTGTTATTTTGAAAAATATATGTCTATAACCATTTATCTATATGAATATATAGGTATAGCTATATATATATATATATATATATATATATATATATATATATATTAAAATACAAAGAACATTTTCTTCTAAGTGAAGGAACATTGCAATGTTAAAGGGACACCCAAGTCAAAATAAACTATTTTGATTCAGCAAGAGTGGCCGCTCCGTACACCGCCGCCACTTACGTTATCCCTATGTACCCCTAATCTGCTGCCCCTAACACCGCCAACCCCTATATTATATTTATTAACCCCTAATCTGCCCCCCACAACGTCACCGCCAGCTACCTACAATAATTAACCCCTAATCTGCAGACTGTAGCTCACCGCTAGTATAATAAATGTATTAACCCCTAATCCGCCTCACTCCCACCTCAATAACCCTATAATAAATAGTATTAACCCCTAATCTGCCCTCCCTAACATCGCCGACACCTAACTTCAAGTATTAACCCCTAATCTGCTGACCGGAGCTCACCGCTACTCTAATAAATGGATTAACCCCTAAAGCTAAGTCTAACCCTAACACTAACACCCCCCTAAATTAAATATAATTTAAATCTAACGAAATAAATTAACTCTTATTATAAGAAATTATTCCTATTTAAAGCTAAATACTTACCTGTAAAATAAATCCTAATATAGCTACAATATAAATTATAGTTATATTGTACCTATTTTAGGATTAATATTTATTTTACAGGCAACTTTGTAATTATTTTAAACAGGTACAATAGCTATTAAATAGTTAATAACTATTTAATAGCTAAAATAGTTAAAATAATTACAAAATTACCTGTAAAATAAATCCTAACCTAAGTTACAATTAAACCTAACACTACACTATCATTAAATTAATTAAATACAATACCTACAATTATCTACAATTAAACCTAACACTACACTATCAATAAATTAATTAAATACAATACCTACAATTACCTACAATTAAACCTAACACTACACTATGAATAAATAAATTAAATAAAATACCTACAAATAAATATAATGAAATAAACTAACTAAAGTACAAAAAATAAAAAAGAACTAAGTTACAAAAAATAAAAAAATATTTACAAACATTACCTGTAAAATAAATCCTAACTTAAGTTACAATTAAACCTAACACTACACTATCATTAAATTAATTAAATACAATACCTACAATTATCTACAATTAAACCTAACACTACACTATCAATAAATTAATTAAATAAAATACCTACAATTATCTACAATTAAACCTAACACTACACTATCAATAAATAAATTAAATACAATTCCTACAAATAAATACAATGAAATAAACTAACTAAAGTACAAAAAATAAAAAAGAACTAAGTTACAAAAAATAAAAAAATATTTACAAACATTAGAAAAATATTACAACAATTTTAAACTAATTACACCTACTCTAAGCCCCCTAATAAAATAACAAAGCCCCCCAAAATAAAAAAATGCCCTACCCTATTCTAAAATAAAAATAGAAAAGCTCTTTTACCTTACCAGCCCTGAAAAGGGCCCTTTTCGGGGCATGCCCCAAATAATTCAGCTCTTTTGCCTGTAAAAAAAAAACAATACAATACCCCCCCCCCAACATTACAACCCACCACCCACATACCCCTAATCTAACCCAAACCCCCCTTAAATAAACCTAACACTAAGCCCCTGAAGATCTCCCTACCTTGTCTTCACCACACCGGGTCCCAATCTGTACAGAAGAGCCTCAGAAATCTTCCTCCAAGCCCAAGCGGGGGCTGAAGAGTGGCGTCCATCCTCCGGCTGAAGTCTAGATCCAACCGGCAAATGAAGAAGTCCATCTTCGGGAAGAAATCTTCATCCTATCCGGGCAGAAGAGGACATCCGGACTGGCAACCATCTTGATCTAAGCGGAATCATCTATCTTCATCCGATGAGGAACGGCTCCATCTTGAAGACCTCCAGCGCGGACCGATCCTCTTCTTCCGACGTCCAACTGAAGAATGAAGGTTCCTTTAAGGGACGTCATCCAAGATGGCGTCCCTCGAATTCCGATTGGCTGATAGGATTCTATCAGCCAATCGGAATTAAGGTAGGAAAATTCTGATTGGCTGATGGAATCAGCCAATCAGAATCAAGTTCAATCTGATTGTCTGATCCTATCAGCCAATCAGATTGAGCTCGCATTCTATTGGCTGATCGGAACAGCCAATAGAATGCGAGCTCAATCTGATTGGCTGATTGGATCAGCCAATCGGATTGAACTTGATTCTGATTGGCTGATTCCATCAGCCAATCAGAATTTTCCTACCTTAATTCCGATTGGCTGATAGAATCCTATCAGCCAATCGGAATTCGAGGGACGCCATCTTGGATGACGTCCCTTAAAGGAACCGTCATTCGTCGGGAAGTCGTCGGAAGAAGAGGATGGATCCGCGGTGGAGGTCTTCAAGATGGAGCCGGTCGTCATCGGATGAAGATAGAAGATGCCACTTGGAAGAAGATGGTTGCCGGACCGGATCTACTCTTCTGCCCGGATAGGATGAAGACTTTGGAGCCTCTTCTGGACCTCTTCAGCCGTCGCTTGATATAAGACTTCAGCCAGATGATGGATGTCTAGCCCCCGCTTGGGCTTGGATGAAGATTTCGGAGCCTGGAACGATCTGTGATACCTGGCATGGTGAAGACAAGGTAGGAAGATCTTCAGGGGCTTAGTGTTAGGTTTATTTAATTGGGGTTTGGGTTAGATTAGGGGTATGTGGGTGGTGGGTTGTAATGTTGGGGGGGGTATTGTATGTTTTTTTTTACAGGCAAAAGAGCTGAATTCTTTGGGGCATGCCCCGCAAAGGGCCCTTTTAAGGGCTGGTAAGGTAAAAGAGCTTTGAACTTTTGTAATTTAGAATAGGGTAGGGCATTTTTGTTTATTTTGGGGGTCTTTGTTATTTTATTAGGGGGCTTAGAGTAGGTGTAATTAGTTTAAAATTGTTGTAATTTTTTTCTAATGTTTGTAAATATTTTTTTATTTTTTGTAACTTAGTTCTTTTTTATTTTTTGTACTTTAGTTAGTTTATTTCATTGTATTTATTTGTAGGAATTGTATTTAATTTATTTATTGATAGTGTAGTGTTAGGTTTAATTGTAGATAATTGTAGGTATTTTATTTAATTAATTTATTGATAGTGTAGTGTTAGGTTTAATTGTAACTTAGGTTAGGATTTATTTTACAGGTAATTTTGTAATTATTTTAACTATTTTAGCTTTTAAATAGTTATTAACTATTTAATAGCTATTGTACCTGGTTAAAATAATTACAAAGTTGCCTGTAAAATAAATATTAATCCTAAAAATAGCTACAATATAATTATAATTTATATTGTAGCTATATTAGGGTTTATTTTACAGGTAAGTATTTAGCTTTAAATAGGAATAATTTATTTAATAAGAGTTAATTTATTTAGTTAGATTTAAATTATATTTAATTTAGGGGGGTGTTAGGGTTAAAGTTAGACTTAGCTTTAGGGGTTAATACATTTATTAGAGTAGCGGTGAGCTCCTGTCGGCAGATTAGGGGTTAATACTATTTATTATAGGGTTATTGAGGCGGGAGTGAGGCGGATTAGGGGTTAATACATTTATTATAGTAGCGCTCAGGTCCGGTCGGCAGATTAGGGGTTAATAAGTGTAGTTAGGTGGAGGCAAAGTTGGGGCGGCAGATTAGGGGTTAATAAATATAATATAGGGGTCGGCGATGTTAGGGCAGCAGATTAGGGGGTACATAGGGATAATGTAGGTGGCGGGGGTGTACGGAGCAGCAGATTAGGGGTTAAAAATAATATGCAGGGGTCAGCGATAGCGGGGGGGGGCAGATTAGGGGTTAATAAGTGTAAGGTTAGGGGTGTTTAGACTCGGGGTACATGTTAGAGTGTTAGGTGCAGACGTAGGAAGTGTTTCCCCATAGGAAACAATGGGGCTGCGTTAGGAGCTGAACGCGGCTTTTTTGCAGGTGTTAGGTTTTTTTTCAGCTCAAACAGCCCCATTGTTTTCTATGGGGGAATCGTGCACGAGCACGTTTTTTAAGCTGGCCGCGGCCATAAGCACCGCTGGTATCGAGAGTTGCAGTGGCATTAAATTATGCTCTACGCTCCCTTTTTGGAGCCTAACGCACTGAAAACCCAGCCATTCTGTGAACTCTAAATACCAGCGGTATTTAAAAGGTGCGGGGGAAAAAAATCACGCGTAGCTAACGCACCCCTTTGGCCGCCAAACTCTAAATCTAGCCGAATGTGTGCAAATATTTGTATATAAGTGTGATTGAGATTAAATCAAATAGTGCATCATCATAATGTTAGTGATACTATTAGACAAGGCATCCCCATTTCAGAGCCCATAGAGATCAAAATCAGAACATAAACAGAAAATAAACATGTTAAATGTCACTAAAAGTGTCCCCATAAGCCGCTGCCGATCATACCGTATTCCCATTGGTAAATGAACACACACCCCCATCAGCTGGAGTTACACAAATAAGCGTCATACAACGAAAAAACAAACAAATTAAACTAAATATGAGTGAAGAATCGACTAACTATAGTCAGTACTCTATATCTCATGTCCTGATGCAATAGATAAAGCATTATGATCACTGCTGTGAAAAAACGCTATCGTTCAGAGAAGACAACAAACCGTTGTCAAGTCAACCAGCAACCAATCAATACTAAGGGAACTTTCCATGTCACCATCACTGAACACCATGTCATCGGGCCTCCACACTATGCAACGGAATTAAACGCAACGGAATTAAAGACCCACAACTTAAAGGGACAGTCAAGTCAGAAAAAAACTTTCATGATTTTAATAGGGCATGTAATTTTAAACAACTTTCCAATTTACTTTTATTACCAATTTTGATTTGTTCTCTTGGTTTTCTTAGTTGAAAGCTAAATCTAGGAGGTTCATGTGCTAATTTCTTAGACCTTGAAGGCCACCTCTAATCTGAAAGCATTTTGATAGTTTTTCACCACTAGAGGGCGTTAGTTCATGTGTTTCATATAGATAACATTGAGCTCAGGCACGTGAAGCTCCTAGGAGCAAGCACTGATTGGCTAAAAATGCAAGTCTGTCAAAAGAACTGAAATAAGGGGGCAGTTTGCAGAGCCATAGATACAAGGTATTCACAGAGGTAAAAAGTATATTATTATAACTGTGTTGGTTATGCAAAATTGAGGAATGGGTAATAAAGGGATTATCTACCTTTTTAAACAATAAAAATGCTGGTGTTTACTGTCCCTTTAATGCATAAATAAGAAAATAATATCACTACATAGTTATGGTGTATGATCAATTACATAATAAAGACGCATGTGGTGTATGCTTACTAACTGCGTGGCTGGGATCAAAGGGATGCAACTTATTATCCCAAAGCTTGCAGTAATATAGCATCAGTGTATATTGTCATGAATATGGGTGGTGATATCAAATATCCCCAATGTGTAAGTGATGTAACTTAAGAGATGACTCTAAGAGATATACAGAACATCAACATTTTGTTAGATTATCCGAGGAAAACCCAGAGTAAACACATAGGTAAAGCTACAAAAAGAAGCTACAAAAATGGGAACCCAAAGTCTAATGTGACCAAACAGATACAGTGTAAGTGTAACAACACCTGATTAAAACATATAAAATATGCAAAAAGTACAAAAATAAAATTATATACAACTGTATATAAACATGTAGGCAGACAGAAAACATGACAGGAAAAAGGCTGAATGTAACTCACTGCCTGATAACTGTATATATATGGACAAAGCTAAATAAAAATGAAATAAATCCTCTAGTCTCTACATATAAAGACCTATATTGGTACTGCAAACATAAGAAAAAAGAAGGTGAATATAGGAATAAACATAAAGGCAAAACATCCACATCAGTTATACATAAAAAGGGAGCAAAAGAGAGAAAGCCAGACGTCTCCAATGGATCTGGACTCACATCAAACTATCAATCAAAAACCAAAAGCAAAATTAAATTCCATGAAAATACAGAGCTCCCCCTGAAAATAACTCTCATTGGCCTAGATTTAGAGTTGGGCGGTAGCCGTCAAAACCAGCGCTAGAGGCTCCTAACGCTGGTTTTTACCGCCCTCTGGTATTTTAAGTCAGTCATTAAAGGGTCTAACGCTCACTTTTCAGCCGCGACTTTTCCATACCGCAGATCCCCTTACGTCAATTGCGTATCCTATCTTTTCAATGGGATCTTTCTAATGCCGGTATTTAGAGTTGTGGCTGAAGTGAGCGTTAGAAATCTAACGACAAAACTCCAGCCGCAGAAAAAAGTCAGTAGTTAAGAGCTTTCTGGGCTAATGCTGGTTTATAAATCTCTTAACTACTGTGCTCTAAAGTACACTAACACCCATAAACTACCTATGTACCCCTAAACCGAGGCCCCCCCACATCGCCGCCACTCGATAAAAATGCCCCTAATCTGCCGACTGCCACCTACGTTATACTTATGTACCCCTAATCTGCTGCCCCTAACACCGACGACCCCTATATTATATTTATTAACCCCTAATCTGCCCCCCTCAACGTCGCCTCCACCTGCCTACACTTATTAACCCCTAATCTGCCGAGCGGACCGCACCGCTACTATAATAAATGTATTAACCCCTAATCCGCCTCACTCCCGCCTCAATAACCCTATAATAAATAGTATTAACCCCTAATCTGCCCTCCCTAACATCGCCGACACCTAACTTCAATTATTAACCCCTAATCTGCTGACCGAATCTCGCCGCTACTGTAATAAATGGATTAACCCCTAAAGCTAAGTCTAACCCTAACACTAACACCCCCCTAAGTTAAATATAATTTAAATCTAACGAAATAAATTAACTCTTATTAAATAAATTATTCCTATTTAAAGCTAAATACTTACCTGTAAAATAAACCCTAATATAGCTACAATATAAATTATAATTATATTATAGCTATTTTAGGATTTATATTTATTTTACAGGTAAATTTGTATTTATTTTAACCAGGTACAATAGCTATTAAATAGTTAAGAACTATTTAATAGCTAAAATAGTTAAAATAATTACAAAATTACCTGTAAAATAAATCCTAACCTAAGTTACAATTAAACCTAACACTACACGATCAATAAATTAATTAAATAAAATACCTACAATTATCTACAATTAAACCTAACAATACACTATCAATAAATTAATTAAATACAATATCTACAAATAAAAACAATGAAATAAACTAACTAAAGTACAAAAAATAAAAAAGAACTAAGTTACAAAAAATAAAAAAATATTTACAAACATTAGAAAAATATTACAACAATTTTAAACTAATTACACCTACTCTAAGCCCCCTAATAAAATAACAAAGCCCCCCAAAATAAAAAAATGCCCTACCCTATTCTAAATTAAAAAAGTTCAAAGCTCTTTTACCTTACCAGCCCTGAACAGGGCCCTTTGCGGGGCATGCCCCAAAGAATTCAGCTCTTTTGCCTGTAAAAAAAAACACATACAATACCCCCCCCCAACATTACAACCCACCACCCACATACCCCTAATCTAACCCAAACCCCCTTAAATAAACCTAACACTAAGCCCCTGAAGATCTTCCTACCTCTTCTTCACCACACCGGGTCCCGATCTGTCCAGAAGAGCCTCCGATGTCTTGATCCAAGCCCAAGCGGGGGGCTGAAGAGTGACGTCCATCCTCGGGCTGAAGTCTGGATCCAAGCGGCGGCTGAAGAACTCCATCATCGGGCTGAAGTCGGAAGTCCATCATCGGGATGAAGTCTTCTATCAAGCCGCATCTTCAATCTTCTTTCTTCTGGAGAGGAGCGGAGCCATCTTCTTTCCAACCGACGCGGATCCAACCTCTTCAACCGACGCCTACTCGCCGAATGACGGTTCCTTTAAATGACGTCATCCAAGATGGCGTCCCTCGAATTCCGATTGGCTGATAGGATTCTATCAGCCATCGGAATTAAGGTAGGAAAATTCTGATTGGCTGATGGAATCAGCCAATCAGAATCAAGTTCAATCCGATTGGCTGATCCGATCAGCCAATCAGATTGAGCTCGCATTCTATTGGTTGTTCCGATCAGCCAATAGAATGCGAGCTCAATCTGATTGGCTGATCGGATCAGCCAATCGGATTGAACTTGATTCTGATTGGCTGATTCCATCAGCCAATCAGAATTTTCCTACCTTAATTCCGATTGGCTGATAGAATCCTATCAGCCAATCGGTATTCAAGGGACGCCATCTTGGATGACGTCCCTTAAAGGAACCGTCATTCTTCAGTTGGACGTCGGAGGAAGAAGATTGATCCACGCTGGAGGTCTTCACTATGGAGCCGTTCCTCATCGGATGAAGATAGAAGATGCCGCTTGGATCAAGATGGTTGCCGGTCTGGATCGCCTCTTCTTCCCGGATAGGATGAAGACTTTGGAGCCTCTTCTGGACCTCTTCAGCCGCAGGATTATGGATCGCCAGCCCCGCTTGGGTTGGATGAAGATTTTGGAGCCAGGACCGATCGGTGATACCCGGCGAGGTGAAGATAAGGTAGGAAGATCTTCAGGGGCTTAGTGTTAGGTTTATTTAAGGGGGGTTTGGGTTAGATTAGGGGTATGTGGGTGGTGGGTTGTAATGTTGGGGGGGGTATTGTATGTTTTTTTTTTACAGGCAAAAGAGCTGAATTCTTTGGGGCATGCCCCACAAAAGGTCCTTTTAAGGGCTGGTAAGGTAAAAGAGCTTTGAACTTTTGTAATTTAGAATAAAGTAGGGCATTTTTTTATTTTGGGGGTCTTTGTTATTTTATTAGGGGGCTTAGAGTAGGTGTAATTAGTTTAAAATTAATTTTTTTCTAATGTTTGTATATATTTTTTTATTTTTTGTAACTTAGTTCTTTTTTATTTTTTGTACTTTAGTTAGTTTATTTAATTGTATTTATTTGTAGGAATTGTATTTAATTTATTTATTGATAGTGTAGTGTTAGGTTTAATTGTAGATAATTGTAGGTAGTTTATTTAATTTATTTATTGATAGTGTAGTGTTAGGTTTAATTGTAACTTAGGTTAGGATTTATTTTACAGGTAATTTTGTAATTATTTTAACTATTTTAGCTATTAAATAGTTCTTAACTATTTAATAGCTATTGTACCTGGTTAAAATAAATACAAAGTTACCTGTAAAATAAATATAAATCCTAAAATAGCTATAATATAATTATAATTTATATTGTAGCTATATTAGGGTTTATTTTACAGGTAAGTATTTAGCTTTAAATAGGAATCATTTATTTAATAAGAGTTAATTTATTTTGTTAGATTTAAATTATATTTAATTTAGGGGGGTGTTAGGGTTAAAGTTAGACTTAGCTTTAGGGGTTAATAAATTTATTAGAGTAGCGGTGAGCTCCTGTCGGTAGATTAGGGGTTAATACTTGAAGTTTGGTGTCGGCAATGTTAGGGAGGGCAGATTAGGGGTTAATACTATTTATTATAGGGTTATTGAGGCGGGAGTGAGGCGGATTAGGGGTTAATACATTTATTATAGTAGCGCTCAGGTCCGGTTGGCAGATTAGGGGTTAATAAGTGTAGTTAGGTGGAGGCGACGTTGGGGGCGGCAGATTAGGGGTTAATAAATATAATATAGGGGTCGGCGATGTTAGGGCAGCAGATTAGGGGTACATAGGGATAATGTAGGTGGCGGGGGTGTATGGAGTGGCAGATTAGGGGTTAAAAATAATATGCAGGGGTCAGCAATAGTGGGGGCGGCAGATTAGGGGTTAATAAGTGTAAGGTTAGGGGTGTTTAGACTCGGGGTACATGTTAGAGTGTTAGGTGCAGACGTAGGAAGTGTTTCCACATAGAAAACAATGGGGCTGCGTTAGGAGCTGAACGCGGCTTTTTTGCAGGTGTTAGGTTTTTTTTCAGCTCAAACAGCCCCATTGTTTTCTATGGGGGAATCGTGCACGAGCACGTTTTTGAAGCTGGCCGCGTCCGTAAGCAACGCTGGTATCGAGATGTGAAGTTGCGGTAAATATGCTATACGCTCCTTTTTTGGAGCCTAACGCAGCCATTCTGTGAACTCTAAATACCAGCGGTATTTAAAAGGTGCGGCCAGAAAAAAGCCAGCGTAGCTGACGCACCCCTTTGGCCGCAGAACTCTAAATCTAGGCGATTGTGAGCACTTGACTCTCATAAACAGGCTCTCATTAAAAGAAAAAGGCTCTCATTAAGAAAAACAGGGGGAACTCTTATTAAGAAAAAAGGAGAACTCTCCTAAAGAGACAGGCCTCTCATGCAAAAAGGGACTTGCATTAAGAAAAAGGGGGCTTTCATTAAGAAAAAAGTATTTTCTTTAAGGACAAAGGACTCAAAAAGGACTCTCATAAAGAGAACAGGACGTTCATTAAGAAAAAGGAAAAAAGGACTCTCATTCTTGAGAAAACAGGACTCTCATTAGGAAAAAAGGAATCTCATTGAAAACTCTCATTGAAAATATGATCACACCATCTGTGTTAGTACATAGAGGTCCAGTCAATGTAAGCATCACCATCTTTTATAGATGTTCAGTCCCTGTAATACTATTTTGTTAGGAGAAAACCATTCCAAAAAAGTCATATCATAGGTAACATTGCCATTCTGTATTGATGTTGAGTCCCTTCGGGGCTAAAGTGCCCAACTCAAAAACCCAACGTGTTTCCTTCTGAAGAAGAATTTTTTCTCTGTTGCCTCCCCTACAAAGTGGGGGAACATGGTCTATAATCCTAAACCATAGATCCTTCACTGGATGATGTGATTCAAGAAAGTGGCGTGCCACTGGTTGGTTAGCTTTGCCAGCAAATTGTCTGGCATTTAGAGGATCTATGGTTTGTTATCCTGGTATGGGCGTCATCACAAGGTTTTACGGTGTAGAATTTGCCACATGGGCAATGAAGCAGGTAGACAATATGGGTCAAAGTGTATGTTTGAAATGTATTAATCAAGTATTTCTTCTTTTTGTCAGGATGTTGGAATGTAGAACCAGTTAGCATGCCAGTACATGAAAATAGTGGCGAAATTCCCAATGAAAATGTAATTGGACATCAATAAAAAGATGATAATAAACACATGGGAGAGTGTGCAGGGAGCAAATAAACTAAAGTTCCATAAGATGATCAACGATCCTCTGCAGGATATGGATCACACACTTACCCCTCTTGATAGGTAGTAGCCAAACACTCACTTAACCTCAAGCGCAATGTGTGAACCACAGCTCTGGTGTGGAATTATTCACTGAGTGTGTCTTGTTCCTATGCAGCTAGTTCCTATGCAAGTGTCTCTCCAATCCGCTCTCACGATTTCAACTCTCCAACATGCAGTCTTGGCAACAGGCTTGTCACACCAGGTGAGGGCTGTGAGACAAAAAGCGTACTCCTTGTAGTCCAAAAGCATATAATAAGCAAAGAAAAGGTTCGGATCTCTTGACAAGTTAAAAATTAAAAAACTTTATTATTCACAACCAGATAAAAATCCAATACCACCAGCACAGAAAACAGGAGACAGCTGGTCTTACTAGTTTCAGCATTATGCCGTAATCATAGACCTGCTGGATACTTGGAACAGGGCGTTTAAAAGTATAACTCTGCACAGTCATTGGCTAGAAGGGAGTCAAACCATTATTAGTTTACTGCAGAATTGTCTGATGCCATTACATGTTACAAAACTTAAACATCGGAAACACAGTCATGGCCAAAAATATTGGCACCCCTGCATTTCTGTCAGATAATGCACCACTTCGCCCAGAAATTGTTGCAATTACAAATGTTTAGGCATTCTCATGTTTATTTATTTTGTTTGTCTTGGTATGACACAAAAAAGTGGAGAGAAAAAAAGCCAAATCTGACACATTCCACGCAAAACTCCAAAAAATGTAATGGACAAAATTATTGGCACCCTTTAAAAATGAATAAGAAATAATTTCATTCTAAGTTTGTGAAGCTTCTGTAATTTGTAATTAAACTTACCTGTATCAAACAACAGGTGCTGACAATATAGAAATCACACCGGCAACCAGTTAAAATGGTGAAAAATTGACTCAACCTTTCTGTTGTGTGTCTCTGAGTGCCACACTGAGCATGGAGAAGAGAAAGAGCAGCAAAGAATTGTCTGAGGATTTGAGAACAAAAATTGTGGAAAAGCATGGACCATCTCAAGGTTACAAGTCCATCTCCAGAGATCTAAATGTTCCTGTGTCCACTGTGCGCAACATTATCAAGAAGTTTACAGCCATGGCACTGTAGCTAATCTCCCTGGAAGTGGACGGAAGAGAAAAAATGATTAAAGATTGCAACAAAGGATTGTTCGAATGGTGGATAAAGAACCTCGATCAACTTCCAGACAAATTCAAGCTGACCTTCAGGCACAGGGAAAAAATGTGTCAGCTCACACTATACGTTTACATCTGAATGAAAAGGGACGCTATGGTAGGAGACCCAGGAGATCTCCACTGCTGACACAGAAACATAAAAAAGCCAGATTGGAGTTTGCAAAAACTTACCTGAGGAAGCCAAAATCCTTTTGGGAGAATATACTGTGGACAGACGAAATAAAATAACAGCTTTTTGGTAAAGCCCATCATTCTACTGTTTTCAGAAAAAGAAATTAGGCTTTTTAAGAAAAGAATACAGTTCCTACCATCAAACATGGTGGAGGTTCAATGATGTTTTGGGGTTGCTTTGCTGCTTCAGGCACTGGATGTCTTGACTGTGTGCATGGCATTATAAAATCTGAAGACTACCAAAGAAAAGCAATGTAGGGCCCAGTGTCAGAAAGTTGGGTCTCCGTCAGAGGTCATGATTTTTACAGCAGGACAATGACCCAAAGCACATTTCAAAAAACACCCAGAAATGGTTTAAGACAAAGCGCTGGAGAGTACTGAATTGGCAATGAGTCCAGATCTTAATCCCATAGAGCACCTGTGGAGAGATCTCAAAACGGAAGCCTTACAATCTGAGAGACCTGGAGCAGTTGGCGAAAGAAGAGTGGTCCAAAATTCCAGTAGAGAGGTGTAAGAAACTCAACGGTTACAGGAAGCAATTGATTTTAGTTATTTTTTTCCAAGGGGTGTGCTACCAAATATTAAATTGAGGGTGCCAATAACTATGTCCAGTACATTTTTGGAGTTTTGCATGGAATGTGTCAGATTTGGCTTTTTTTTCTCCACCTTTTTTGTGTCATACCAATACAAACAAAAGAAAATTACATGAGAATGTCTAAACAATTGTAATTGCAACAATTTTCTGGGCGAAGTGGTGAACTATCTGACAGAAATGCAGGGGTGCCAATATTTTGGCCATGACTGTGTGTGTGTGTGTATGTATGTATATATGAAGATCTAAATAAAATTTTAGGAAATATGTTAACAGACATTAATCAGGTGTTACAAAACATCTGAAATTTTGTTAAGATATGTTAAGTTGTTTTAGAGAACACTACTACTACAGCTTACTGCTTATGCAGGACCACTCAGTCTCACACCTTACCTCGGATTCCCACAGATTGAACTTAAGGGAACCCTGATATGCTCATTGATCTGAGGGTCACTACAGCAGGGTAGCTGAGTGAAAACGGAACCTTCACGCAACAATAACTGCTTACAGCAGAAAAGAGAGTAAATCTTAAAGGAATGTAATATCAACAGTAGTGAAAGAGTTAATCAGTGCAGGTGCCTTGATTCACACACACAAGCAGTGTAAAATAGTTTATGCAGCAGGCTTTAGCAAACACACCGAAATTCACACACTACTTTGTTATCTAAATAAATCAAGCTGTGGGCATTATGTAAACCATACTTTGATAATGAATATTAGTTATTTCCAAACTTGTTCAATCAGAGTATAAGAAGCTGTGTTTATCTCATGAAACAGGTAAAGTTGAAGTTAATGCAAACAGTTCTTTTCAAGCAGAATGAAGGTTAATTGTTATAAAGATTTGAAGTATGCTTAGGCAGTCCGTTAATGAGAGATGGTAGCAATATGAATCTTTGTCACAGTTATTTGTATGCAAGTTGGTAAGTAGAAATAGTAGTTTAGTGCATATTTGATATCTGAAGCGAATATGAATCTCCAGCAAGTGAGAGTTACACAGTTAATATATATCGAGCATAAGTGTAATGAAGTTGCAGCAATACACACAGTTCATACAATGCAATATATACAGACCAGTATTACAGGAGATGGCAATTGAGCAGAGTAATACTGTTACCAGACTGCAACAAGTCCCAGCGGTATCACAGTGAGCCTGACAGAGAACCGCGGCGGGAGAATGTCGGGCGTGACGTCACACGCTGCAGGGAGTAACTTCAATACAGGAGAGAGACTGAGAAATCTCTGACTGAATAAACGGTGAAAATCTTCAGGCACAAAAGAGCATCTGCAGGTTGATTCAAGTAGGCAGAAACTCAGGGTGAGTTTAGAGAGCAATAAGTTGAAATACAAAATTGTATAAACGGCTAGGTCTCTTAAGAAGCAGCTTGACACTGAGCAACAAATTACCAAGCAATGAGTTCTGTTGGGAGGAGCCTTAAATAGGGCTAGTGAGTTCATTTTCTTAAAGGTACAGCATGAAAAGAGATAAATCCCTGACAGGACACCCCCCCCAAGGAGCCGCTCCGCGGATCAAGGACCAGGACGATCAGGATTTCTACGATGGAACAAGGAGACAAGACGTGGTGCAGAGACATTAGTGGAAGGTTCCCAAGAGTCCTCCTTCGGCCCAAACCCTTTCCAACTGACAAGATATTGAAGTTGATTATGATGGTAACGAGAGTCTAGGATAGACTCAATCTCATACTCCATGCCATCAATAACTGAAGGATCCACCGTGTCATTCTGAGTCGTGACTCTGATTGTACTGTACGGTTTCAAAAGAGAAACGTGGAATGTGGGATGTATCTTTAGAGAATCTGGTAGCTTAAGTGTTACAGCATTAACATTGATGACCTTTTGTATTGGATAAGGCCCTAAATATAGAGAAGCGAGTTTTTTAGATGGAACTTGTAACCGTAAATGTTTAGTGCTTAACCAGACTTTGTCGCCAATCTTGTAATCTGGGGGCTTGGATCTACGTAGATCATAATGTGTTTCTGAACAGCTTGAGCTTCTAGTAAGACTTGTTTCAATGTTGTGAAATTAGTGGTAATGGTGTTAACAAGATCATTAACTATAGGCATGTCGGAATTGTTGATCCGATTTGGGTAATATGAGGGATGAAATCCGTAGTTGATGTAAAATGGTGTCATTTTAGTCGATGAATTTACGGCATTATTATGGGCAAATTCGGCAGTAGCAAGTAGAGAATGCCAGTTATCTTGTTGTTGAGTGCAGTAGCAACGAAGGTACTGCTCTAATGTTTGATTTGTCCTTTCTGTTTGACCAAATCGTTTGTGGATGATAAGCGGTACTCAAACGTTTGGTAATGTTAAGAGAGGAGCACAGTTGATTCCAAAACCTTGAAGTGAATTGCGTACCTCTATCTGTGGTAATTGTCTCAGGTAGGCCATGTAATTTCACAATGTGATTCAAAAAAAGTGAAGCAGTTTCTGAAGATGTAGGCAATCCTCTATGTGGTAGGAAATGTGCCATTTTAGAAAATAAGTCCACTACTACTAATATGGTGTTATAATTAGCTGATGAAGGTAGATCAACGATGAAATCCATAGCAATCGCTGCCCAAGGTCTGTCTGGTACTGGTAAAGAGAGAAGATAACCATAGGGACTCTTATGCTGATGTTTCTTAGTTGTACATACCATACAGGATTCAATGTACTGTTTAATAGTATCATGCATCTTAGGCCACCAGTAATTCCTTTTAATCAAATGAGCAGTTCTATGAACTCCAGGATGACCAGCCAACAAGGAGTCGTGGGCAGAGGTAAGTACCTCATTCCTGAGAGAAGGAGGTATATATAACAGAGTGCCATGGTAGTATAAGTTGTCCGAATGTTTTAGTACATCCAAATGATCCAAAGATGAATCATCCTTTAAATGTTCTTGTAAAATGGTTTTAAAATCAGTTGTTAGACAAATAATTCTATCCGGAGGTATGATAGATGAAGGAGAAACCACATCAGTAGGACGAGGGTCTTTTCTAGAAAGAGCATCGGCTTTCATATTTTTGGATCCTGGTCTATAAGTTATAACATAATCAAAACGAGAAAAGAACAAACTCTATCGAACCTGGCGAGCAGTAAGGGTCTTGTTTGATTTTAAATATTCTAAATTACGGTGATCAGTATAGATGGTGATTGGATATGTTGCACCCTCTAGGAGGTGTCGCCAAAACTCCAAAGCTGATTTGATTGCAAGAAGTTCCTTATCACCAATTCCATAATTAATCTCTGCTGAACTCATAGTTCTAGAATAATAGGAGACAGGATGCAAAGGTTCTTTTTCAGAACGTCTTTGAGATAAAACAGCCCCCACAGCAAACTCAGAAGCATCAACTTCCAGCGTAAATTGACATGTGGGATCTGGAAATTGTAAAATAGGTGCTGAGACAAATTTAGTTTTTAGAATATTAAAGGAATGATCAGCATCTTGATTCCAAACAAACTTAACTTGCTTACGTGTTAGCGTAGTGAGAGGTCTGACAATAAGAGAGAAATCTTTAATGAACTTTCTATAAAAGTTCGCAAAGCTAAGGAATCTTTGAACATCTTTTTTATTACGTGGAATAGGCCAGTTAGTGATAGCTTCCACTTTGCTTGACTCCATTGAAATTCCAGCTGGTGAGATGCAGTAACCAAGGAATGATATGGTGTTTGTATTAAAAATACACTTTTCAAGCTTTGAATAGAGATGGTGTGCCCTTAAACGTGTTAATACTTGTTTGACATGTTCAATGTGAGCCTGTAGAGAATTTGAATAAACCAAGATGTCATCCAAGTATACGACAATACAGACATCTAACAAATCATGAAAGACATCATTTATAAAACATTGAAATGTCGCTGGGGCATTGCACAACCCGAAGGGCATTACAGTGTATTCATACAAACCGTATCTAGTACGGAATGCAGTTAACCATTCATCCCCTGCCCTCATCCTGATCAAATTGTAAGCACCTCTGAGGTCAAGTTTAGTAAAAACTGTGGCACCTTGTAAACGTTCAATAAGTTCAGGTATGAGGGGCAGGGGGTATCTGTTCTTTTTTGTGCATTTGTTCAACTGCCTATAATCGATGATAGGCCTAAGACTGCCATCCTTGTTTTTTACAAAGAACATTGCTGCAGCTGCAGAGGAGGTGGAAGGTCTAATAAAGCCTTTTTTCAAGTTATCATCTAAATATTCTTTTAAATGATTAAACTCTGGCTGTGACAACGGATATATATGACCATATGGTATGGAGCTTCCAGGTATAAGATCAATAGGACAGTCATAGTCTCTGTGTGGAGGTAAGGACTCAGCCTCTTTTTTATCAAAAACATCAGCAAATTCACTATAGCATTCTGGTAACTTATGTTCAGTGATATGACAAAGTGTGTGTACCCCAAAACAGGATTGTTTACAGTGATTTGAATCAAAAACTACTGATGCTGTAGACCACAATATAGTGGGATTATGCTTTATTAACCAATTCAATCCAAGGATTAGTGGATAAACAGAAGATGGAAGAACATCAAAGGAAATAAGCTCTGTGTGTCCTGAAGGGGTAACCACTTTGAGTGGGATAGTGTGGTGAGTTATGGGACCAGAGCTAAAGAATGAACCGTCAACCAGACGAATAGCTAGTGCAACACTCTTTTTTATTAGTGGAATGTGATTATTAACAACAAAAGTGTTATCAGCAAAATTCCCAGAAGCCCCAGAGTCAATTATGGCCTGAACGTTTATCTTCTGATGGGACCACTGTAAGGAGACATAAATAGATAGATGAGATTTTATGCTGTCAACCAAATTAACTGTATGGTCATTGGATGAAGTCTTACCCTTCTTTTGTCGAATCAGAGAGGGACAGTCCCTAACTGCATGGTTCTTTTCAGCACAGTATAGACATAAGTTTAGTAGCTTACGCCTAGCTTTCTCTTCAGGTCTCAAGGGTCCCCTAATAACTGCAACATCCATGGGTTCTTCTATGGGTCTAGTGATTACTGTGGAAGGAGTTGAGTGATAATAATTGGGGGTTCTTCTGGTGGTATTCTCCGAATAAGATCTTTCTGACTTCCTTTCCCTAAGTCGACAATCTATGCCAATAGAGAGAGTCATCAAGGCATCCAAGTCCTCTGGAATCACACCCCTTGCCAACTCATCCTTAACTGCATCATTGAGCCCCAGACGGAACTGATTGCGTAGAGCAGGAATATTCCAAAGGGTGTCAGGAGCCCATCTTTTGAATTCAGTAATGTAATCTTCTACCATTCTTTTGCCCTGTCTTAAAGATCTAATGGCAGTTTCAGCAGTATTTTTTCTATTGTGATCTTCATATAAGAGAGACATAGCAGAAAAAAAATCTTCTAGGGAATTTAGAATAGGATCATTCTTTTCATAAAAAGCATTGGCCCAAGACCTGGCCTCACCTCTGAGAAATGAAATTACAGTTAGAACTCTAATCCTGTCAGTTGGGTATGACTTAGGTTTCAAAGTAAAAAGCAGAGTGCAGGAATTCCTGAAATCCCTGAACATAGATCTGTCCCCAGAGAACTTTTCAGGTGGACTAACAATGGGTTCAGGGGTTGACTCAACATTAGGAGTTTTGTTAGCAAGGTGATCATTAATACATTTTTTTATATTCTGATTCTCTAATTGAATATCCCTTAAGCCTTGAATCATGTGATCCATACTCTGAGCTAAAGAACCAACTCTCCTGGACAGTTCACTTACATCCATGATTTTAGCTGTTAGTAGTATTCCTTTTTATGGCTTGGTAATATGTTAAGATATGTTAAGTTGTTTTAGAGAACACTACTACTACAGCTTACTGCTTATGCAGGACCACTCAGTCTCACACCTTACCTCAGATTCCCACAGATTGAACTTAAGGGAACCCTGATATGCTCATTGATCTGAGGGTCACTACAGCAGGGTAGCTGAGTGAAAACGGAACCTTCACGCAACAATAACTGCTTACAGCAGAAAAGAGAGTAAATCTTAAAGGAATGTAATATCAACAGTAGTGAAAGAGTTAATCAGTGCAGGTGCCTTGATTCACACACACAAGCAGTGTAAAATAGTTTATGCAGCAGGCTTTAGCAAACACACCGAAATTCACACAGTACTTTGTTATCTAAATAAATCAAGCTGTGGGCATTATGTAAACCATACTTTGATAATGAATATTAGTTATTTCCAAACTTGTTCAATCAGAGTATAAGAAGCTGTGTTTATCTCATGAAACAGGTAAAGTTGAAGTTAATGCAAACAGTTCTTTTCAAGCAGAATGAAGGTTAATTGTTATAAAGATTTGAAGTATGCTTAGGCAGTCCGTTAATGAGAGATGGTAGCAATATGAATCTTTGTCACAGTTATTTGTATGCAAGTTGGTAAGTAGAAATAGTAGTTTAGTGCATATTTGATATCTGAAGCGAATATGAATCTCCAGCAAGTGAGAGTTACACAGTTAATATATATCGAGCATAAGTGTAATGAAGTTACAGCAATACACACAGTTCATACAATGCAATATATACAGACCAGTATTACAGGAGATGGCAATTGAGCAGAGTAATACTGTTACCAGACTGCAACAAGTCCCGGCGGTATCACAGTGAGCCTGACAGAGAACCGCGGCGGGAGAATGTCGGGCGTGACATCACACGCTGCAGGGAGTAACTTCAATACAGGAGAGAGACTGAGAAATCTCTGACTGAATAAACGGTGAAAATCTTCAGGCACAAAAGAGCATCTGCAGGTTGATTCAAGTAGGCAGAAACTCAGGGTGAATAAAAAGAGAGAAGCGCTCAACCTGGGAACGAACAATAGCATAATAGCTTGTTCTATGGCTAGTTACCACCCTAGAAGCAGCCTCATTTTGCTCAAAATGTGCCTTTCACAGAGAAGAACTTTCCTGTAGCATATCAGTCTGATCCTGACTTCACAGTACAGTCCAGCCCCGAAATACCAGGCAATCCCTCTCTGAACAAGAGAAACAGCAAAACCCCAGACGTACGTTTCGGCCTATTGTGGGCCTCGTCAGTGAGGTGCAGCCATATCCCTCTAGGCACACTGAGCAACGGGTCCACGTCTGGATTCCCGCATCACACTTAGGGAGACTTCCCCAAGTGTCATAATTTGCATAAATAAAAAGAGAGAAGCGCTCAACCTGGGAACGAACAATAGCATAATAGCTTGTTCTATGGCTAGTTACCACCGTAGAAGCAGACTCTTTTTGCTCAAAATGTGCCTTTCACAGAGAAGAACTTTCCTGTAGCATATCAGTCTGATCCTGACTTCACAGTACAGTCCAGCCCCAAAATACCAGGCAATCCCTCTCTGAACAAGAGAAACAGCAAAACCCCAGACGTACGTTTCGGCCTATTGTGGGCCTCGTCAGTGAGGTGCAGCCATATCCCTCTAGGCACACTGAGCAACGGGTCCACGTCTGGATTCACGCATCACACTTAGGGAGACTTCCCCAAGTGTCATAATTTGCATAAATAAAAAGAGAGAAGCGCTCAACCTGGGAACGAACAATAGCATAATAGCTTGTTCTATGGCTAGTTACCACCCTAGAAGCAGCCTCTTTTTGCTCAAAATGTGCCTTTCACAGAGAAGAACTTTCCTGTAGCATATCAGTCTGATCCTGACTTCACAGTACAGTCCAGCCCCGAAATACCAGGCAATCCCTCTCTGAACAAGAGAAACAGCAAAACCCCAGACGTACGTTTCAGCCTATTGTGGGCCTTGTCAGTGAGGTGCAGCCATATCCCTCTAGACACACTGAGCAACGGGTCCACGTCTGGATTCCCGCATCACACTTAGGGAGACTTCCCCAAGTGTCATAATTTGCATAAATAAAAAGAGAGAAGCGCTCAACCTGGGAACGAACAATAGCATAATAGCTTGTTCTATGGCTAGTTACCACCCTAGAAGCAGCCTCTTTTTGCTCAAAATGTGCCTTTCACAGAGAAGAACTTTCCTGTAGCATATCAGTCTGATCCTGACTTCGCAGTACAGTCCAGCCCCGAAATACCAGGCAATCCCTCTCTGAACAAGAGAAACAGCAAAACCCCAGACGTACATTTCGGCCTATTGTGGGCCTCGTCAGTGAGGTGCAGCCATATCCCTCTAGGCACACTGAGCAACGGGTCCACGTCTGGATTCCCGCATCACACTTAGGGAGACTTCCCCAAGTGTCATAATTTGCATAAATAAAAAGAGAGAAGCGCTCAACCTGGGAACGAACAATAGCATAATAGCTTGTTCTAAGTCTCCCTAAGTGTGATGCGGGAATCCAGACGTGGACCCGTTGCTCAGTGTGCCCAGAGGGATATTGCTGCACCTCACTGACGAGGCCCACAATAGGCCGAAACGTACGTCTGGGGTTTTGCTGTTTCTCTTGTTCAGAGAGGGATTGCCTGGTATTTCGGGGCTGGACTGTACTGTGAAGTCAGGATCAGACTGATATGCTACAAGAAAGTTCTTCTCTGTGAAAGGCACATATTGATCAAAAAGAGGCTGCTTCTAGGGTGGTAACTAGCCATAGAACAAGCTATTATGCTATTGTTCGTTCCCATGTTGAGCGCTTCTCTCTTTTTATTTATGCAAATTATGACACTTGGGGAAGTCTCCCTAAGTGTGATGCGGGAATCCAGATGTGGACCCGTTGCTCAGTGTGCCCAGAGGGATATGGCTGCACCTCACTGACGAGGCCCACAATAGGCCGAAACGTACGTCTGGGGTTTTGCTGTTTCTCTTGTTCAGAGAGGGATTGCCTGGTATTTCGGGGCTGGACTGTACTGTGAAGTCAGGATCAGACTGATATGCTACAGGAAAGTTCTTCTCTGTGAAAGGCACATATTGAGCAAAAAGAGGCTGCTTCTAGGGTGGTAACTAGCCATAGAACAAGCTATTATGCTATTGTTCGTTCCCAGGTTGAGCGCTTCTCTCTTTTTATTTATGCAAATTATGACACTTGGGGAAGTCTCCCTAAGTGTGATGCGGGAATCCAGACGTGGACCCGTTGCTCAGTGTGCCCAGAGGGATATGGCTGCACCTCACTGACGAGGCCCACAATAGGCCGAAACGTACGTCTGGGGTTTTGCTGTTTCTCTTGTTCAGAGAGGGATTGCCTGGTATTTCGGGGCTGGACTGTACTGTGAAGTCAGGATCAGACTGATATGCTACAGGAAAGTTCTTCTCTGTGAAAGGCACATATTGAGCAAAAAGAGACTGCTTCTAGGGTGGTAACTAGCCATAGAACAAGCTATTATGCTATTGTCCGTTCCCAGGTTGAGCGCTTCTCTCTTTTTATTTATGCAAATTATGACACTTGGGGAAGTCTCCCTAAGTGTGATGCGGGAATCCAGACGTGGACCCGTTGCTCAGTGTGCCCAGAGGGATATGGCTGCACCTCACTGACGAGGCCCACAATAGGCCGAAACGTACGTCTGGGGTTTTGCTGTTTCTCTTGTTCAGAGAGGGATTGCCTGGTATTTCGGGGCTGGACTGTACTGTGAAGTCAGGATCAGACTGATATGCTACAGGAAAGTTCTTCTCTGTGAAAGGCACATATTGAGCAAAAAGAGGCTGCTTCTAGGGTGGTAACTAGCCATAGAACAAGCTATTATGCTATTGTTCGTTCCCAGGTTGAGCGCTTCTCTCTTTTTATTTATGCAAATTATGACACTTGGGGAAGTCTCCCTAAGTGTGATGCGGGAATCCAGACGTGGACCCGTTGCTCAGTGTGCCCAGATGGATATGGCTGCACCTCACTGACGAGGCCCACAATAGGCCGAAACGTACGTCTGGGGTTTTGCTGTTTCTCTTGTTCAGAGAGGGATTGCCTGGTATTTCGGGGCTGGACTGTACTGTGAAGTCAGGATCAGACTGATATGCTACAGGAAAGTTCTTCTCTGTGAAAGGCACATATTGAGCAAAAAGAGGCTGCTTCTAGGGTGGTAACTAGCCATAGAACAAGCTATTATGCTATTGTTCGTTCCCAGGTTGAGCGCTTCTCTCTTTTTATTTATGCAAATTATGACACTTGGGGAAGTCTCCCTAAGTGTGATGCGGGAATCCAGACGTGGACCCGTTGCTCAGTGTGCCCAGAGGGATATGGCTGCACCTCACTGACGAGGCCCACAATAGGCCGAAACGTACGTCTGGGGTTTTGCTGTTTCTCTTGTTCAGAGAGGGATTGCCTGGTATTTCGGGGCTGGACTCTCTTTTATTTATGCATTTCGGGGCTGGACTCTCTTTTATTTATGCAAATTATGACACTTGGGGAAGTCTCCCTAAGTGTGATGCGGGAATCCAGACGTGGACCTGTTGCTCAGTGTGCCCAGAGGGATATGGCTGCACCTCACTGACGAGGCCCATAGGAGGCCGAAACGATCAGCTGAGGTTGCTTCTCGGGCCTTTGGCTTGGATCAAGTGCAGTTTTCTGTGCTTGGTCTTGGTCTTGGTTTGCTGCCTGGAGACCTGCTCCTTCGGCCTGGGGTCCTTTCCCTTTGGGGTTTGGGCTCCTGCTGCTATTGGGGGGGTGGCTACTCCTTAGGCGTAGAGCAACTGGGTAGTAGGGCCGTCCCCTTGGCCTTGTGGCATCGTCCCTGGACTTCAGCCACATGCTGCTTTTGGGGGGACGCTCTGAAATCCAGCCTAAAGAGGCAATAGGGCAAATATGGCTACCAATGTGCTAAATGTTCCCCATACACTTCGGGTGTTGATTTCTGAGGACTTTCGAGAGAAGATTGGTTTGGCTCATGTCCAGCAGGTGGTTTTGGAGGGTGTTTTGAAGATGCCAAGAGCAAGTTTGCATTGTGTTCAGTCATTCCCTTCAAGAGGGATTTTTGATGTGGCTTTCACCGATGAGCATTATTTACAGACCTGCTATCAACGGACTATTGATATGGCTGCTGCTCCAGAGTTGGTTGGCATGAAATTTGTTGCCTGTGTGCAGAGGGAGAGAAGAATCCCGGTGACAGTACATATGTACAATCCTTGGGTCACTGATGTGGAAATTCGTCTGTTTCTTTGTCGCTACTTTGATGATGTTCAAGGAGGTAGCAAGCTGAAGAATCAGTTTGGGACTTTCAATGGAAAGCGCAGGTTCTGGGTGCGGTTTGTGCCTGATGAATTAGGTATTGGTGGAAAGAAACACCCTCCACAGACTTTCGCCATTGGTGGAAATAGAGGTTTCCTATACTATGATGACATGCCTCTTTTTTGCCGTAGTTGCAACCTGTTTGGTCACATTGCTGAAAATTGCCCAGGTGCCAGATGTCGAAATTGCGGTGAGGAGGATCATCTTGTTGCCCACTGTAGTAAACGCCGGACCTGTGACCTGTGTGGTTCTTCAAGTCATCTGTGCAGGATGTGTCCTTTGATGATGTTGCAGGGGCTTGATAGAGTGAAGCCTTCCTATGCTGATGTTGCAAAAAAACCATCTTCAGTTGCAGTTGAGCCATCTGTGAATGAGGAGGAGGTCTCTGATGAGGCATTGAACTCTATATTACCTCTTTTGTGCAAGAAATCTGCATTTGGGGTCCCTGTCGGAGAGGTGTCTGATGCTCCTGTGGTGGTTCCTGTGGCTGAGAAGGTGGAGGAAGCCCAATCTCATCTTCAGGAAGTGGATCTTGCTACATCTAATGTGATAGCTGCTTCAGATGTTCTTGAAGCCCTGTTGCCCAATGTGGATGATACTGTTGCTGTTCCTGGGACAGAGAATGTTTCCTTCACTGAGTCATCTTGTGATGCTGCTCCTGATGCTGTTCTTGGTGAAGGGGAGAACATTGATTGGTCTGCTGTTGTGTCCTCTAGTTCTGAGGAGGATATGGACACTGAAGGGAAAAAATCTGCCTCCAAGCGAAAAATAGATCCGGATTCTGATGGATGGGAGAGTCCTGATTTGAATCTTCCAGTAGTTAAGGGTGCAGATCCAGATACTACAAGTGATGCTGACTCTTTAATTTCAGAGTTTCCTTCTGTCTCTACTAAAGACGTTCCTTCTGACTCAAGCCAGTGTATAGGTGACTTTTCTGATGCCTCTTCTGTTGGTTATCTAGATAAAAGAGATGTGAACCAACTTGCTGAAGTTACTGGTTATGAGGCTGGCAAGGGGGAGCCTAGGAGGTCGGAACATCACAGAGGCAGATTTAAAGGATCTCCTTTGAGTCCTAAGAAAAAGAAAGGAAAGAAGAAGTCCTGATGTTATTTCTTTTTTTGTTTTTCTTTAATTTATTTTTGTGATGTTTCTGACCATTTCTTCCCTTAATGTCAGGTGTATGACAACTTTAGCAAGGAGAGCTGCAATTTTTAAATTATTATCTGTATGTTCTGCTAATATTTTTTGTTTGCAGGAATGTGGTCTCTCTGAACATCCTAAATGTGCTGACTGGGAATATGGTCCTAAAGTATGGTCTTGTTCTTCTGATAGGAATGGGGGGGTGGGAGTTTTGTTTAAGGGGTTTAGTTTTTCTATCCTTAATGTAGTTCATATTGTCCCAGGTCGGGTACTTTTGGTTAGTTTTAGTTTTTGTGGGACTGTTTTTCGTTTGTTTAATGTATATGCTTCTCCAAATAGGGTAGAACGTTTGCTTAATTTTGAAACTTTAAAGTTTTTTCTGCCAGGTCGAGAGCCAACTTTTTTGGTTGGGGATTTTAATTGTATTATTAAGAATGGGGACAGAGAGGGTGGGAGTGATTGTAGGGTGGATAGCTCAGGGAAGTTTTTACTTGATTTGCTTAAATCTTTCGGTTTGAAGGATGCCTTCGGGTCTGTTTCTTTTTCAGGGGAGGGTTTTACTTTCTTTAGTGATAGTGGTGGGATAAAATCTCAAATTGATTTTTGTTTTTTATCTAAATTTTTATGTGTTGATGATTTTTCTTTAAAGCGGATGCCCTTTACGGATCATGCCCTTTTGATGTGTAAGGTGAATTGTGATTTGAAGATTAAGTATGGTAAGGGTGTTTGGAAACTGAATGTGGATTTGTTAAAAGATGAGAAGTTTAAGCGTCAGTTTGTTTGGATGTATGAAAGGTGGCGTGAAAGAAAATGTGATTTTAGTAATGTGCTTATGTGGTGGGAATGGTTGAAGGTGGAAATAAAGAGGTTTTTTATTAAGAAAGGCTGTGAGAAAGCTAGAATGGAAAGGGAGTTGTATGATAAATGGTATCTGAGGTTGTTGTATTTGTATGAATTGAGAAATTGTGGTATTGATGTGCATGAGGAAATTGCTGAAGCAAGAAAGATAATTAAAAAGTGTATGCATGAAAAAGGAAAGAAAATTGTTTTTATGGCAAGATTGGAGAAAATGGAAAAGGATGAGTCTTGTAGTAAATATTTTTTTAAGAAAGCTTTTGAAGGAAAGACTGGTTTTGTTAGTGTTTTTGATAAGGTTGAGTGTGAAGTTAATGGTACGGATGGTGTTTTGCGTGAAGTTCATGAGTTTTACAGTGAGCTGTATAAAGAAAAAACAAGAGATGTTTTATTGGAAAATGAGTTGTTGGAAAACATTGAGGTTAAGTTGGAAAAATATGATAATGATTTGTTAGAAAGGGATCTAAGTTTGGATGAGATTGCAGAGGTTGTTAGGAGTTTTAAGAATGGGAAGGTACCTGGTTGTGATGGTTTGCCTGTTGAATTTTATACTTGTTTTTGGAATTTGATTGGGGTGGATATGTTGGATGTTTGTAAGTTTGTTTTTAGAATGAATGTTTTGCCTGTTTCAATGAGGAAAGGTTTGATTGTTTTGTTATTTAAAAAGGGTGATAAGAGAGATTTGAGGAATTGGAGGCCGATTACGTTGTTGAATGTTGACTATAAGGTTATTGCAAAGGTGTTGGCAAATAGAATGCGTGGAGTGATTGGTAAGGTTGTGGGTGAAGAGCAAGTGTGTGCTGTTCCTGGGCGTCAGATTTCTGAAAGTTTGTTGTTACTACGTGATGTACTGTGGTATGTGAGGGAGAGGATGAGGTCTGTTGCTGTTGCTATTGTGGATTTTGAAAAAGCGTATGATAGGGTAGTGCATGATTTTATGTTTCATGTTTTAGAACGTTTAGGTTTTTCTGGTAAGATTATTGGATGGTTTAAATGTTTGTATAGTGATATTGTGAGTCAAGTCCAGGTTAATGGTTTTTTGACTGAGGAATTTTGTGTTAAATCTGGAGTGCGTCAAGGATGTCCTTTGTCTCCTGTGTTATTTGTATGTGTCATTGAGCCATTATTAACTAGTTTGAGGAAGGATAAATTAGTTAGAGGTGTGAGTGTTCCTGGTAGTAATGGAAGGTGTTTAAAAGTGATTGGGTATATGGATGATGTGAGTGTGGTATGTGAGACTCAGGCTGGTTTGAGGAGGGTGAAAACTTTAGTTGAATGTTTTTGTATGGCAAGTGGTTTCAGAGTTAATTGGAATAAGTGTAAAGTTAAAGTTTTTGGTAATGATAGGGAGATTGATTCCTGTGGATGGCCTGTGACTGAAGGTGCAATTGAGGTGTTGGGTGTGAAATTTGATGTGGATTTGAAAGGCTTGGAAAGTTGGGAGAATGTTTTTGATAAAGTGAGTAGAAAACTTCAGTTTTGGTCTTTAAGGACTTTATCTTTGGAAGGAAAAATGTTAGTTATTAAATCGGTTTTGATTCCTATTATGTTATATTTGGCGTTAGTTTTTCCGCCACCTGAGAGGATTTTTTGGAGAATTTTGAGAGTGTTGTTTTCTTTTTTCTGGAGTTCTGGTATGGAGCGTTTGAAAAGAGATGTTGTTGTTAAGAGTAAGAATGTTGGTGGTAAGGGTTTTCCAAATGTGGAGAGATTTTTGGCTGTGAAATATGTTAGTAGGTGTGTGGTTCTGAGTGGTAAGGATAGTATGGCTGGTTGTATGGTAAAGTATGCTTGTGGAAATGTTTTAAGACGATATGGTTTATTTGAGATTGATAGAAAGAAACCGGTATGTTTTGCTGTTCCGTGGTTTTATGTAAGGGTGGAATGTTGGATTAAAAAATATGGTTTGGAGAATGTTAATAGGGAGATGTGGTGTGCAAACAGAATGGTGTTGAAAATGTTGGAGAAGAAGGAAGGTCTTGAGTTGATTGGGGGTTTGAATGAAAATGAATGTGTGTTGGTATGGAAAAATGTGTGTAATAAGTATTTGATGAATAGGCAGAAAGATATTAGTTGGATGAGTGTGCATAAGTGTTTGCCAACAAGGGATTTTCAGAGAATGCGTCGTTTAGTGGCTTCAGAAGTGTGTCCTAGAGATGGTTGTTTTCAAAGCGAGAGTGTTATTCATTTGTTTTGGAATTGTGAGTATGCTAGGGATGTTTGGAGAAGTTTGAAAAGGATGATTAAGGGTTTGACTGGAGTGCAGTTTTTTACTTTTAATATGATGATGTATGGTTTGTGTGGAAGTGGTGTGGAAAAGGAGAAAGCAAGATTGATATGGTTGTTGGCATGTTGTGTGAAGGAGGTGTTGTGGGATGTGCGTAATATTTTGATTTTTAAGAAAGAGGTAGTTACTGTAGGTAATTGTGTGGGTATGATCCGTGGGAAGTTGTTTTTGTATTTTTCTTTTGATAGGAGGCGATATGGGGAATTAGATTCTGAAGGCATCTGGAAGACAAAGAAGTGGAAGGATTGGATTATTTAGTTTTTTTTTTTTTTTTTTTTTTTGTCTGTATTTGAAATATGTTTAATTTTATTTTGTGTGATATTTGCATTTTGATTTTTTTCTGATGACAAAAATTTGGGTCAATATTTCAGTTTTGTAACAAGAGATATATTGTTTGCATTTGTTATTATGATTTTATGTTGTATATATGCATATATGATTATTTTTCTAATAAAAGAATTACGAAACGTACGTCTGGGGTTTTGCTGTTTCTCTTGTTCAGAGAGGGATTGCCTGGTATTTCGGGGCTGGACTGTACTGTGAAGTCAGGATCAGACTGATATGCTACAGGAAAGTTCTTCTCTGTGAAAGGCACATATTGAGCAAAAAGAGGCTGCTTCTAGGGTGGTAACTAGCCATAGAACAAGCTATTATGCTATTGTTCGTTCCCAGGTTGAGCGCTTCTCTCTTTTTATTTATGCAAATTATGACACTTGGGGAAGTCTCCCTAAGTGTGATGCGGGAATCCAGACGTGGACCCGTTGCTCAGTGTGCCCAGATGGATATGGCTGCACCTCACTGACGAGGCCCACAATAGGCCGAAACGTACGTCTGGGGTTTTGCTGTTTCTCTTGTTCAGAGAGGGATTGCCTGGTATTTCGGGGCTGGACTGTACTGTGAAGTCAGGATCAGACTGATATGCTACAGGAAAGTTCTTCTCTGTGAAAGGCACATATTGAGCAAAAAGAGGCTGCTTCTAGGGTGGTAACTAGCCATAGAACAAGCTATTATGCTATTGTTCGTTCCCAGGTTGAGCGCTTCTCTCTTTTTATTTATGCAAATTATGACACTTGGGGAAGTCTCCCTAAGTGTGATGCGGGAATCCAGACGTGGACCCGTTGCTCAGTGTGCCCAGATGGATATGGCTGCACCTCACTGACGAGGCCCACAATAGGCCGAAACGTACGTCTGGGGTTTTGCTGTTTCTCTTGTTCAGAGAGGGATTGCCTGGTATTTCGGGGCTGGACTCTCTTTTATTTATGCATTTCGGGGCTGGACTCTCTTTTATTTATGCAAATTATGACACTTGGGGAAGTCTCCCTAAGTGTGATGCGGGAATCCAGACGTGGACCTGTTGCTCAGTGTGCCCAGAGGGATATGGCTGCACCTCACTGACGAGGCCCACAATAGGCCGAAACGTACGTCTGGGGTTTTGCTGTTTCTCTTGTTCAGAGAGGGATTGCCTGGTATTTCGGGGCTGGACTGTACTGTGAAGTCAGGATCAGACTGATATGCTACAGGAAAGTTCTTCTCTGTGAAAGGCACATATTGAGCAAAAAGAGGCTGCTTCTAGGGTGGTAACTAGCCATAGAACAAGCTATTATGCTATTGTTCGTTCCCAGGTTGAGCGCTTCTCTCTTTTTATTTTTGCAAATTATGACACTTGGGGAAGTCTCCCTAAGTGTGATGCGGGAATCCAGACGTGGACCCGTTGCTCAGTGTGCCCAGAGGGATATGGCTGCACCTCACTGACGAGGCCCACAATAGGCCGAAACGTACGTCTGGGGTTTTGCTGTTTCTCTTGTTCAGAGAGGGATTGCCTGGTATTTCGGGGCTGGACTGTACTGTGAAGTCAGGATCAGACTGATATGCTACAGGAAAGTTCTTCTCTGTGAAAGGCACATATTGAGCAAAAAGAGGCTGCTTCTAGGGTGGTAACTAGCCATAGAACAAGCTATTATGCTATTGTTCGTTCCCAGGTTGAGCGCTTCTCTCTTTTTATTTATGCAAATTATGACACTTGGGGAAGTCTCCCTAAGTGTGATGCGGGAATCCAGACGTGGACCCGTTGCTCAGTGTGCCCAGAGGGATATGGCTGCACCTCACTGACGAGGCCCACAATAGGCCGAAACGTACGTCTGGGGTTTTGCTGTTTCTCTTGTTCAGAGAGGGATTGCCTGGTATTTCGGGGCTGGACTGTACTGTGAAGTCAGGATCAGACTGATATGCTACAGGAAAGTTCTTCTCTGTGAAAGGCACATATTGAGCAAAAAGAGGCTGCTTCTAGGGTGGTAACTAGCCATAGAACAAGCTATTATGCTATTGTTCATTCCCAGGTTGAGCGCTTCTCTCTTTTTATTTATGCAAATTATGACACTTGGGGAAGTCTCCCTAAGTGTGATGCGGGAATCCAGATGTGGACCCGTTGCTCAGTGTGCCCAGAGGGATATGGCTGCACCTCACTGACGAGGCCCACAATAGGCCGAAACGTACGTCTGGGGTTTTGCTGTTTCTCTTGTTCAGAGAGGGATTGCCTGGTATTTCGGGGCTGGACTGTACTGTGAAGTCAGGATCAGACTGATATGCTACAGGAAAGTTCTTCTCTGTGAAAGGCACATATTGAGCAAAAAGAGGCTGCTTCTAGGGTGGTAACTAGCCATAGAACAAGCTATTATGCTATTGTTCGTTCCCAGGTTGAGCGCTTCTCTCTTTTTATTTATGCAAATTATGACACTTGGGGAAGTCTCCCTAAGTGTGATGCGGGAATCCAGACGTGGACCCGTTGCTCAGTGTGCCCAGATGGATATGGCTGCACCTCACTGACGAGGCCCACAATAGGCCGAAACGTACGTCTGGGGTTTTGCTGTTTCTCTTGTTCAGAGAGGGATTGCCTGGTATTTCGGGGCTGGACTGTACTGTGAAGTCAGGATCAGACTGATATGCTACAGGAAAGTTCTTCTCTGTGAAAGGCACATATTGAGCAAAAAGAGGCTGCTTCTAGGGTGGTAACTAGCCATAGAACAAGCTATTATGCTATTGTTCGTTCCCAGGTTGAGCGCTTCTCTCTTTTTATTTATGCAAATTATGACACTTGGGGAAGTCTCCCTAAGTGTGATGCGGGAATCCAGACGTGGACCCGTTGCTCAGTGTGCCCAGATGGATATGGCTGCACCTCACTGACGAGGCCCACAATAGGCCGAAACGTACGTCTGGGGTTTTGCTGTTTCTCTTGTTCAGAGAGGGATTGCCTGGTATTTCGGGGCTGGACTGTACTGTGAAGTCAGGATCAGACTGATATGCTACAGGAAAGTTCTTCTCTGTGAAAGGCACATATTGAGCAAAAAGAGGCTGCTTCTAGGGTGGTAACTAGCCATAGAACAAGCTATTATGCTATTGTTCGTTCCCAGGTTGAGCGCTTCTCTCTTTTTATTTATGCAAATTATGACACTTGGGGAAGTCTCCCTAAGTGTGATGCGGGAATCCAGACGTGGACCCGTTGCTCAGTGTGCCCAGAGGGATATGGCTGCACCTCACTGACGAGGCCCACAATAGGCCGAAACGTACGTCTGGGGTTTTGCTGTTTCTCTTGTTCAGAGAGGGATTGCCTGGTATTTCGGGGCTGGACTGTACTGTGAAGTCAGGATCAGACTGATATGCTACAGGAAAGTTCTTCTCTGTGAAAGGCACATATTGAGCAAAAAGAGGCTGCTTCTAGGGTGGTAACTAGCCATAGAACAAGCTATTATGCTATTGTTCGTTCCCAGGTTGAGCGCTTCTCTCTTTTTATTTATGCAAATTATGACACTTGGGGAAGTCTCCCTAAGTGTGATGCGGGAATCCAGACGTGGACCCGTTGCTCAGTGTGCCCAGATGGATATGGCTGCACCTCACTGACGAGGCCCACAATAGGCCGAAACGTACGTCTGGGGTTTTGCTGTTTCTCTTGTTCAGAGAGGGATTGCCTGGTATTTCGGGGCTGGACTCTCTTTTATTTATGCATTTCGGGGCTGGACTCTCTTTTATTTATGCAAATTATGACACTTGGGGAAGTCTCCCTAAGTGTGATGCGGGAATCCAGACGTGGACCTGTTGCTCAGTGTGCCCAGAGGGATATGGCTGCACCTCACTGACGAGGCCCACAATAGGCCGAAACGTACGTCTGGGGTTTTGCTGTTTCTCTTGTTCAGAGAGGGATTGCCTGGTATTTCGGGGCTGGACTGTACTGTGAAGTCAGGATCAGACTGATATGCTACAGGAAAGTTCTTCTCTGTGAAAGGCACATATTGAGCAAAAAGAGGCTGCTTCTAGGGTGGTAACTAGCCATAGAACAAGCTATTATGCTATTGTTCGTTCCCAGGTTGAGCGCTTCTCTCTTTTTATTTTTGCAAATTATGACACTTGGGGAAGTCTCCCTAAGTGTGATGCGGGAATCCAGACGTGGACCCGTTGCTCAGTGTGCCCAGAGGGATATGGCTGCACCTCACTGACGAGGCCCACAATAGGCCGAAACGTACGTCTGGGGTTTTGCTGTTTCTCTTGTTCAGAGAGGGATTGCCTGGTATTTCGGGGCTGGACTGTACTGTGAAGTCAGGATCAGACTGATATGCTACAGGAAAGTTCTTCTCTGTGAAAGGCACATATTGAGCAAAAAGAGGCTGCTTCTAGGGTGGTAACTAGCCATAGAACAAGCTATTATGCTATTGTTCGTTCCCAGGTTGAGCGCTTCTCTCTTTTTATTTATGCAAATTATGACACTTGGGGAAGTCTCCCTAAGTGTGATGCGGGAATCCAGACGTGGACCCGTTGCTCAGTGTGCCCAGAGGGATATGGCTGCACCTCACTGACGAGGCCCACAATAGGCCGAAACGTACGTCTGGGGTTTTGCTGTTTCTCTTGTTCAGAGAGGGATTGCCTGGTATTTCGGGGCTGGACTGTACTGTGAAGTCAGGATCAGACTGATATGCTACAGGAAAGTTCTTCTCTGTGAAAGGCACATATTGAGCAAAAAGAGGCTGCTTCTAGGGTGGTAACTAGCCATAGAACAAGCTATTATGCTATTGTTCATTCCCAGGTTGAGCGCTTCTCTCTTTTTATTTATGCAAATTATGACACTTGGGGAAGTCTCCCTAAGTGTGATGCGGGAATCCAGATGTGGACCCGTTGCTCAGTGTGCCCAGAGGGATATGGCTGCACCTCACTGACGAGGCCCACAATAGGCCGAAACGTACGTCTGGGGTTTTGCTGTTTCTCTTGTTCAGAGAGGGATTGCCTGGTATTTCGGGGCTGGACTGTACTGTGAAGTCAGGATCAGACTGATATGCTACAGGAAAGTTCTTCTCTGTGAAAGGCACATATTGAGCAAAAAGAGGCTGCTTCTAGGGTGGTAACTAGCCATAGAACAAGCTATTATGCTATTGTTCGTTCCCAGGTTGAGCGCTTCTCTCTTTTTATTTATGCAAATTATGACACTTGGGGAAGTCTCCCTAAGTGTGATGCGGGAATCCAGACGTGGACCCGTTGCTCAGTGTGCCCAGATGGATATGGCTGCACCTCACTGACGAGGCCCACAATAGGCCGAAACGTACGTCTGGGGTTTTGCTGTTTCTCTTGTTCAGAGAGGGATTGCCTGGTATTTCGGGGCTGGACTGTACTGTGAAGTCAGGATCAGACTGATATGCTACAGGAAAGTTCTTCTCTGTGAAAGGCACATATTGAGCAAAAAGAGGCTGCTTCTAGGGTGGTAACTAGCCATAGAACAAGCTATTATGCTATTGTTCGTTCCCAGGTTGAGCGCTTCTCTCTTTTTATTTATGCAAATTATGACACTTGGGGAAGTCTCCCTAAGTGTGATGCGGGAATCCAGACGTGGACCCGTTGCTCAGTGTGCCCAGATGGATATGGCTGCACCTCACTGACGAGGCCCACAATAGGCCGAAACGTACGTCTGGGGTTTTGCTGTTTCTCTTGTTCAGAGAGGGATTGCCTGGTATTTCGGGGCTGGACTGTACTGTGAAGTCAGGATCAGACTGATATGCTACAGGAAAGTTCTTCTCTGTGAAAGGCACATATTGAGCAAAAAGAGGCTGCTTCTAGGGTGGTAACTAGCCATAGAACAAGCTATTATGCTATTGTTCGTTCCCAGGTTGAGCGCTTCTCTCTTTTTATTTATGCAAATTATGACACTTGGGGAAGTCTCCCTAAGTGTGATGCGGGAATCCAGACGTGGACCCGTTGCTCAGTGTGCCCAGAGGGATATGGCTGCACCTCACTGACGAGGCCCACAATAGGCCGAAACGTACGTCTGGGGTTTTGCTGTTTCTCTTGTTCAGAGAGGGATTGCCTGGTATTTCGGGGCTGGACTGTACTGTGAAGTCAGGATCAGACTGATATGCTACAGGAAAGTTCTTCTCTGTGAAAGGCACATATTGAGCAAAAAGAGGCTGCTTCTAGGGTGGTAACTAGCCATAGAACAAGCTATTATGCTATTGTTCGTTCCCAGGTTGAGCGCTTCTCTCTTTTTATTTATGCAAATTATGACACTTGGGGAAGTCTCCCTAAGTGTGATGCGGGAATCCAGACGTGGACCCGTTGCTCAGTGTGCCTAGAGGGATATGGCTGCACCTCACTGACGAGGCCCACAATAGGCCAAAACGTACGTCTGGGGTTTTGCTGTTTCTCTTGTTCAGAGAGGGATTGCCTGGTATTTCGGGGCTGGACTGTACTGTGAAGTCAGGATCAGACTGATATGCTACAGGAAAGTTCTTCTCTGTGAAAGGCACATATTGAGCAAAAAGAGGCTGCTTCTAGGGTGGTAACTAGCCATAGAACAAGCTATTATGCTATTGTTCGTTCCCAGGTTGAGCGCTTCTCTCTTTTATTTATGCAAATTATGACACTTGGGGAAGTCTCCCTAAGTGTGATGCGGGAATCCAGACGTGGACCCGTTGCTCAGTGTGCCTAGAGGGATATGGCTGCACCTCACTGACGAGGCCCACAATAGGCCGAAACGTACGTCTGGGGTTTTGCTGTTTCTCTTGTTCAGAGAGGGATTGCCTGGTATTTCGGGGTTGGACTGTACTGTGAAGTCAGGATCAGACTGATATGCTACAGGAAAGTTCTTCTCTGTGAAAGGCACATATTGAGCAAAAAGAGGCTGCTTCTAGGGTGGTAACTAGCCATAGAACAAGCTATTATGCTATTGTTCGTTCCCGGGTTGAGCGCTTCTCTCTTTTTATTTTTGCAAATTATGACACTTGGGGAAGTCTCCCTAAGTGTGATGCGGGAATCCAGACGTGGACCCGTTGCTCAGTGTGCCCAGAGGGATATGGCTGCACCTCACTGACGAGGCCCACAATAGGCCGAAACGTACGTCTGGGGTTTTGCTGTTTCCCTTGTTCAGAGAGGGATTGCCTGGTATTTCGGGGCTGGACTGTACTGTGAAGTCAGGATCAGACTGATATGCTACAGGAAAGTTCTTCTCTGTGAAAGGCACATATTGAGCAAAAAGAGGCTGCTTCTAGGGTGGTAACAAGCAATAGAACAAGCTATTATGCTATTGTTCGTTCCCAGGTTGAGCGCTTCTCTCTTTTTATTTATGCAAATTATGACACTTGGGGAAGTCTCCCTAAGTGTGATGCGGGAATCCAGACGTGGACCCGTTGCTCAGTGTGCCCAGAGGGATATGGCTGCACCTCACTGACGAGGCCCACAATAGGCCGAAACGTACGTCTGGGGTTTTGCTGTTTCTCTTGTTCAGAGAGGGATTGCCTGGTATTTCGGGGCTGGACTGTACTGTGAAGTCAGGATCAGACTGATATGCTACAGGAAAGTTCTTCTCTGTGAAAGGCACATATTGAGCAAAAAGAGGCTGCTTCTAGGGTGGTAACTAGCCATAGAACAAGCTATTATGCTATTGTTCGTTCCCAGGTTGAGCGCTTCTCTCTTTTTATTTATGCAAATTATGACACTTGGGGAAGTCTCCCTAAGTGTGATGCGGGAATCCAGACGTGGACCCGTTGCTCAGTGTGCCCAGAGGGATATGGCTGCACCTCACTGACGAGGCCCACAATAGGCCGAAACGTACGTCTGGGGTTTTGCTGTTTCTCTTGTTCAGAGAGGGATTGCCTGGTATTTCGGGGCTGGACTGTACTGTGAAGTCAGGATCAGACTGATATGCTACAGGAAAGTTCTTCTCTGTGAAAGGCACATATTGAGCAAAAAGAGGCTGCTTCTAGGGTGGTAACTAGCCATAGAACAAGCTATTATGCTATTGTTCGTTCCCAGGTTGAGCGCTTCTCTCTTTTTATTTATGCAAATTATGACACTTGGGGAAGTCTCCCTAAGTGTGATGCGGGAATCCAGACGTGGACCCGTTGCTCAGTGTGCCCAGAGGGATATGGCTGCACCTCACTGACGAGGCCCACAATAGGCCAAAACGTACGTCTGGGGTTTTGCTGTTTCTCTTGTTCAGAGAGGGATTGCCTGGTATTTCGGGGCTGGACTGTACTGTGAAGTCAGGATCAGACTTATATGCTACAGGAAAGTTCTTCTCTGTGAAAGGCACATATTGAGCAAAAAGAGGCTGCTTCTAGGGTGGTAACTAGCCATAGAACAAGCTATTATGCTATTGTTCATTCCCAGGTTGAGCGCTTCTCTCTTTTATTTATTCAAATTATGACACTTGGGGAAGTCTCCCTAAGTGTGATGCGGGAATCCAGACGTGGACCCGTTGCTCAGTGTGCCCAGAGGGATATGGCTGCACCTCACTGACGAGGCCCACAATAGGCCGAAACGTACGTCTGGGGTTTTGCTGTTTCTCTTGTTCAGAGAGGGATTGCCTGGTATTTCGGGGCTGGACTGTACTGTGAAGTCAGGATCAGACTGATATGCTACAGGAAAGTTCTTCTCTGTGAAAGGCACATATTGAGCAAAAAGAGGCTGCTTCTAGGGTGGTAACTAGCCATAGAACAAGCTATTATGCTATTGTTAGTTCCCAGGTTGAGCGCTTCTCTCTTTTTATTTATGCAAATTATGACACTTGGGGAAGTCTCCCTAAGTGTGATGCGGGAATCCAGACGTGGACCCGTTGCTCAGTGTGCCCAGATGGATATGGCTGCACCTCACTGACGAGGCCCACAATAGGCCGAAACATACGTCTGGGGTTTTGCTGTTTCTCTTGTTCAGAGAGGGATTGCCTGGTATTTCGGGGCTGGACTGTACTGTGAAGTCAGGATCAGACTGATATGCTACAGGAAAGTTCTTCTCTGTGAAAGGCACATATTGAGCAAAAAGAGGCTGCTTCTAGGGTGGTAACTAGCCATAGAACAAGCTATTATGCTATTGTTCGTTCCCAGGTTGAGCGCTTCTCTCTTTTTATTTATGCAAATTATGACACTTGGGGAAGTCTCCCTAAGTGTGATGCGGGAATCCAGACGTGGACCCGTTGCTCAGTGTGCCCAGAGGGATATGGCTGCACCTCACTGACGAGGCCCACAATAGGCCGAAACGTACGTCTGGGGTTTTGCTGTTTCTCTTGTTCAGAGAGGGATTGCCTGGTATTTCGGGGCTGGACTGTACTGTGAAGTCAGGATCAGACTGATATGCTACAGGAAAGTTCTTCTCTGTGAAAGGCACATATTGAGCAAAAAGAGGCTGCTTCTAGGGTGGTAACTAGCCATAGAACAAGCTATTATGCTATTGTTCGTTCCCAGGTTGAGCGCTTCTCTCTTTTTATTTATGCAAATTATGACACTTGGGGAAGTCTCCCTAAGTGTGATGCGGGAATCCAGACGTGGACCCGTTGCTCAGTGTGCCCAGAGGGATATGGCTGCACCTCACTGACGAGGCCCACAATAGGCCGAAACGTACGTCTGGGGTTTTGCTGTTTCTCTTGTTCAGAGAGGGATTGCCTGGTATTTCGGGGCTGGACTGTACTGTGAAGTCAGGATCAGACTGATATGCTACAGGAAAGTTCTTCTCTGTGAAAGGCACATATTGAGCAAAAAGAGGCTGCTTCTAGGGTGGTAACTAGCCATAGAACAAGCTATTATGCTATTGTTCGTTCCCAGGTTGAGCGCTTCTCTCTTTTTATTTATGCAAATTATGACACTTGGGGAGCGCTTCTCTCTTTTTATTTATGCAAATTATGACACTTGGGGAAGTCTCCCTAAGTGTGATGCGGGAATCCAGACGTGGACCCGTTGCTCAGTGTGCCCAGAGGGATATGGCTGCACCTCACTGACGAGGCCCACAATAGGCCGAAACGTACGTCTGGGGTTTTGCTGTTTCTCTTGTTCAGAGAGGGATTGCCTGGTATTTCGGGGCTGGACTGTACTGTGAAGTCAGGATCAGACTGATATGCTACAGGAAAGTTCTTCTCTGTGAAAGGCACATATTGAGCAAAAAGAGGCTGCTTCTAGGGTGGTAACTAGCCATAGAACAAGCTATTATGCTATTGTTCGTTCCCAGGTTGAGCGCTTCTCTCTTTTTATTTATGCAAATTATGACACTTGGGGAAGTCTCCCTAAGTGTGATGCGGGAATCCAGACGTGGACCCGTTGCTCAGTGTGCCCAGAGGGATATGGCTGCACCTCACTGACGAGGCCCACAATAGGCCGAAACGTACGTCTGGGGTTTTGCTGTTTCTCTTGTTCAGAGAGGGATTGCCTGGTATTTCGGGGCTGGACTGTACTGTGAAGTCAGGATCAGACTGATATGCTACAGGAAAGTTCTTCTCTGTGAAAGGCACATATTGAGCAAAAAGAGGCTGCTTCTAGGGTGGTAACTAGCCATAGAACAAGCTATTATGCTATTGTTCGTTCCCAGGTTGAGCGCTTCTCTCTTTTTATTTATGCAAATTATGACACTTGGGGAAGTCTCCCTAAGTGTGATGCGGGAATCCAGACGTGGACCCGTTGCTCAGTGTGCCCAGATGGATATGGCTGCACCTCACTGACGAGGCCCACAATAGGCCGAAACGTACGTCTGGGGTTTTGCTGTTTCTCTTGTTCAGAGAGGGATTGCCTGGTATTTCGGGGCTGGACTGTACTGTGAAGTCAGGATCAGACTGATATGCTACAGGAAAGTTCTTCTCTGTGAAAGGCACATATTGAGCAAAAAGAGGCTGCTTCTAGGGTGGTAACTAGCCATAGAACAAGCTATTATGCTATTGTTCGTTCCCAGGTTGAGCGCTTCTCTCTTTTTATTTATGCAAATTATGACACTTGGGGAAGTCTCCCTAAGTGTGATGCGGGAATCCAGACGTGGACCCGTTGCTCAGTGTGCCCAGAGGGATATGGCTGCACCTCACTGACGAGGCCCACAATAGGCCGAAACGTACGTCTGGGGTTTTGCTGTTTCTCTTGTTCAGAGAGGGATTGCCTGGTATTTCGGGGCTGGACTGTACTGTGAAGTCAGGATCAGACTGATATGCTACAGGAAAGTTCTTCTCTGTGAAAGGCACATATTGAGCAAAAAGAGGCTGCTTCTAGGGTGGTAACTAGCCATAGAACAAGCTATTATGCTATTGTTCGTTCCCAGGTTGAGCGCTTCTCTCTTTTTATTTATGCAAATTATGACACTTGGGGAAGTCTCCCTAAGTGTGATGCGGGAATCCAGACGTGGACCCGTTGCTCAGTGTGCCCAGAGGGATATGGCTGCACCTCACTGACGAGGCCCACAATAGGCCGAAACGTACGTCTGGGGTTTTGCTGTTTCTCTTGTTCAGAGAGGGATTGCCTGGTATTTCGGGGCTGGACTGTACTGTGAAGTCAGGATCAGACTGATATGCTACAGGAAAGTTCTTCTCTGTGAAAGGCACATATTGAGCAAAAAGAGGCTGCTTCTAGGGTGGTAACTAGCCATAGAACAAGCTATTATGCTATTGTTCGTTCCCAGGTTGAGCGCTTCTCTCTTTTTATTTATGCAAATTATGACACTTGGGGAAGTCTCCCTAAGTGTGATGCGGGAATCCAGACGTGGACCCGTTGCTCAGTGTGCCTAGAGGGATATGGCTGCACCTCACTGACGAGGCCCACAATAGGCCAAAACGTACGTCTGGGGTTTTGCTGTTTCTCTTGTTCAGAGAGGGATTGCCTGGTATTTCGGGGCTGGACTGTACTGTGAAGTCAGGATCAGACTTATATGCTACAGGAAAGTTCTTCTCTGTGAAAGGCACATATTGAGCAAAAAGAGGCTGCTTCTAGGGTGGTAACTAGCCATAGAACAAGCTATTATGCTATTGTTCATTCCCAGGTTGAGCGCTTCTCTCTTTTATTTATTCAAATTATGACACTTGGGGAAGTCTCCCTAAGTGTGATGCGGGAATCCAGACGTGGACCCGTTGCTCAGTGTGCCCAGAGGGATATGGCTGCACCTCACTGACGAGGCCCACAATAGGCCGAAACGTACGTCTGGGGTTTTGCTGTTTCTCTTGTTCAGAGAGGGATTGCCTGGTATTTCGGGGCTGGACTGTACTGTGAAGTCAGGATCAGACTGATATGCTACAGGAAAGTTCTTCTCTGTGAAAGGCACATATTGAGCAAAAAGAGGCTGCTTCTAGGGTGGTAACTAGCCATAGAACAAGCTATTATGCTATTGTTAGTTCCCAGGTTGAGCGCTTCTCTCTTTTTATTTATGCAAATTATGACACTTGGGGAAGTCTCCCTAAGTGTGATGCGGGAATCCAGACGTGGACCCGTTGCTCAGTGTGCCCAGATGGATATGGCTGCACCTCACTGACGAGGCCCACAATAGGCCGAAACGTACGTCTGGGGTTTTGCTGTTTCTCTTGTTCAGAGAGGGATTGCCTGGTATTTCGGGGCTGGACTGTACTGTGAAGTCAGGATCAGACTGATATGCTACAGGAAAGTTCTTCTCTGTGAAAGGCACATATTGAGCAAAAAGAGGCTGCTTCTAGGGTGGTAACTAGCCATAGAACAAGCTATTATGCTATTGTTCGTTCCCAGGTTGAGCGCTTCTCTCTTTTTATTTATGCAAATTATGACACTTGGGGAAGTCTCCCTAAGTGTGATGCGGGAATCCAGACGTGGACCCGTTGCTCAGTGTGCCCAGAGGGATATGGCTGCACCTCACTGACGAGGCCCACAATAGGCCGAAACGTACGTCTGGGGTTTTGCTGTTTCTCTTGTTCAGAGAGGGATTGCCTGGTATTTCGGGGCTGGACTGTACTGTGAAGTCAGGATCAGACTGATATGCTACAGGAAAGTTCTTCTCTGTGAAAGGCACATATTGAGCAAAAAGAGGCTGCTTCTAGGGTGGTAACTAGCCATAGAACAAGCTATTATGCTATTGTTCGTTCCCAGGTTGAGCGCTTCTCTCTTTTTATTTATGCAAATTATGACACTTGGGGAAGTCTCCCTAAGTGTGATGCGGGAATCCAGACGTGGACCCGTTGCTCAGTGTGCCCAGAGGGATATGGCTGCACCTCACTGACGAGGCCCACAATAGGCCGAAACGTACGTCTGGGGTTTTGCTGTTTCTCTTGTTCAGAGAGGGATTGCCTGGTATTTCGGGGCTGGACTGTACTGTGAAGTCAGGATCAGACTGATATGCTACAGGAAAGTTCTTCTCTGTGAAAGGCACATATTGAGCAAAAAGAGGCTGCTTCTAGGGTGGTAACTAGCCATAGAACAAGCTATTATGCTATTGTTCGTTCCCAGGTTGAGCGCTTCTCTCTTTTTATTTATGCAAATTATGACACTTGGGGAGCGCTTCTCTCTTTTTATTTATGCAAATTATGACACTTGGGGAAGTCTCCCTAAGTGTGATGCGGGAATCCAGACGTGGACCCGTTGCTCAGTGTGCCCAGAGGGATATGGCTGCACCTCACTGACGAGGCCCACAATAGGCCGAAACGTACGTCTGGGGTTTTGCTGTTTCTCTTGTTCAGAGAGGGATTGCCTGGTATTTCGGGGCTGGACTGTACTGTGAAGTCAGGATCAGACTGATATGCTACAGGAAAGTTCTTCTCTGTGAAAGGCACATATTGAGCAAAAAGAGGCTGCTTCTAGGGTGGTAACTAGCCATAGAACAAGCTATTATGCTATTGTTCGTTCCCAGGTTGAGCGCTTCTCTCTTTTTATTTATGCAAATTATGACACTTGGGGAAGTCTCCCTAAGTGTGATGCGGGAATCCAGACGTGGACCCGTTGCTCAGTGTGCCCAGAGGGATATGGCTGCACCTCACTGACGAGGCCCACAATAGGCCGAAACGTACGTCTGGGGTTTTGCTGTTTCTCTTGTTCAGAGAGGGATTGCCTGGTATTTCGGGGCTGGACTGTACTGTGAAGTCAGGATCAGACTGATATGCTACAGGAAAGTTCTTCTCTGTGAAAGGCACATATTGAGCAAAAAGAGGCTGCTTCTAGGGTGGTAACTAGCCATAGAACAAGCTATTATGCTATTGTTCGTTCCCAGGTTGAGCGCTTCTCTCTTTTTATTTATGCAAATTATGACACTTGGGGAAGTCTCCCTAAGTGTGATGCGGGAATCCAGACGTGGACCCGTTGCTCAGTGTGCCCAGATGGATATGGCTGCACCTCACTGACGAGGCCCACAATAGGCCGAAACGTACGTCTGGGGTTTTGCTGTTTCTCTTGTTCAGAGAGGGATTGCCTGGTATTTCGGGGCTGGACTGTACTGTGAAGTCAGGATCAGACTGATATGCTACAGGAAAGTTCTTCTCTGTGAAAGGCACATATTGAGCAAAAAGAGGCTGCTTCTAGGGTGGTAACTAGCCATAGAACAAGCTATTATGCTATTGTTCGTTCCCAGGTTGAGCGCTTCTCTCTTTTTATTTATGCAAATTATGACACTTGGGGAAGTCTCCCTAAGTGTGATGCGGGAATCCAGACGTGGACCCGTTGCTCAGTGTGCCCAGAGGGATATGGCTGCACCTCACTGACGAGGCCCACAATAGGCCGAAACGTACGTCTGGGGTTTTGCTGTTTCTCTTGTTCAGAGAGGGATTGCCTGGTATTTCGGGGCTGGACTGTACTGTGAAGTCAGGATCAGACTGATATGCTACAGGAAAGTTCTTCTCTGTGAAAGGCACATATTGAGCAAAAAGAGGCTGCTTCTAGGGTGGTAACTAGCCATAGAACAAGCTATTATGCTATTGTTCGTTCCCAGGTTGAGCGCTTCTCTCTTTTTATTTATGCAAATTATGACACTTGGGGAAGTCTCCCTAAGTGTGATGCGGGAATCCAGACGTGGACCCGTTGCTCAGTGTGCCTAGAGGGATATGGCTGCACCTCACTGACGAGGCCCACAATAGGCCAAAACGTACGTCTGGGGTTTTGCTGTTTCTCTTGTTCAGAGAGGGATTGCCTGGTATTTCGGGGCTGGACTGTACTGTGAAGTCAGGATCAGACTTATATGCTACAGGAAAGTTCTTCTCTGTGAAAGGCACATATTGAGCAAAAAGAGGCTGCTTCTAGGGTGGTAACTAGCCATAGAACAAGCTATTATGCTATTGTTCGTTCCCAGGTTGAGCGCTTCTCTCTTTTATTTATGCAAATTATGACACTTGGGGAAGTCTCCCTAAGTGTGATGCGGGAATCCAGACGTGGACCCGTTGCTCAGTGTGCCCAGAGGGATATGGCTGCACCTCACTGACGAGGCCCACAATAGGCCGAAACGTACGTCTGGGGTTTTGCTGTTTCTCTTGTTCAGAGAGGGATTGCCTGGTATTTCGGGGCTGGACTGTACTGTGAAGTCAGGATCAGACTGATATGCTACAGGAAAGTTCTTCTCTGTGAAAGGCACATATTGAGCAAAAAGAGGCTGCTTCTAGGGTGGTAACTAGCCATAGAACAAGCTATTATGCTATTGTTCGTTCCCGGGTTGAGCGCTTCTCTCTTTTTATTTTTGCAAATTATGACACTTGGGGAAGTCTCCCTAAGTGTGATGCGGGAATCCAGACGTGGACCCGTTGCTCAGTGTGCCCAGAGGGATATGGCTGCACCTCACTGACGAGGCCCACAATAGGCCGAAACGTACGTCTGGGGTTTTGCTGTTTCCCTTGTTCAGAGAGGGATTGCCTGGTATTTCGGGGCTGGACTGTACTGTGAAGTCAGGATCAGACTGATATGCTACAGGAAAGTTCTTCTCTGTGAAAGGCACATATTGAGCAAAAAGAGGCTGCTTCTAGGGTGGTAACAAGCAATAGAACAAGCTATTATGCTATTGTTCGTTCCCAGGTTGAGCGCTTCTCTCTTTTTATTTATGCAAATTATGACACTTGGGGAAGTCTCCCTAAGTGTGATGCGGGAATCCAGACGTGGACCCGTTGCTCAGTGTGCCCAGAGGGATATGGCTGCACCTCACTGACGAGGCCCACAATAGGCCGAAACGTACGTCTGGGGTTTTGCTGTTTCTCTTGTTCAGAGAGGGATTGCCTGGTATTTCGGGGCTGGACTGTACTGTGAAGTCAGGATCAGACTGATATGCTACAGGAAAGTTCTTCTCTGTGAAAGGCACATATTGAGCAAAAAGAGGCTGCTTCTAGGGTGGTAACTAGCCATAGAACAAGCTATTATGCTATTGTTCGTTCCCAGGTTGAGCGCTTCTCTCTTTTTATTTATGCAAATTATGACACTTGGGGAAGTCTCCCTAAGTGTGATGCGGGAATCCAGACGTGGACCCGTTGCTCAGTGTGCCCAGAGGGATATGGCTGCACCTCACTGACGAGGCCCACAATAGGCCGAAACGTACGTCTGGGGTTTTGCTGTTTCTCTTGTTCAGAGAGGGATTGCCTGGTATTTCGGGGCTGGACTGTACTGTGAAGTCAGGATCAGACTGATATGCTACAGGAAAGTTCTTCTCTGTGAAAGGCACATATTGAGCAAAAAGAGGCTGCTTCTAGGGTGGTAACTAGCCATAGAACAAGCTATTATGCTATTGTTCGTTCCCAGGTTGAGCGCTTCTCTCTTTTTATTTATGCAAATTATGACACTTGGGGAAGTCTCCCTAAGTGTGATGCGGGAATCCAGACGTGGACCCGTTGCTCAGTGTGCCCAGAGGGATATGGCTGCACCTCACTGACGAGGCCCACAATAGGCCGAAACGTACGTCTGGGGTTTTGCTGTTTCTCTTGTTCAGAGAGGGATTGCCTGGTATTTCGGGGCTGGACTGTACTGTGAAGTCAGGATCAGACTGATATGCTACAGGAAAGTTCTTCTCTGTGAAAGGCACATATTGAGCAAAAAGAGGCTGCTTCTAGGGTGGTAACTAGCCATAGAACAAGCTATTATGCTATTGTTCGTTCCCAGGTTGAGCGCTTCTCTCTTTTTATTTATGCAAATTATGACACTTGGGGAAGTCTCCCTAAGTGTGATGCGGGAATCCAGACGTGGACCCGTTGCTCAGTGTGCCCAGATGGATATGGCTGCACCTCACTGACGAGGCCCACAATAGGCCGAAACGTACGTCTGGGGTTTTGCTGTTTCTCTTGTTCAGAGAGGGATTGCCTGGTATTTCGGGGCTGGACTGTACTGTGAAGTCAGGATCAGACTGATATGCTACAGGAAAGTTCTTCTCTGTGAAAGGCACATATTGAGCAAAAAGAGGCTGCTTCTAGGGTGGTAACTAGCCATAGAACAAGCTATTATGCTATTGTTCGTTCCCAGGTTGAGCGCTTCTCTCTTTTTATTTATGCAAATTATGACACTTGGGGAAGTCTCCCTAAGTGTGATGCGGGAATCCAGACGTGGACCCGTTGCTCAGTGTGCCCAGAGGGATATGGCTGCACCTCACTGACGAGGCCCACAATAGGCCGAAACGTACGTCTGGGGTTTTGCTGTTTCTCTTGTTCAGAGAGGGATTGCCTGGTATTTCGGGGCTGGACTGTACTGTGAAGTCAGGATCAGACTGATATGCTACAGGAAAGTTCTTCTCTGTGAAAGGCACATATTGAGCAAAAAGAGGCTGCTTCTAGGGTGGTAACTAGCCATAGAACAAGCTATTATGCTATTGTTCGTTCCCAGGTTGAGCGCTTCTCTCTTTTTATTTATGCAAATTATGACACTTGGGGAAGTCTCCCTAAGTGTGATGCGGGAATCCAGACGTGGACCCGTTGCTCAGTGTGCCCAGAGGGATATGGCTGCACCTCACTGACGAGGCCCACAATAGGCCGAAACGTACGACTGGGGTTTTGCTGTTTCTCTTGTTCAGAGAGGGATTGCCTGGTATTTCGGGGCTGGACTGTACTGTGAAGTCAGGATCAGACTGATATGCTACAGGAAAGTTCTTCTCTGTGAAAGGCACATATTGAGCAAAAAGAGGCTGCTTCTAGGGTGGTAACTAGCCATAGAACAAGCTATTATGCTATTGTTCGTTCCCAGGTTGAGCGCTTCTCTCTTTTTATTTATGCAAATTATGACACTTGGGGAAGTCTCCCTAAGTGTGATGCGGGAATCCAGACGTGGACCCGTTGCTCAGTGTGCCTAGAGGGATATGGCTGCACCTCACTGACGAGGCCCACAATAGGCCAAAACGTACGTCTGGGGTTTTGCTGTTTCTCTTGTTCAGAGAGGGATTGCCTGGTATTTCGGGGCTGGACTGTACTGTGAAGTCAGGATCAGACTTATATGCTACAGGAAAGTTCTTCTCTGTGAAAGGCACATATTGAGCAAAAAGAGGCTGCTTCTAGGGTGGTAACTAGCCATAGAACAAGCTATTATGCTATTGTTCATTCCCAGGTTGAGCGCTTCTCTCTTTTATTTATTCAAATTATGACACTTGGGGAAGTCTCCCTAAGTGTGATGCGGGAATCCAGACGTGGACCCGTTGCTCAGTGTGCCCAGAGGGATATGGCTGCACCTCACTGACGAGGCCCACAATAGGCCGAAACGTACGTCTGGGGTTTTGCTGTTTCTCTTGTTCAGAGAGGGATTGCCTGGTATTTCGGGGCTGGACTGTACTGTGAAGTCAGGATCAGACTGATATGCTACAGGAAAGTTCTTCTCTGTGAAAGGCACATATTGAGCAAAAAGAGGCTGCTTCTAGGGTGGTAACTAGCCATAGAACAAGCTATTATGCTATTGTTAGTTCCCAGGTTGAGCGCTTCTCTCTTTTTATTTATGCAAATTATGACACTTGGGGAAGTCTCCCTAAGTGTGATGCGGGAATCCAGACGTGGACCCGTTGCTCAGTGTGCCCAGATGGATATGGCTGCACCTCACTGACGAGGCCCACAATAGGCCGAAACGTACGTCTGGGGTTTTGCTGTTTCTCTTGTTCAGAGAGGGATTGCCTGGTATTTCGGGGCTGGACTGTACTGTGAAGTCAGGATCAGACTGATATGCTACAGGAAAGTTCTTCTCTGTGAAAGGCACATATTGAGCAAAAAGAGGCTGCTTCTAGGGTGGTAACTAGCCATAGAACAAGCTATTATGCTATTGTTCGTTCCCAGGTTGAGCGCTTCTCTCTTTTTATTTATGCAAATTATGACACTTGGGGAAGTCTCCCTAAGTGTGATGCGGGAATCCAGACGTGGACCCGTTGCTCAGTGTGCCCAGAGGGATATGGCTGCACCTCACTGACGAGGCCCACAATAGGCCGAAACGTACGTCTGGGGTTTTGCTGTTTCTCTTGTTCAGAGAGGGATTGCCTGGTATTTCGGGGCTGGACTGTACTGTGAAGTCAGGATCAGACTGATATGCTACAGGAAAGTTCTTCTCTGTGAAAGGCACATATTGAGCAAAAAGAGGCTGCTTCTAGGGTGGTAACTAGCCATAGAACAAGCTATTATGCTATTGTTCGTTCCCAGGTTGAGCGCTTCTCTCTTTTTATTTATGCAAATTATGACACTTGGGGAAGTCTCCCTAAGTGTGATGCGGGAATCCAGACGTGGACCCGTTGCTCAGTGTGCCCAGAGGGATATGGCTGCACCTCACTGACGAGGCCCACAATAGGCCGAAACGTACGTCTGGGGTTTTGCTGTTTCTCTTGTTCAGAGAGGGATTGCCTGGTATTTCGGGGCTGGACTGTACTGTGAAGTCAGGATCAGACTGATATGCTACAGGAAAGTTCTTCTCTGTGAAAGGCACATATTGAGCAAAAAGAGGCTGCTTCTAGGGTGGTAACTAGCCATAGAACAAGCTATTATGCTATTGTTCGTTCCCAGGTTGAGCGCTTCTCTCTTTTTATTTATGCAAATTATGACACTTGGGGAGCGCTTCTCTCTTTTTATTTATGCAAATTATGACACTTGGGGAAGTCTCCCTAAGTGTGATGCGGGAATCCAGACGTGGACCCGTTGCTCAGTGTGCCCAGAGGGATATGGCTGCACCTCACTGACGAGGCCCACAATAGGCCGAAACGTACGTCTGGGGTTTTGCTGTTTCTCTTGTTCAGAGAGGGATTGCCTGGTATTTCGGGGCTGGACTGTACTGTGAAGTCAGGATCAGACTGATATGCTACAGGAAAGTTCTTCTCTGTGAAAGGCACATATTGAGCAAAAAGAGGCTGCTTCTAGGGTGGTAACTAGCCATAGAACAAGCTATTATGCTATTGTTCGTTCCCAGGTTGAGCGCTTCTCTCTTTTTATTTATGCAAATTATGACACTTGGGGAAGTCTCCCTAAGTGTGATGCGGGAATCCAGACGTGGACCCGTTGCTCAGTGTGCCCAGAGGGATATGGCTGCACCTCACTGACGAGGCCCACAATAGGCCGAAACGTACGTCTGGGGTTTTGCTGTTTCTCTTGTTCAGAGAGGGATTGCCTGGTATTTCGGGGCTGGACTGTACTGTGAAGTCAGGATCAGACTGATATGCTACAGGAAAGTTCTTCTCTGTGAAAGGCACATATTGAGCAAAAAGAGGCTGCTTCTAGGGTGGTAACTAGCCATAGAACAAGCTATTATGCTATTGTTCGTTCCCAGGTTGAGCGCTTCTCTCTTTTTATTTATGCAAATTATGACACTTGGGGAAGTCTCCCTAAGTGTGATGCGGGAATCCAGACGTGGACCCGTTGCTCAGTGTGCCCAGATGGATATGGCTGCACCTCACTGACGAGGCCCACAATAGGCCGAAACGTACGTCTGGGGTTTTGCTGTTTCTCTTGTTCAGAGAGGGATTGCCTGGTATTTCGGGGCTGGACTGTACTGTGAAGTCAGGATCAGACTGATATGCTACAGGAAAGTTCTTCTCTGTGAAAGGCACATATTGAGCAAAAAGAGGCTGCTTCTAGGGTGGTAACTAGCCATAGAACAAGCTATTATGCTATTGTTCGTTCCCAGGTTGAGCGCTTCTCTCTTTTTATTTATGCAAATTATGACACTTGGGGAAGTCTCCCTAAGTGTGATGCGGGAATCCAGACGTGGACCCGTTGCTCAGTGTGCCGAGAGGGATATGGCTGCACCTCACTGACGAGGCACACAATAGGCCGAAACGTACGTCTGGGGTTTTGCTGTTTCTCTTGTTCAGAGAGGGATTGCCTGGTATTTCGGGGCTGGACTGTACTGTGAAGTCAGGATCAGACTGATATGCTACAGGAAAGTTCTTCTCTGTGAAAGGCACATATTGAGCAAAAAGAGGCTGCTTCTAGGGTGGTAACTAGCCATAGAACAAGCTATTATGCTATTGTTCGTTCCCAGGTTGAGCGCTTCTCTCTTTTTATTTATGCAAATTATGACACTTGGGGAAGTCTCCCTAAGTGTGATGCGGGAATCCAGACGTGGACCCGTTGCTCAGTGTGCCTAGAGGGATATGGCTGCACCTCACTGACGAGGCCCACAATAGGCCAAAACGTACGTCTGGGGTTTTGCTGTTTCTCTTGTTCAGAGAGGGATTGCCTGGTATTTCGGGGCTGGACTGTACTGTGAAGTCAGGATCAGACTTATATGCTACAGGAAAGTTCTTCTCTGTGAAAGGCACATATTGAGCAAAAAGAGGCTGCTTCTAGGGTGGTAACTAGCCATAGAACAAGCTATTATGCTATTGTTCGTTCCCAGGTTGAGCGCTTCTCTCTTTTATTTATGCAAATTATGACACTTGGGGAAGTCTCCCTAAGTGTGATGCGGGAATCCAGACGTGGACCCGTTGCTCAGTGTGCCCAGAGGGATATGGCTGCACCTCACTGACGAGGCCCACAATAGGCCGAAACGTACGTCTGGGGTTTTGCTGTTTCTCTTGTTCAGAGAGGGATTGCCTGGTATTTCGGGGCTGGACTGTACTGTGAAGTCAGGATCAGACTGATATGCTACAGGAAAGTTCTTCTCTGTGAAAGGCACATATTGAGCAAAAAGAGGCTGCTTCTAGGGTGGTAACTAGCCATAGAACAAGCTATTATGCTATTGTTCGTTCCCGGGTTGAGCGCTTCTCTCTTTTTATTTTTGCAAATTATGACACTTGGGGAAGTCTCCCTAAGTGTGATGCGGGAATCCAGACGTGGACCCGTTGCTCAGTGTGCCCAGAGGGATATGGCTGCACCTCACTGACGAGGCCCACAATAGGCCGAAACGTACGTCTGGGGTTTTGCTGTTTCCCTTGTTCAGAGAGGGATTGCCTGGTATTTCGGGGCTGGACTGTACTGTGAAGTCAGGATCAGACTGATATGCTACAGGAAAGTTCTTCTCTGTGAAAGGCACATATTGAGCAAAAAGAGGCTGCTTCTAGGGTGGTAACAAGCAATAGAACAAGCTATTATGCTATTGTTCGTTCCCAGGTTGAGCGCTTCTCTCTTTTTATTTATGCAAATTATGACACTTGGGGAAGTCTCCCTAAGTGTGATGCGGGAATCCAGACGTGGACCCGTTGCTCAGTGTGCCCAGAGGGATATGGCTGCACCTCACTGACGAGGCCCACAATAGGCCGAAACGTACGTCTGGGGTTTTGCTGTTTCTCTTGTTCAGAGAGGGATTGCCTGGTATTTCGGGGCTGGACTGTACTGTGAAGTCAGGATCAGACTGATATGCTACAGGAAAGTTCTTCTCTGTGAAAGGCACATATTGAGCAAAAAGAGGCTGCTTCTAGGGTGGTAACTAGCCATAGAACAAGCTATTATGCTATTGTTCGTTCCCAGGTTGAGCGCTTCTCTCTTTTTATTTATGCAAATTATGACACTTGGGGAAGTCTCCCTAAGTGTGATGCGGGAATCCAGACGTGGACCCGTTGCTCAGTGTGCCCAGAGGGATATGGCTGCACCTCACTGACGAGGCCCACAATAGGCCGAAACGTACGTCTGGGGTTTTGCTGTTTCTCTTGTTCAGAGAGGGATTGCCTGGTATTTCGGGGCTGGACTGTACTGTGAAGTCAGGATCAGACTGATATGCTACAGGAAAGTTCTTCTCTGTGAAAGGCACATATTGAGCAAAAAGAGGCTGCTTCTAGGGTGGTAACTAGCCATAGAACAAGCTATTATGCTATTGTTCGTTCCCAGGTTGAGCGCTTCTCTCTTTTTATTTATGCAAATTATGACACTTGGGGAAGTCTCCCTAAGTGTGATGCGGGAATCCAGACGTGGACCCGTTGCTCAGTGTGCCTAGAGGGATATGGCTGCACCTCACTGACGAGGCCCACAATAGGCCAAAACGTACGTCTGGGGTTTTGCTGTTTCTCTTGTTCAGAGAGGGATTGCCTGGTATTTCGGGGCTGGACTGTACTGTGAAGTCAGGATCAGACTTATATGCTACAGGAAAGTTCTTCTCTGTGAAAGGCACATATTGAGCAAAAAGAGGCTGCTTCTAGGGTGGTAACTAGCCATAGAACAAGCTATTATGCTATTGTTCGTTCCCAGGTTGAGCGCTTCTCTCTTTTATTTATTCAAATTATGACACTTGGGGAAGTCTCCCTAAGTGTGATGCGGGAATCCAGACGTGGACCCGTTGCTCAGTGTGCCCAGAGGGATATGGCTGCACCTCACTGACGAGGCCCACAATAGGCCGAAACGTACGTCTGGGGTTTTGCTGTTTCTCTTGTTCAGAGAGGGATTGCCTGGTATTTCGGGGCTGGACTGTACTGTGAAGTCAGGATCAGACTGATATGCTACAGGAAAGTTCTTCTCTGTGAAAGGCACATATTGAGCAAAAAGAGGCTGCTTCTAGGGTGGTAACTAGCCATAGAACAAGCTATTATGCTATTGTTAGTTCCCAGGTTGAGCGCTTCTCTCTTTTTATTTATGCAAATTATGACACTTGGGGAAGTCTCCCTAAGTGTGATGCGGGAATCCAGACGTGGACCCGTTGCTCAGTGTGCCCAGATGGATATGGCTGCACCTCACTGACGAGGCCCACAATAGGCCGAAACGTACGTTTGGGGTTTTGCTGTTTCTCTTGTTCAGAGAGGGATTGCCTGGTATTTCGGGGCTGGACTGTACTGTGAAGTCAGGATCAGACTGATATGCTACAGGAAAGTTCTTCTCTGTGAAAGGCACATATTGAGCAAAAAGAGGCTGCTTCTAGGGTGGTAACTAGCCATAGAACAAGCTATTATGCTATTGTTCGTTCCCAGGTTGAGCGCTTCTCTCTTTTTATTTATGCAAATTATGACACTTGGGGAAGTCTCCCTAAGTGTGATGCGGGAATCCAGACGTGGACCCGTTGCTCAGTGTGCCCAGAGGGATATGGCTGCACCTCACTGACGAGGCCCACAATAGGCCGAAACGTACGTCTGGGGTTTTGCTGTTTCTCTTGTTCAGAGAGGGATTGCCTGGTATTTCGGGGCTGGACTGTACTGTGAAGTCAGGATCAGATTGATATGCTACAGGAAAGTTCTTCTCTGTGAAAGGCACATATTGAGCAAAAAGAGGCTGCTTCTAGGGTGGTAACTAGCCATAGAACAAGCTATTATGCTATTGTTCGTTCCCAGGTTGAGCGCTTCTCTCTTTTTATTTATGCAAATTATGACACTTGGGGAAGTCTCCCTAAGTGTGATGCGGGAATCCAGACATGGACCCGTTGCTCAGTGTGCCCAGAGGGATATGGCTGCACCTCACTGACGAGGCCCACAATAGGCCGAAACGTACGTCTGGGGTTTTGCTGTTTCTCTTGTTCAGAGAGGGATTGCCTGGTATTTCGGGGCTGGACTGTACTGTGAAGTCAGGATCAGACTGATATGCTACAGGAAAGTTCTTCTCTGTGAAAGGCACATATTGAGCAAAAAGAGGCTGCTTCTAGGGTGGTAACTAGCCATAGAACAAGCTATTATGCTATTGTTCGTTCCCAGGTTGAGCGCTTCTCTCTTTTTATTTATGCAAATTATGACACTTGGGGAAGTCTCCCTAAGTGTGATGCGGGAATCCAGACGTGGACCCGTTGCTCAGTGTGCCCAGAGGGATATGGCTGCACCTCACTGACGAGGCCCACAATAGGCCGAAACGTACGTCTGGGGTTTTGCTGTTTCTCTTGTTCAGAGAGGGATTGCCTGGTATTTCGGGGCTGGACTGTACTGTGAAGTCAGGATCAGACTGATATGCTACAGGAAAGTTCTTCTCTGTGAAAGGCACATATTGAGCAAAAAGAGGCTGCTTCTAGGGTGGTAACTAGCCATAGAACAAGCTATTATGCTATTGTTCGTTCCCAGGTTGAGCGCTTCTCTCTTTTTATTTATGCAAATTATGACACTTGGGGAAGTCTCCCTAAGTGTGATGCGGGAATCCAGACGTGGACCCGTTGCTCAGTGTGCCCAGAGGGATATGGCTGCACCTCACTGACGAGGCCCACAATAGGCCGAAACGTACGTCTGGGGTTTTGCTGTTTCTCTTGTTCAGAGAGGGATTGCCTGGTATTTCGGGGCTGGACTGTACTGTGAAGTCAGGATCAGACTGATATGCTACAGGAAAGTTCTTCTCTGTGAAAGGCACATATTGAGCAAAAAGAGGCTGCTTCTAGGGTGGTAACTAGCCATAGAACAAGCTATTATGCTATTGTTCGTTCCCAGGTTGAGCGCTTCTCTCTTTTTATTTATGCAAATTATGACACTTGGGGAAGTCTCCCTAAGTGTGATGCGGGAATCCAGACGTGGACCCGTTGCTCAGTGTGCCCAGAGGGATATGGCTGCACCTCACTGACGAGGCCCACAATAGGCCGAAACGTACGTCTGGGGTTTTGCTGTTTCTCTTGTTCAGAGAGGGATTGCCTGGTATTTCGGGGCTGGACTGTACTGTGAAGTCAGGATCAGACTGATATGCTACAGGAAAGTTCTTCTCTGTGAAAGGCACATATTGAGCAAAAAGAGGCTGCTTCTAGGGTGGTAACTAGCCATAGAACAAGCTATTATGCTATTGTTCGTTCCCAGGTTGAGCGCTTCTCTCTTTTTATTTATGCAAATTATGACACTTGGGGAAGTCTCCCTAAGTGTGATGCGGGAATCCAGACGTGGACCCGTTGCTCAGTGTGCCCAGAGGGATATGGCTGCACCTCACTGACAAGGCCCACAATAGGCCGAAACGTACGTCTGGGGTTTTGCTGTTTCTCTTGTTCAGAGAGGGATTGCCTGGTATTTCGGGGCTGGACTGTACTGTGAAGTCAGGATCAGACTGATATGCTACAGGAAAGTTCTTCTCTGTGAAAGGCACATATTGAGCAAAAAGAGGCTGCTTCTAGGGTGGTAACTAGCCATAGAACAAGCTATTATGCTATTGTTCGTTCCCAGGTTGAGCGCTTCTCTCTTTTTATTTATGCAAATTATGACACTGGGGAAGTCTCCCTAAGTGTGATGCGGGAATCCAGACGTGGACCCGTTGCTCAGTGTGCCCAGAGGGATATGGCTGCACCTCACTGACGAGGCCCACAATAGGCCGAAACGTACGTCTGGGGTTTTGCTGTTTCTCTTGTTCAGAGAGGGATTGCCTGGTATTTCGGGGCTGGACTGTACTGTGAAGTCAGGATCAGACTGATATGCTACAGGAAAGTTCTTCTCTGTGAAAGGCACATATTGAGCAAAAAGAGGCTGCTTCTAGGGTGGTAACTAGCCATAGAACAAGCTATTATGCTATTGTTCGTTCCCAGGTTGAGCGCTTCTCTCTTTTTATTTATGCAAATTATGACACTTGGGGAAGTCTCCCTAAGTGTGATGCGGGAATCCAGACGTGGACCCGTTGCTCAGTGTGCCCAGAGGGATATGGCTGCACCTCACTGACGAGGCCCACAATAGGCCGAAACGTACGTCTGGGGTTTTGCTGTTTCTCTTGTTCAGAGAGGGATTGCCTGGTATTTCGGGGCTGGACTGTACTGTGAAGTCAGGATCAGACTGATATGCTACAGGAAAGTTCTTCTCTGTGAAAGGCACATATTGAGCAAAAAGAGGCTGCTTCTAGGGTGGTAACTAGCCATAGAACAAGCTATTATGCTATTGTTCGTTCCCAGGTTGAGCGCTTCTCTCTTTTTATTTATGCAAATTATGACACTTGGGGAAGTCTCCCTAAGTGTGATGCGGGAATCCAGACGTGGACCCGTTGCTCAGTGTGCCCAGATGGATATGGCTGCACCTCACTGACGAGGCCCACAATAGGCCGAAACGTACGTCTGGGGTTTTGCTGTTTCTCTTGTTCAGAGAGGGATTGCCTGGTATTTCGGGGCTGGACTGTACTGTGAAGTCAGGATCAGACTGATATGCTACAGGAAAGTTCTTCTCTGTGAAAGGCACATATTGAGCAAAAAGAGGCTGCTTTTAGGGTGGTAACTAGCCATAGAACAAGCTATTATGCTATTGTTCGTTCCCAGGTTGAGCGCTTCTCTCTTTTTATTTATGCAAATTATGACACTTGGGGAAGTCTCCCTAAGTGTGATGCGGGAATCCAGACGTGGACCCGTGGCTCAGTGTGCCCAGAGGGATATGGCTGCACCTCACTGACGAGGCCCACAATAGGCCGAAACGTACGTCTGGGGTTTTGCTGTTTCTCTTGTTCAGAGAGGGATTGCCTGGTATTTCGGGGCTGGACTGTACTGTGAAGTCAGGATCAGACTGATATGCTACAGGAAAGTTCTTCTCTGTGAAAGGCACATATTGAGCAAAAAGAGGCTGCTTCTAGGGTGGTAACTAGCCATAGAACAAGCTATTATGCTATTGTTCGTTCCCAGGTTGAGCGCTTCTCTCTTTTTATTTATGCAAATTATGACACTTGGGGAAGTCTCCCTAAGTGTGATGCGGGAATCCAGACGTGGACCCGTTGCTCAGTGTGCCCAGAGGGATATGGCTGCACCTCACTGACGAGGCCCACAATAGGCTGAAACGTACGTCTGGGGTTTTGCTGTTTCTCTTGTTCAGAGAGGGATTGCCTGGTATTTTGGGGCTGGACTGTACTGTGAAGTCAGGATCAGACTTATATGCTACAGGAAAGTTCTTCTCTGTGAAAGGCACATATTGAGCAAAAAGAGGCTGCTTCTAGGGTGGTAACTAGCCATAGAACAAGCTATTATGCTATTGTTCGTTCCCAGGTTGAGCGCTTCTCTCTTTTATTTATGCAAATTATGACACTTGGGGAAGTCTCCCTAAGTGTGATGCGGGAATCCAGACGTGGACCCGTTGCTCAGTGTGCCCAGAGGGATATGGCTGCACCTCACTGACGAGGCCCACAATAGGCCGAAACGTACGTCTGGGGTTTTGCTGTTTCTCTTGTTCAGAGAGGGATTGCCTGGTATTTCGGGGCTGGACTGTACTGTGAAGTCAGGATCAGACTGATATGCTACAGGACAGTTCTTCTCTGTGAAAGGCACATATTGAGCAAAAAGAGGCTGCTTCTAGGGTGGTAACTAGCCATAGAACAAGCTATTATGCTATTGTTCGTTCCCAGGTTGAGCGCTTCTCTCTTTTTATTTTTGCAAATTATGACACTTGGGGAAGTCTCCCTAAGTGTGATGCGGGAATCCAGACGTGGACCCGTTGCTCAGTGTGCCCAGAGGGATATGGCTGCACCTCACTGACGAGGCCCACAATAGGCCGAAACGTACGTCTGGGGTTTTGCTGTTTCTCTTGTTCAGAGAGGGATTGCCTGGTATTTCGGGGCTGGACTGTACTGTGAAGTCAGGATCAGACTGATATGCTACAGGAAAGTTCTTCTCTGTGAAAGGCACATATTGAGCAAAAAGAGGCTGCTTCTAGGGTGGTAACTAGCCATAGAACAAGCTATTATGCTATTGTTCGTTCCCAGGTTGAGCGCTTCTCTCTTTTTATTTATGCAAATTATGACACTTGGGGAAGTCTCCCTAAGTGTGATGCGGGAATCCAGACGTGGACCCGTTGCTCAGTGTGCCCAGAGGGATATGGCTGCACCTCACTGACGAGGCCCACAATAGGCCGAAACGTACGTCTGGGGTTTTGCTGTTTCTCTTGTTCAGAGAGGGATTGCCTGGTATTTCGGGGCTGGACTGTACTGTGAAGTCAGGATCAGACTGATATGCTACAGGAAAGTTCTTCTCTGTGAAAGGCACATATTGAGCAAAAAGAGGCTGCTTCTAGGGTGGTAACTAGCCATAGAACAAGCTATTATGCTATTGTTCGTTCCCAGGTTGAGCGCTTCTCTCTTTTTATTTATGCAAATTATGACACTTGGGGAAGTCTCCCTAAGTGTGATGCGGGAATCCAGACGTGGACCCGTTGCTCAGTGTGCCCAGAGGGATATGGCTGCACCTCACTGACGAGGCCCACAATAGGCCGAAACGTACGTCTGGGGTTTTGCTGTTTCTCTTGTTCAGAGAGGGATTGCCTGGTATTTCGGGGCTGGACTGTACTGTGAAGTCAGGATCAGACTTATATGCTACAGGAAAGTTCTTCTCTGTGAAAGGCACATATTGAGCAAAAAGAGGCTGCTTCTAGGGTGGTAACTAGCCATAGAACAAGCTATTATGCTATTGTTCGTTCCCAGGTTGAGCGCTTCTCTCTTTTTATTTATAGAAACTCAGGGTGAGTTTAGAGAGCAATAAGTTGAAATACAAAATTGTATAAACGGCTAGGTCTCTTAAGAAGCAGCTTGACACTGAGCAACAAATTACCAAGCAATGAGTTCTGTTGGGAGGAGCCTTAAATAGGGCTAGTGAGTTCATTTTCTTAAAGGTACAGCATGAAAAGAGATAAATCCCTGACACATTTATTGCTCATATCATGTAAATTTCTTATTAATACCTCATTTTATTAGACACTGTAAATGGCCTAAATTCATAATTTAATGTTATTGAAGGTTTACAATCATTGCCGTGTACATTCATTATTTTATATACATCTGAATATTGTGCTTACGCCATTATTTCCCAGAAAGGCTTGAGTTAATACTGACATCTACTTTTCTGTGAATTAGTGTTTTCCTCCCCTAATATTGTCTCTTTAATCTTTTGCTGTCTTAAAGGGACAGTTTACTCCAGAATTTTTATTGCTTTAAAAGATAGATAATACCTTTATTACCTATTCCCAAGTTTTGCATAACAAACACAGTAATGTTAATATCCTTTTTACCTGCGATTACCTTGTATCTAAGCTTCTGCAGACTGCCCCCTTATTTCAGTTCTTTTGAAAGACTTGCACTTTAGACAATTAGTAATGACCCATAAATAAATCCACGGGACCTAAGCCTACCTAGGTTTAGCTTTCAACAAAGAATACCAACAGAACAAAGCAAATTTTTAAGGTTGATTACCAGTTTTTCATCAGCCATTCATGATAGGCAAAGCATTATTTGCAATAACAGTGGGTAACAGGGGCGAGATAACATATGCGGCGCAAGCTTCAGCGTAACTGCTGAAACCCGTGCCGTAATTTCCCCTCGCACATCGGGGTATCACATAAACCCTGCCGGCAGTTCATAAAGTGCCATAAGTCGGATAAACTAGCGCTGTCCAGAAATGTGCGTAAATACAAATTTCTGGAGTCGCCAGTGATTTACGGCACTTTAGAAACTGCTGGCGCCTAAGAAAATAAAACAAAATGTCAAATCTCCTGTAAAAGTCTAACTCGCCTTCCAAAAATTAATCTGACATGTAAAAACCCCTATATCCGCAATCCCCCTACATCACAAATAATAATAAATGTTTTAACCCCTAAACCGACAACCCCCAACAATGCAATATGCCTAATTAAACTATTAACCCCTAATCCGCCATTCACCCACATCGCAATCTACCTAGTAAAAGTATTAACCCCTAAATCTGCCAGCCCCAACATCGCAAACTATCCTAATCTGCCATTCACCCACATCGCAAAGTCCCTATTAAAACTATTAACCCCTAATCTGCCATTAACCCACATCCCAAAATGCCTGTTAAAACTATTAACCCCTAATCAACCATTAACCCACATCGCAACAAACCTTATAAATCTATTAACCCCTAATCCGCTAAACCCACACACCGCAATAATCCTAATAAAACTTTTAACCCCTACACCGCCAAACCCACACAACACAATAATCCTAATAAAATGATTAACCTCTAATCCGCCAAACCCGCACAACGCAAATAACTAATTTAATTACTAAGCCCCCTAACCTAACAACCACTAAATTAACCCTAAATTACATAAAATAATAAAATACTAAATTACAATTAAAATAAAAAATCCTAACAGTACTTAGAAAAATAAACCTAAGATTAAATTAAATAAATTAATCTAAAATTACCAAAAATAAAAAAGTCTAACATTACAGAAAATAATAAACAAAATTATCCAAAATAAAAAAATTAAACCTAATCCCTATGAAAATAAAAAAGCCCCCCAAAATAAAAACACCCCCTAATCTAATGCTAAACTACCAGTAGCCCTTAACCTGGCTTTTTGTAGGACATTGCCCTAAATTAAACAGCTCTTTTGCATTTAGAAAAATTCTAAGTCCCCCCTAACAGTAAAACCCACCAAACCCCCCAAAATAAATAAACCTAACACTAAAAAAAAAAAAACTACCCGTTGCTCCTAAAGGGGCATTTGTATGGGCATTGCCCTTAAAAGGGCATTCAGTGCTTTTACGATTGCCCAATAAAACCCTGATCTAAAAAAAAATAATCCTAACTCTAACCCCCAAATAGATACTCACCGTTCCTGAAGTCCGGGGGAGAAGGTTCTGTTCCAGGCGGTGAAGTCTTCTTCCAAGCGGCCGATATCTTCTTCCAAGCGGGACCTCCTTTTTCATCCAGGACCAAGCCAGCGTGGAGCGGAGGTGAGCACAGAGCAGGACCGGCAACCGCGGAGCCTGGAGGAACCTCTTCGTACGATCGATGCCATACACTGAATAGTGAATTCAAGGTACACGTTTAAATATGGGTTACCTTGAATTTCTATCGGCTGAAAATTTTAAATCAGCCAATAGGATGAGAGCTACTCAAGTCCTATTGGCTGTTCATCAACAAAAGAAAGTTTAATAGCTGCAACATACAACACTTAAAAAAAGACAAGGTTCTGAAGGACTTTCTTATAAACACTTGTAGTTGTATGACATTTTAATACAGATTAATCTAGCATTTGTCTATTGCTTAATGTCCCTTTAAAATAGGAGATATCTGGGAACATTGAAGACTTAGTTTAAAAACGTGGAATAGATAACATTTGTGCACAGCCATGTATTTCCTAACAGTTTAAGATGGTAATTAACTACCCATTTCCACCAATAATATTGATATAACTTGTTTTAGTCATCTAAAGAAAATAAGCCCTACTTTACATATATTGTTAATATATCTATCTATCTATCTATCTATCTATCTATCTATCTATCTATCTATATATATATTTATATTTTTTTAAATAAAGCAATAGTAATCTGTATTCTTGTCATTAAGATGTAATTCCAACAAAAACCCATTGCATTCATTCATTGTGATTTTTTTTTTTTACGTTGTGGTGGAAGATGATGGAAGCAATTATGAACAGCAGTAATTGCTTGTCAAGTCAATGAGCTACATCAGATGCAAGTTGAATTATTTGATTTAAAACAAATGTTCTTCTCTGTTCATCATCTCTGAACTGTTAAAAGCACCACCACAAATATGTAATATTAAAAATGGTAGTGTCCCTAGACCATGTGAATGATTTACCAGCCTTATATTTTTGATGAATGATAGTATTGCACAAATTATTGTAAATGTCTAGAAAATCTGAAACATTCAGGATCCTCTTCCTTAATTTTTCTACCATATGAATATGTCTATAAATTAAAGTGTCCATAAACAGACCACCAACAATATGATTCAAGGAATACAGTTTTTACTCTGAGCATTAGTAGAGGATCTAAAAAACAAACAAACTACTACACCATTTTTGTTATACTTTGGAATAAATGAGATTATTTTAGGGTTATAAAAACATTCAAAATCCAAATTACTAGAACTTTAAAAGTACACACACTTTATAAACATTAATATAAAATGAATCTAATGTTCCATGAGGTAACATTTTAAAAAAATAATACATTTAAAAGAAATATCAGATGTCTTACTAAATTCAGGCCTGCTTGTCCAGAACACGAAGATGTTCAAAGAAAGGTGTAGTTTTTGATTGTAGTTTACATATATGGCTCACAATCTACAAAATGTCCATATTAACCCTTTTGAGTGCTAAGCACTTTCCCACCTGGGTGCTAAGCACATTTGAGGGTTTTTTTAATTTTACATTTTTTTTTTTTTTTACTTTTTTTCCTTTCTTTTCAGGTCCCCAAGACTTATACCATTGGAAAGGTTAGGCGATTACCTTTCCAATGGTCTTAGGGGTCTGTAGCTGCTTAGATGCCTGAGATACAGGCTTCTAAGCAGCATGCCCCCTTTCCCTATTTTGTCCATTGTCTTTTATACATAAAGTTGCACAGTGATGTCATCACGTCATTACGTGTGACGTCATCACGTCATTACGTGTGACGTCACCACGCAAAACGGAAGCTCCGGTAATGCCTGTCACTCTACAGGCACGATCGCCGGGGTAGGAGCGGGTGGGAGCCCCCAGATCTCCCTCAAGGTGGGAGAGTGCTAGTGACGGCTCTGAGCCGTCGTTAGCACCTGAGTGAGAAACTCTGCGACGGCTCAGAGCCGTCGTTAGCACTCAAGGGGTTAAAGGGATATGAAACACAATTTTTTTCTTTCGTGATTAAGATAGCGCATGCATTTTACACAACTTTCCAATTTACTTCTATTATTAATTTTTCTTCATTCTTTTGGTATCTCTTGTTGAAAAGCGGGCTGTATGCTTAGGAGCCAGATCATTTCTGGAGCCCTATATGGCAATGTCATCCATTTGCAAGAGCACCAGATATCAGCACTATTTCCTGCCATGAAGTGCTTCAGATGCTTCCCTAGGTATCTCTACAACATCAAATATTATGGGAACAAAGCTAATTTGATAATAGAAGTAACTTGGAAACTTTTTTAAAAATAGTACGTTCTGTCTGAATCACAAGGAATATTTTATTCTTTGTTGAAGAGATATCTAGATAGGTAGCATGCACATGTCTGGAGACACTACATGACAGGAAATAGTGCTGCCATCTAGTGGTCTTGTTAATGTATTTCAAGCAACCTTTGAGGCTGCAGGAAGTTAAAAGAATTGGTAATATGACAATACATGTAACGCCCCTGCACGTGACATCACGACCAATCACAGCACACCTGGGGAGACCTATCCCTTTTGGTTTAGAATAGGCTGAAGCACTTTTTGGTGTATTTGTTTTCAATGCTTTTTCACAGTACAGGGTAAGATACTTGATCCATGAAATGTGACCTCCTGCCCCTTTAGGTTTATAATAGGCTGAATCTGTTGTGATAAATGCTGAATTGCAATCTATATCTGTTTTTCTGGTGTATGAGCCTAGTGTTTATGCAGTTAAATCTTCCATAATTTACCCCCAATTCAGTCTACAAAAGCTAAAAACAGTTGTCTGTGCTTGATGTAAAACTGGCAGCTCTTAACCCATTAGACACCTGGTTTACAGTAAAAATTGTTAGAGTTCTCTAAAAGGTTCTGACGATTTGTGCTGTCATGTCAAAAAATGCTATTCAGCCTTAAGGCATCATTTTTCAATAGGGTAGCACTGATTGATAGACCTCTCCATCGGTTTGTGCTACGGTTGCATTTGTCAACAAGGCTGCACAAATCGTCAGACCTCCAGTCTGTGAAGCAACTGAGTGGGTTTATCTGCATAACTGCACATTGAGTCTAGTTCACATCACTTGGAGTGAGCAAGTTCAGCTAAACCACAAAGCAAACCTAGAGTTGAAAATGTCTTTTTTTTCTGCAGAGCAGCAGCTGCTTTCTCTGCAGGGGAAGTGGGAGGAAGGAAGTTACAAGTTGGAAGCAGACAGCTCAGGATAGCCTAAGTGTAAAATGGTCAGACAAGTGTGACTGATGGTCTCCTGGGGAGGCAGAGCCAGTAAACACTTACTGCACACTATATAACATTTAGTAACAATGTCCTGGTGATATGTGTTTTCAATGATTAGATTTGATGTGATGTATTTTCACTTTATTCTTCGTGTTTTAAGCCTTTTGCACATTTATTCTGAAGCAAATTATTATACATGTTTAACACTCTGTATGTTTTTACAACATTTGTCATAATTATTATGCATATTTCTAGACCTGGTTGTGTCTTTGTTTTGAAGCAGGATAGCATTCTGTAAAAATATTATTTTATGTTGGCTTCATATGTAAAGGAGATATATACTTTGTCCCTGATGCATGGTAAATGTAATGTAAGGGAGTAGTGCAGTGGTGAAGTACACTTCATGTTCTTTTTAGATCTGAAAGATGCTTATATTTATATTTATATTCACAGGGATCATCATCAATTTCTAAGATTTGCATTTTTGGACAAGCATTTACAGTTTGTTGCTCAATTGTTATTCTGCTGTTTGGCTGGCTAATACTGCCAGAATATTTACAAAGGTTCTAAGGTCTCTCTTACCGGTAATAAGATCTCAGGGTGTTTCAGTTGTTCATTACCTGGACGATATCTTGGTACAGGCTCCATCTAGCAATATCTCCTACCAACAAACTTGTTTCTTCAAGAGCATGGTTGTAAAGTACATTTTTCAAAACACTCTCTGCCCCTTTTGTGGGTACAATAATTGATTCAGTCTCCATGAGACGTTCCTTGATAAAACAGAGAAGGTTGAAGTTACTAATTGTAGTAAGCCATGCATATTTTGTGTGTGTGTGATTGTAAATGTTTTTGTGTCGGGAAATGCAGGCAAAATAAATAATAAAGGTACACTATAAAGATGTTTACGCATAATTAAAGATATTTGGGGAAATTACACTTTCAGTTTTCTATCTTTTTAATCCCTTGGCTTTGTGTGTATCTGCAAAAATCATGCACATCTATGTATGATTACAGTGACCAACCGAGAGCTCAGTGTCCAAAATACAGAGTCCTCAGTTACTTATCTGAGCCCACTACCCATTCTACATTACTCCTTCATTGCTCCCCAATTACAATACACATGGCTAGATCTTCTTTTTAATTGATAAATCACAGCACCTGCAAAAAGCCAGCCTGACGTATATAAGTAATTATTGTGGAAACCCTAATGCAACATGCTGCCCATTTGCCCACCTGAGTCGCACATCTTTTTTATTTGACCCCCATGGATCTGACACCCATGGATCTGAGAAATATTATACACATAAGTTTCTTCTAGAAAAAAAAAGAAAGAAAGAAAGAAAGAAAGAAAGAAAGAAAGAAAGAAAGAAAAAACACAACATAGCAATTTTTTTAAGGATTTTTTTTTATGGAAACTATATTCATAAACTAAAGAGAAAGTAATATTGGTAGTGGGTTAGAGTTACATTGTAGGAATTGGATCACATTGCTTTAAAATTACCAGCTTGATCTTCATGCATAATTTTTAGCAACTATCTATTTAAACGTATTTAAGGGTCCTATTTGGTAATCAGCCATAATGATGACCAGGAAAAAGGGCATAACCCTCAAAGTGGCTTATTCTGAAAGTTCTTAGTTGGTGATTGCAAAATATTCCCCTTAAACTTGATGAAAATGTTTGTAGCTTAATAAATAAGCCTCAGTTATTTTCCTGATTACACTTGCATTTCAAAGTGCATCAAATTGAGAAGTAAAAAAACATGTAGGAGCCTGGTCTACTGAACATACAGTATACTGTGTATGGTTTAGTTCATATTGCAGTTTTATTACCAAGTAGTAAGAACAGAATTTGTTATTGATGTCTATGTTTTTGATGGTACTACAATAGAATCTAGGTCTACATGTGAACTTTTGTCTTACACCTGTTGTATTTGCATTATTTTGTAAACATTAAAGGAATATTAAAGGGAAACAGTACTATAAAATGTGTTTCCCCTTAATGTGTGACTCTTTATACCTACTGTAAAGTATTAAATGTATGGGAAATTCTACCTTTTCGTTTATTTTTGTATTTGAAATAGTTGTTTTTCTCAATAAACCTGTCACCTTGGACATGCGTGTTTTATTCTGGAGGTTAGAGGAAGCCAGTGAAGGGATTGGCAGAGAGGTGCAGCAGATAAGGATTGACTTTTAAGGAGCATTCATTATGGATTGTAAAGGAGATAGACGGCAGCTAGGGAGACCAGAGAGGATGGAGTTGCAATATTCAAGGCGGGAAATGATGAGAGAGTGAATTAAAATCTTAGTTGTGTCTTTTTTGAGGAAGTGGGGAATTTTAAAGATGTTTTTAAAGTGGACACGGCAGTAACTGTCTAAAGACTGGATGTGAGGAGTGAAAGAAAGATTTAAGTCAAGTGTGACCCCAAGACATCGGGCATACTTAGTTGGGGTAATTATTAGAGATGTGCTGGGAAAAAATTAGTTTCGGGAGAAAAAATCCATTCCAAATATTCAAGGAATATTTGTTGCCTGCGCTATTCGGTTTTTGTTTAGTTTTAAAATCGAAATTTTAAATTAAATTTCATAAAAAATTTACATTTATTTTCATTAAATGAATGTAAATGTTTCAAAGCTACAGGTGAAATGTTCACCTGTAGCTACATTACTTACCCTAACTCGCTCTGAAGAGTGTGCTAACCCAATCCTCTTCTTGCCAAAGACCTCGCCATGCTAACAGGAGGCTTAGCGATTACGAATAAAAAAAAATAGATTTTTGGAAAAATGTGCATTCGTCCGAAAGTGAATGCACATCTCTAGTAATTATGTTATTATCAACAGTTATATAAATATGGGGGGATAGAGATTTTGGAAAAAGGGGGGGGGGAATAAGAAGCTCAGGTTTGGAGAGCTTTAGCTTAAGGTAGTGTGAGGATATTGCACATGCTGCAGAGAGATAATTAAATTTATGTTTATAACATTAGAGCATACAGCACATACTGTACTTACTGATGATATTATGTATACAATAGGTGTTAAAACTGATATAAAACTTCCTTTCGGTCAGGGGGCGAAGCTTGGCCATGCAGGAACATGGCCGCACATCACTGAAGCTCTGAGCGCTTTTCCTAAATGCCATCCCAGTAGAGCTAGTGGTGACTATAGAAGCAGCCGCAGGAGCAGATAAATATGCCAGGAACCTGAAGGACACCTTCGCAGAGGTCGATCACGGACATACAGAGCGCCATTAGACCCACGGACCATTCAGTGGTGATACGTGCTGAGCTGCGCAACGCAGCCTTCCTAAATTTGCAGCACCTGAGAAAGTGGAGCCCTGCGGAGTAGACGCTCCGATCCAGATACAACTTGTGAGAGGCACCAAAGGAATCGTATGTAAAAGGGCAATTTCCTAGTTGAACAACATAATATGCACACTATCTAGACATACCTGTCAGCACCACAGGCCCTGTAATCCAGCAAATACCCCAAGCGCCACACAATTAAAAGGCTGTCTAGGCCTATACCTATGGGTACTTAAATACTCAAGAAGCCAACATAATCAGAATGACCGCTTTCTGGCTGCAAATTGGGCGACATCTTATCTTCAGCAAAGGCTTATGAGAGGCCTACTCTAAATAAATAGAAGCTGCATATCTTGGGCAACAGGCGATTTGTGTGAACGTTCTAAGCAAGAAGATTGCACACTGAGCCAAATGAAAACCACTATGTTTATAAGAAACAGGCAAATACTCCACTCCTGGATGTTTCCCTTTTTTTTTTTTTTTTTTAAATCTCAGAGTTGCTCCGTTTTTCTATGATTTTTTTCCACAGCCAAATTTGCTTAAGTTGATGTGTGGGAACTAACCTTAAATCTACAGAACAATATACCCCTCAATCAATTAAGCAAACAATAGCAACCCAGAGCAACTTTTATTGTCATTATAACCCAGTCAACTCTAATAGCTCACAATGGCTTCTAAAAGACCTAATAAAAATGACAGAGCTGTAAAAACACCAGGCAATCTGCCTCTGTGACTGCATTTTTCAGCCCACAAGACACGACTAAATCCAGAACACAAAGAACCATGCCAGGAAGTCACTCAACTCCCCTCTCAATCTCAAGACACCCTAAACATGCAGCAGCAGCTGTCTCTTCTGCAATCATCTATAGAGAAACTACCTTCCAAAACAGATATCGCAGACCTGAAACAATTCATACAAACAGAAATAACCACAGTCAAAAAAGAATTAAATGTACTAGGCTCTAGGATAGAAGATCTGGAATCAAACCAAGAATCTATCTCTACTCTAATTTCCTCAGCCGAATCCGGTTTATCACAGCAAGCATCCATAATAAGCTCTCTACAAGATAAAGTGGAAGATCTTGAGAACAGGGGGAGGAGGAATAATTTGAGGATAAGGGGCATCCCGAAGACATAACAGCAGAAAACCTTCACCCCTATCTCATTCAAATGTTTAATACCATCACCAACTCTACTACTTTTTCTGATTCTGCAATAGAGAGAGCCCACAGGGTGCTGAGACCTCATCCTAAACCCTCAGCCCCACCTAGGGATGTCATAATTAAATTACTCCACTTCAAGGACAGAGAATTGATATGGAATGTTGCGAGATCCATACATCCTCTACAATTTATGAACAAAGAATTGCAAATTTACCAAGACCTTAGTCCTACAACTATAGAGAAGAGGAGATCTTTGAGGTTCATCACATCTATACTGCAGGAACATAAAATCAAATACAGATGGGGATTCCCATTCAGCCTGATCATTTCAAGAGATGGGAAAACCCTGCAGTTTAGCGACATCTCAGACCTTTCCACTATTTCAAAAGCTTTGGGATTAACATTCACTCCACCACCTACTCTTACAGAAGAAGACGAAACTGCTGAACACAACACCTCCATGACAACCATACACCATCCTGGTCAATGGTAGCTAGAGGGAAAAAGAGATAATGGGGCCCATTTAACAAGCTCCGTAAGGAGCTTGTGGGCCCGTGTTTCTGGCGAGTCTTCAGACTTGCCAGAAACACAAGTTATGGAGCTGTGGTCTAAAGATTGTCCTGGTTAGGATGTATAAACTTAATAAAAATGAATCTTTTCCCTAAGATCTTATACGTACTACAAACCCTACCAATACCTCTACAAGAGAGATATATTCCATTACTTCAGAAAGCATTTAGCGACTTCCCATGGAACAAAAAGCACCCCAGAATTAATAAAAAATTTAAGTTCATACCTAAGACATGGGGAGGGTTGGACCTTCCAGACTACAGATATGCTACCTTCTTACAGCGCATAGGGGATTGGAACATCCACAAATCACATAAAAGGTGGGTCACATTAGAACATCACATATCCCAATCTAATAATATGACAAGACCCTGCTGGGCATTGACAAAATCATTGTCCAAAGTACAGCATGCTAACCCGATTATCTCGGAAACATTCAAAATATGGGATAAAGTCACACTTCATTTCCCAAACCTCACCTTTAAACCCTCTCCACTTACATCATTGATACACAATGGAGAACTAAACCTAGACAAATCTACGCTGACACCCCACCCACCCACCCTCTCACCTATCTGATTTCCCAGTGTGTTGGGTCACCGAGCGAGAACAAATAAAAACACAAGAAATTCTCATACAAAAGGGTTTCACTTGCTTCAAGAACTGGTTCACATACAGACGAGTACATGACTTTATAAAAAAGCACCAACAAAGCAGAAATATGACCAGACCTTTGACAAGGTTCGAACACCTATGCGTAAGAGAACCCCCAATCAGACACACTCTGTCTCTCATATATAAGATTTTGAGTACCCCTTTTCTAGGTTATACATTACTATACTTTGAAAGGTGGGAAGCCGACCTTGGAATTATCATAACCCCACAGACATCCCTGGCAATAATAAACTCCTCACTCAAAACCTCTATCTCCTCAGCAGCACTTGAACTTAACCTAAAGATTTTGCACAGGTGGTATTTCACTCCTCGCAGACTCCAACGGTTATTTAATAAAGCAACTAACAAATGCTGGCGATGTGGTCACAAAGGTAGTGATATGGCACACATGTGGTGGTGGTACACATCTATACGGAATTTCTGGAGATCCATAATCTCAGAAATTGAGGAAATCCTGGAAAGCCAGTTTCCCTTAGACTCTCTCATATGGCTATTAAATAAACCCCCTAAAATAAAATATAAACCATCCATAAAATTATTTTACATAATGACCAATAGTGTTACATTTTTAATAGCTAAGAATTGGAAATCGAGAGACCCACCCACAGTAACGATGTGGATTCAAAGAGTGTCGGAGCTGTTGTTGCTGGAGGAGCTGTTTTACCTAAAGCAAGACAGAATGGACATATTCACGGATATGCTATTGATGTGGGAGTCATACCTTAAAAACAACTGACCCAACTCACAACTCAAAGATGTAAGAATCAAGGGATTCAGTATTAAATGTTCGGATGAACACATCAAAAATTAAACAAAAGATTAGACGACCATTCATACATACACAAACTGCAACAACCTACATCTACACATATTTTTAGGTGTTGTTTTATATGTTTTGGTTTCTTTTTCTTTCCTTTTGTTTCTTTATCTTATGTTTTTTTGTTGTTGCAATGTTGAAAAAATCGGAATTGGCTTTGTATTTACCTCATAACAGGAGCCACGTCCCCACCCACATGTAAACTTTATGCTATAGTCAATAAAGCTAATTCTTTAAAAAAAAAAAAAAACTTTTCTCTAGGTTACATGTATAAGCTGTATTATGACATATAAATATTGCATGGAATGTTATTGTTGTTTATACATCATTCAAACTCCTCTCCAAGGCTGCCCCATTTTCCAGATGCAGATTTAAAAATATTCCAAAATTCAGACTATTCCGATCTTTACTGGTCCCAAGCAGTTTGGATAAAGGATTTTGTACCTATAATTATATGTATAGAAACAGACACACACACACACATATATATATATATATATATATATATATATATATATATATATATATATATATATACAGTGGGGAAAAAAAGTATTTAGTCAGCCACCAATTGTGCAAGTTCTCACACTTAAGAAGATGAGAGAGGCCTGTAATTTTCATCATAGGTATACCTCAACTATGAGAGACAAAATGTGGAAACAAATCCAGACAATCAAATTGTCTGATTTGGAAAGAATTTATTTGCAAATTATGGTAGAAAATAAGTATTTGGTCAATATCAAAAGTTCATCTCAATACTTTGTTATATATCCTTTGTTGGCAATGACAGAGGTCAAACGTTTTCTGTAAGTCTTCACAAGGTTGTCACACACTGTTGCTGGTATGTTGGCCCATTCCTGCTTGCAGATCTCCTCTAGAGCAGTAATGTTTTGGGGCTGTCACTGGGCAACACAGACTTTCAACTCCCTCCAAAGGTTTTCTATGGGGTTGAGATCTGGAGACTGGCTAGGCCACTCCAGGACCTTGAAATGCTTCTTACGAAGCCACTCCTTCGTTGCCCGGGCGGTGTGTTTGGGATCATTGTCATGCTGAAAGACCCAGACACATTTCATCTTCAATGCCCTTGCTGATGGAAGGAGGTTTGCACTCAACATCTCATGATACATGGCCCCATTCATTCTTTCATGTACACGGATCAGTTGTCCTGTTCCCTTTGCAGAGAAACAGCCCCAAAGCATGATGTTGAAACTCCTATGCTTCACAGTAGGTATGGTGTTCTCTCTCCTCCAAACACGACAAGTTGTGTTTCTACCAAACAGTTCTACTTTGCTTTCATCTGACCATATGACATTCTCCCAATCTGCTTCTGGATCATCCAAATGCTCTCTAGCATACTTTAGACTGGCCCGGACATGTACTGGCTTAAGCAGGGTGACACATCTGGCACTGCAGGATCTCAGTCCCTGGCAGCGTAGTGTGTTACTGATGGTAGCCTCTGTTACGTTGGTCCAGCTCTCTGCAGGTCATTCACTAGGTCCCCCCCCCCCGTGGTTCTGGGATGTTTACTCACCGTTATTGTGATCATTTTGACCCCACGGGGTGAGATCTTGCGTGGAGCCCCAGATCGAGGGAGATTATCGGTGGTCTTGTATGTCTTCCATTTTCTAATTATTGCTCCCACAGTTGAGTTCTTCACACCAAGATGCTTGCCTATTGCAGATTCAGTCTTCCCAGCCTGGTGCAGGTCTACTATTTTGTTTCTGGTGTCCTTCGACAGCTCTTTGGTCTTCACCATAGTGGAGTTTGGAGTGTAACTGTTTGAGGTTGTGGACAGGTGGCTTTTATACTGATAACAACTTCAAACAGGTGCCATTAATACAGGTAATGAGTGGAGGACAGAGGAGCCTCTTAAAGAAGAAGATACAGGTATGTGAGAGCCAGAAATCTTGCTTGTTTGTAGGTGACAAAATACTTATTTTCCACCATAATTTGCAAATAAATTCTTTCCAAATCAGACAATGTGATTGTCTGGATTTGTTTCCACATTTTGTCTCTCATAGTTGAGGTATACCTATGATAAAAATTACAGGCCTCTCTCATCTTCTTAAGTGGGAGAACTTGCACAATTGGTGGATGACTAAATACTTTTTTTCCCCACTGTATATATATATATATATATATATACACATATACACACACACACACACATATATATATATATATATATATATATATATTTTACACACAGGTATATATATATATATATATATATATATATATAAAAATAATGCTCTCTTAAGTTTAAAACTGTACAAAAAATACTCAATAGAACTGCAGAAGAACTAAGGCAAAGCAAATCTATCCATTGTGGCCTCTGTTACTGAGTTTATAAAGCATCAGCATTAGTATGCATGCATCTTCTTTCTTTCAAATTACACATATTTGAGGTAGTGACAGAGACAAAATGTGGGTAAAGGCATGTAAACAGATGGGAGCTAAGCGAATTGCTTGGTTAGGTCTTGTTAAGACTAAAGAGTGATTGTGGCGAGTAAATTTCAGGGTATTTTGGAAAAGCATTTTTACAGTATAGCTGTGTAACTGTATGGTGAGAGAAGATATGCTTGCTTTAAACATAGCAGTTAAAGATTGGGGAAAGCTCATAATACGCTAACATCTCCAAAAGAAAAACAAACTGTAATCTCTGTACGGAATGCATTCAACCATGCCCCAATGGGATGACTTTCAAGACCAGGCAGACACTTGTTCCAGCCTGAAATCAACTAAATGCTCCATTAACTCTTATTGCACGCTATTCATGCCCAGCAACCGTATTGTGTGCACTGAAAATTAATTGAGCAACTAGAGGATTAATTTCCTAAACACAATATTGAGCCTGCAGCTGGTAATCACTGTATGAATATGTAAACTCACAGCTATATGTTTGCATTTGTTTTACTATGTCAGATTTGGGTACTTCCTGACCACTGGGAAAAAAATGTTTTCTTTAACAAGTAATAGTGTGAATAAATGGACATTGTTTCACATTGTGCGCCAGAATAGTTTGACCTTTCAGAAAAATATTAAATGATGTCAGTATATGAAAATTTCTTTTAAATCAGTTTGTAAAATGCCACTAAAATGCCAGTCTGTTAAATATCTTAATACTTGTTTTTTTAAATGTAGACCACATTAAGAAGGATATGATACTCCACAATTTTCTTTGTTCTGTCTAAAAGAGAATGTTTATAAATGTATTATTTGAAAAACATATGTTCCTGTGCTGCATAAACCAAAATATATTTGTGGGAGCCATCCCTTTCAGGCAGTGAGCAGGACTTCATGAACTACCTGCAAGCTTCACCTTAAATTTAAACAACTTTACTTAATGTAATGGTGAACTTTACACATTTTAAAATCAGGTCTAATGAAGATGCGTTGTAACTTACTTTATAATCAAGCCATGCCAGTCTAATACCCTGCGCTCCGGCCACCCAATTCAAAACTCCTTTTTTGGTAAGCAAACTGTTTTGACTATACTCCATTCGGTCCTCTAGCTACAAAAAAAAATTGTGTGAGCACCATATGGCTAGAGCCTATTAGAGAACAGTAAAAAAAAATCGTTAGTTAACAACAAAACAAAATAAGAGAGTTGAAGTGAGCGGCCGGAGAGCGGGGTATAAGAATGGCACCGCTAAATTAAAAAGTAAGTTACGGCGCATCTTCATTAGAAGTAATCAATTAAAGTCTGTCTAAAATATTGCTTAGATTTTGGATCTGATTTTAAAACATGTAAAGTTTACATCACTTTAAACCTTTTAACACCAACCCCCCCCCCCAAAAAAAAACTAAATATGTTTAACTGCTGCTCTTTTATGTACTTCGGAAAAAGCAAACTGGGGGCTCACAAGATGAATCTTGCTCACCATAGCTAGGCCATCATAGTGGGTAGGAATAAGTGGGCACATTGATTAGAACACTGCATGAGGTCAGGAGGAGCTGCTGCTCAACATACTTCTCCCATAGCTTACTCCCTTCTTAGGGGGTGCAGAGCTTGGTACGGTTTACTGCAGCCCGCAATCACTAGGACACCCAGGCAGATGCTTATTAGTTGCAAGCTGGTTAGGGAAGGGGACAAAGTCACAAAGCACACTCCTTTTTCTCCTTCTCTTTAAGCAGTTTGCTGACAGTGACCAAACCAAGACTGAATTAGGAGGTTTGTTGCTTTGTGGCATTGTTGTGTGATCAGCATTGTTGTCACAGAGCTCCTGAAGATGGGCAAAAGGGAAATGAGTTTCCTGCCAGCTGTTGCCTAAAATTGCAGTTTTCTGTACAAGTTGAGCCACTATATTAAAACTAATCTTCCTGCTAAGTATATCCTAACTCTCTCACCCTAGCTTTCTCTAGTTCTTTCCTATCTTTTTGCCTCTCCGCTTATCTCTCTCTTTTACCCTTCATCACACATCTTTCTCTTCTCTCCCCATTCCTTCTTTCTTCTTTCAGTGTCTAGCCAAAGACTACCCACTCTTAGGACATAACACACACCCCCATCAACACTTATCACCAACATGAGGGCAACGATTGAAAAGTAGGGCCAACAAGTCTCCACACCCACTGTCCACAAGCAGGTAGAGCACTTGTGAAAATTACCCCCTTATGACACAAAAACAACAGATAGCCAATGTGGACATCTACACTCCATGGCCCCATTCCACTCAGTTTGAATTAGTACATGAAAATATTGAAAAAAGGTGTTTGTTTAATGATTTTTTTTAACTATTTGAACCAATAAGAAGCGTTACCAATTTAAGTTGAAAAAAATGATTGAATTAGAAAACAATTGAAGTCTAAAGGAGAATACGTTAATGCGTTGCGATATTCGAAGTTCCCCTTTTTGCTCTTGTCGGGCTTTTGCTCAGCACTAACTTTTACTTTCAATTCATTATGCGAGCACAACCTAACGTGCGTACAAAGTCCTCTAGTTATGAAGCTCCGTATTTACTTGCATTCGCCGGCCCAATACGCTTGCCTAAGCTCGCCTAACATCGACACAGCGGACCTGAATACGTTCGCCAAAGTTATCAAGAAAGCTGTCAAGAAGCCGCGCACCAAGTACGGAGCGATGAGCAGTGGACTGTTGTTAACTAACAGTCATTGATCTCGCTGCTCATCGCCTTCTTCACAGCTTTCTTGCTAGCCTGTCACTAAGCACCCACACTATACTGTACTGTTTTACCCCCTATCCCGCCGCTCCCGGACCCCACCGCAACTAAATAAACTTATTAACCCCTAAACCGCCGCTCCTGGACCCCTCCGTAACTATAATAAATATATGAACCCCTAAACCGCCGCTCCTGGACCCCACCGCCACTATAATAAATATATGAACCCCTAAACCGCCACTCCTGGACCCCACCGCCACCTACATTATACCTATAACCCCTAATCTGCCACCCCCTATACCGCCGCCACCTACATAAAGTTATTAACCCTTATCCTGCCGATCCCGGACCCCGCCGCAAATAAATGAAATGTTTAACCTCTAAACCGCCGCATCCGAAGCCCTCCACCTCCTACATTAAATTTATTAACCCCTATCGTGCCCCCCCTACACCGCCGCCACCTACAGTACATTGATTAACCCCTAATCTACCCCCCATACACCGCCGCCACTATATTAATTGAATTAACCCCTAAACCTAAGTCTAACCCTAACCCTAACACCCCCCTAACTTAAATATTATTTAAATTAATCTAAATAAATATTCCTATAATTAACTACATTATTCCTATTTAAAACTAAATACTTACCTGTAAAATAAACCCTAAGATAGCTACAATATAATTAATAATTACATTGTAGCTATTTTAGGGTTTATTTTTATTTTACAGGCAACTTTGTATTAATTTTAACTAGGTACAATAGCTATTAAATAGCTACACTAAACTATCATTAAATAAATTAAATTAATTAACTACAATTACCTAACATGAAATAAAATTAGCTAAAAATAACTAAAGTACAAAAACAAACAAACTCTAAATTACAGAAAATAAAAAAAAATAACAAGAATTTAAAACTAATTACACCTGATCTAAGCCCCCTAATAAAATAAAAAAGCCCCCCAAAATAATAAAATTCCCTAGACTAAACTAAATTACAAATAGCCCTTAAAAGGACCTTTTGCGGGGCATTGCCCCAAAGTAATCAGCTCTTTTACCAGCCCTTAAAAGGGCCTTTTGCGGGGCATTGCCCCAAAGTAATCAGCTCTTTTACCAGCCCTTAAAAGGGCCTTTTGTGGGGCATTGCCCCAAAGTAATCAGCTCTTTTACCTGTAAAAAAAAAAGAAATACAACCCCACCAACATTAAAACCCACCACCCACACACCCCTACTCTAAAACCCACCCGATACCCCCCTAAAAAAACCTAACAATACCCCCTTGAAGATCACCCTACCTTGAGCCGTCTTCACCCAGCCGGGCACAATCGGTCATCCGATCCGTCCAGAAGTCTTCATCGAATCCGGGCAAAAGAGGTCCTCCAAGTGGCAGATGTCTTCATCCAAGCGGCATCTTCTATCTTCAATCAACCGGAGCGGAGCCATCTTGAATCCAGCCGACGCAGACAGATACACAAACAGATTTTTGACTATTATAGGCAAAAAGTGTTTAGACAATTTATTTATTTTTTTTAAATTCTATACTTTGATTTGTTTCTATGGATGAGAGTATAAAAAGTCTGTGTAAAAGTCAAACATATCAAGAAGAATTATGACCTTTAAAATTTAAACGAGATTCTGTTATTGATCAATAACTTTGTCACACAGTTATGATCTATATTTTAATTGGTGACTTAATCAATTGTAAATAAGTTGTTGTAAGACCATTAACCCTAATAATCCTGTTGTTTGGATTTACAATAATGTGTTTTGAACATGTTTATACAGTTTATTAAAGGGACACTAAAGTCAAAATTAAACTTTCATGATTCAGATAGAGTATGCAGTTAAAGACTTTTTAATTTATGTCCATTTTTAAATTGTGCACAATCTTTTAATATTAATACTTTATGAGGCACCAACTACCACTAAACATGTGCAAGAGTTCACAGTGTGTGTATGTATATATATATGAAACGTGCGTAGAGGCAGCTACAAGCGTCTTATGACAGAAAGGTGAAAATATCGTTACTACGATCTCCAAGATCCTGAAAGCTGTGTCCTTAAAGGGTTAATTTGCTTGCATAATAGCGTGTTGATTTTTCTAATTTTGATAATTTATATTCATGGTATTGTGCCCACATAGGGTAATTCTATGGAGCAGGTGTAGGGGGTTAATTCCTCTTATTTCTGCTCCCTTCTTCTTGTTTAATTATATTTAAATATTTAATTACCTAGGAGCACTACACACTTGCATATTTCCTAAGTGCAAGCAAGTGTGTATTTACCCTATTATTTTTTAATTATTCTGGTGCCAATCATTCCTGTTAACTATATATATATATATATATATATATATATATATATATATATATATATATATATATATATATATATATATATATATATATATATATATATATGTCCATGACTGGCTGATGGTAGTCACATGATACAGGCAGTAGGCAAATTGAAGTATATTTTGAAATTTATCAGAAAAAAATCTACTGCTTATTTAAAATTCAAACTATTGCAATGTCTTTTTATTAAGTACTTGAGGATTATGTAATTCTACTATTTTTAATAGTCCTTTAAGCTAAAATATTTAGAAAAATAGAGATGAACATTGCACCACACATAATTTGTGATAATGGAAGATTTCAAGCTATGTCATATGGACAATGGTTGAAGTTGGATATACATTGGAGGTAAAATAGATTGCTTTTCATAGGTGAAGTACAAAAGTTCTGAAACTAAAAATGTTCTTCCAAACAAATCTTAAAGGGACAGTCAACACCAGAATTGTTGTTGTTTTAAAAGATAGATAATCCCTTTATTACCCATTTCCCAGTTTTGCATAAGCAACACAGTTATAATAATACACTTTTTACCTCTGTGATTAACTTGTATCTAAACATCTTCTGACAGCTCCCTGATCACATGACATTTTATTTATCATCTATTGACTTTTATTTTAGCCAATTAGTGCAGTGTCTGCCACAATTCACGGGCGTGCTCACAATGTTATCTATAGGGTTTACCGGAACTAGCTCTCCCCTGCTGTGAAAAACAAATACAAAAGCATGTGATTAGAGGCGGCCTTCAAGAGCTTAGCAATTATCATATGAGCCTTCCTAGGTCTAGCTTTCAACTAAGAATACCAAAAGAACAAAGCAAAATTGGGGATAAAAGTAAATTGGAAAGTTGTATAAAATTATATGCCCTATTTCAAACATGAAAGTTTTTTTTTGGACTTGACTGTCCCTTTAAGTGTTGTTTGAATACTCTGTAGATCCTAGTTTCTCAACAGCCGGGCCACAGCCGAAAACTGGGCCTTGGCAGCCCTCCTGGTGTGCCATGACCGGAAATGTTCCCACTGGGAGCTGTAACAGGCCTGCTGCTCCACAGATAAATACCGGGCAGGTCTGTCAGAGTGCCAGTGCACATGTGCGTGTGCAATGTGCACATATGAAGGCAGTTCAGTGGGAGGACAGTGTGGGACAAGGAGCAGATAGTACTGGACGTGGGCAGCACAGTTAGGTGATACCAGCCCTCTGACACCAATGAATGTATATATTTTCTCTCCCCACTTACACCAATGCATTATATATATATATATATATATAGAGAGAGAGAGAAAGAGAGAGAGAGAGCGAGAGAGAAAGAGAGAGAACGTTCCAAATTGGACTAGCACTCTCACCTTATACAGACAACTGCCAGGGTGTCAGGAAATGTGGATTCAATTCAAATGCAACAAAAATATCCGCACTCACTGGACTTATATGAAAAAAGCTTTATAGAAGTGAAGTTTCGGGGTTCCTTGTCTGAGGAAGGGGTGTTGTACCCAGAAACGTTACTTCTATAAAGCTTTTTTCATATAAGTCCAGTGAGTGCAGATATTTTTGTTGTATATATAAATATATACTACAGGGCCCTGGACATCTCATGTTAAAATTGACTGGGATTCAAGTTCCTTTGGGATGAGAACCACTTCTGTATAAGGCATGTTTATTGTTCTCCAAATTGTGTTACCTGCTGTTGCTTATTTGCTTTTTTTCATAAGGCAATTTCTTCATAACTGTTGCATTTGGGTTCAGATCTCTCGTGACATTCTTTGGTGAATTGGTTAATAAAATAACCTAGGAAATTATGATACTAGAGAAACTAGACTGTTACATTTCACTTAGATAATTAGTCACAGACTCTCTAGATTCAACAGCATCACCATACAATTAATATAAGAATTGTACAGTCTACAGAGCCCATCAGTAAATATAGACTATTGTATTCTCTGGGGAGATAAAATGACACATATCTCTTTAAAGAAAGTCAAGAAAGAGAGAAAATTTACTTTCAAGTTGTATAAAAAAGATGGAGATTTGTAAAAGTGAAATTGAAAACATTAATTTTCTAGATAAAAATGACCATAGAATGGCTTCTTGGTAGACATATTCATTGTATCTATCATTTGAACTTTGTTGTACAGTGTGTATTGGTGAGGAAATGTAACACTCTTTCTAAATGCTCATTTGCTTCTGATTGATAATAATGATTTGCGAAATAACTGATTACATATGGACCTTGTGAAATGTATTCACAGAATGTGTCATACCTGAATCATTATCTGAAGTATATAAGTACTGCTTATTTTGTGTGGTACTTATACACTTACTAGTAGAACATGCACAGATACTGATCTAAAAATCCAGTATAAAACCTTTTTAAAAACTTACTTAGAAGCTCCCAGTTTAGCATTGTTGATGAGGTAGTCTGGGACACCCACGAAAAGGGGCTGGGTAAACAAAAAGAGCAGACAGACCCCCCTCCCCCCTTCCCTGCATATGAAAAGACAGATAACATAAACAGGAGCCTGCAGTAATCTGTAAACGCACGTATTCATCTGACACTGTGGGGCTTGGTTAGGAGTCTGAAAATCAGCACAAAATGAACAAAACTAAATATTTTTTAAAAACACTACCAGGGGCGCGATCAAATATACAGCGCAGATTTCGGTGCAAGCGTGGGAACCCGTCCATAATTTCACCTCGCACATTGGGGTATTACATATACTGCGCCGTTAAATGCTAAACTGGCGTAAGTAGGACAAACTGGCAATCTTCCGAAATGTGCGCAAATACACATTTTAGTCATCGCAAGTAACTTACGCCAGTATTTTGTCAACGGAAAGACTTAATAAAGAGTAGTTTTATGCAAATTAGGCTAACACTCGTAAAAATGAACCGCGATTTCATATAAAAATGCGACACGTAATTACGCTATTCAAAATTCATATATAAACCCATGCGCAGCCGCCATTTTCTTCAGTGTGTTTGGATGGTTCGTTGAGCTACAGCACACTACACTGGAGTTGAGGATTAGTGAGAGTAGAGAGAGAGGCGCAAACAAAGGAGTTAGTTAGGTTGCATTGTTGTTTGAATAAGCTTGTACACTTACACATATTTTTGCATCTTGCACACATTTTGCATACATACATATACAAATACACCACACTTTTCTTTCTAACACCTCACACATTTTATTTGAATTTTACAGTGTGATAGGCTGAGTGTTTGGTTGTGATTGTGTGTGATTGAACTGGGAGTGAGTGTGAGTGTGTGTAGTGTGATTTAGTGTGAGGCAGGGAGAGGTAGGGCAGAGGGGAGGAGGGGAGAGGAGGAGCAGGGAGAGGACTATTGGTGTGGACAGGAGGAGCAGTGGGGTCCCCATCAGGGAGTAAGTGGAGTGGGGAGAGGGAGAGCTAGAAGGGATGATGGGAGGGGAGATGCCCGAGAGCCCCAGAGGCCAGGCACATCTAGGAGAGGGACAGAGGGTGCACATGGGGACAGAAGGGGGGAGGAGGGAGAGGATAGGGAGGAACCCACACCAGGGACATCACAGGGAGCAAGCCAGGTGTCCATGGAGGATGAGAGGCTGAGATGTCCCAACTTCTCATTTGATGAAAATGTTGCCCAAGTCCAGGCCATCATGGACAGTTACAGTGCCCTCTTTGGGCAGGAGAAGGGCAAAGGCAGCGCCAAAAATGGCATGGTTGGCTGTAGAGGATGCCGTCAACAGTGTGGCCCGCAGAGGAGGACTGTTGAGGGCCTTAAAAAGCGGTGGAATGACTGCAAGAGGCGGGTGAAAGAAAAGATGGGCCAGGAAGCTATGCACCAGAGGGGAACATAGAATATAACACCTGGCAGGAGATGATACGCAGGTCCCTGAGTATCACAGCAGTCCGTGGACTTCCAGGGGCTCGTGACTCAGGGGCTGCAACAACAGCACATCATGCTGGTGAGTAACATCCCGCACCGCAGTATTATATGTATTTGAGATATAACATCCTTTAATATAACACATTCATGTACACAATGAGGAGCATGGTATTTGGCCTACTAACAAAAACATCTACAAATATATTTGACATTAATGCTACTTAACACAATGCAATTCATGATATGAGGTGGAATAGTGCAATACTAACATGTCTCAGAGTAACACAGGCCACAAGCCACATGTAGAGTTTTCAGTAAATGGACACTATAGCCATCACAATACTTTTAGCTCAAGAAAGCAGGTTCTGTGCCTACATCAGGCTAAAGTAAATTGCGTGACCATAGTGTCACTTAAAGAACACATTTTTTCCATCATTGACATGTACACATAACTATTGTATGAAACACATACCTGTATACTGTGCATATTAAAATCCCTCATAGCACAAATCACAATGTGCAAATGCATGTTATAGAGTTTGACATGAGAATCAGTATAAGCCCTAGCATGTATCAATGTACATTGTATGCCCACATGGACATATATCTGACTGTACTAATCCCTCTCATCATTTGACTCCTCCACAGAAACTCCTGTCACGATACAAACAGGCATGCCGCCATCACCACCACCACCAGTCACAGGCATGCAGCCACCACCACCACCACCACCAGTCTTCAGGCAACCACATGAACAGTATGCTCTCAGGCATGAGCAGGGTTGGATTGCTTCAGTTGAGGACCAGGGAGTGATGCCACCACCATTGCCATATGACCCCTGGCAAGATTCCTGGCCAGAGGAATATTCTTCTTTTGGCTTTGAGGGGGAGCCAAGACAGCCACAAAGGGTCCATGTATTTACCCCCCCAACACAATCTCAGGGCAGTCATGGCTTTTACCCACAGACTATGTCACAAGAAGTGCCAACTGGACAGGCTGAGTGGTCACACACTGGTCATCAGTGGGACTATCAATCAACCCTGAGAGTTCCACCATCCTCATCACTTGGGTGAGTTCCACCATCCTCATCACTTGGGCAAGTTCCACCATCCTCATCACTTGGGCGAGCTCCACCATCCTCATCACTTGGGTGAGCTCCACCATCTGCAGATGAAAATGTAGCTGAAAGTACTCAAGCACCAGCAGATGCAGCTGAACCTGCCCCACCAGAAACAGCAGATGCAGCTGAACCTGCCCCACCAGAAACAGCAGATACAACTGAACCTGCCCCCCCAGAAACAGCAGATGCAGCTAAACCTGCCCCACCAGAAACAGCAGATGCAGCTGAACATGCACCTCAAGCAACTAGAAGCCCTGCTGCTCAAGAGCCTGTGGATGCATTGTATTCTCCCCTGGGTGAGGAATACATTGCACTCCAGAGGAGGCTCATAACAAGCTCCGAGAGCAGACATAGAGGCCAAGAGAAGTTCTACAGGAGCCAAGAGAGGTTCTTCAGGTTACACAAACGTAGCATAGAGCTGCAGAGGGACATGGCAGCATCATTAAGTGGAAGTGTTCAAAACCAGTCACAGATGATGCGAATTCTGTCTGATATGCAGATGCAGATGGACAATAGATGGCTAGAACAAAATCAACTCTTGGGTGTGTTGGTTGAGCACTTTACACATCAGCAGGACACTGCCTCCAGCCTATCATCTGTGGCCAGCACACAAGCAGAGACATCAGAATCTTCTCAAACCAGGAGAACAAGGCAATCGACTACAGTTACCTCAGCTCCCTCATCTAAGAAGCCAAAAAATAAATAAATATTCTTATAGTTCACCATAAATCTTGTCCTCTGTTATTTACCATATAATTGTCATCCACATCCATGTGAGGTGTGTTTTAGTACACTAATATTGTTAAAACATATAATAAGACCTGTGTGGAAATGGCAAAAAAAAAAAGGTAATATTATCCTGTTTATGACATATTCTTGTACATAACTCACATCCACTCACATCCACAATAGTTGTTTATGAAGGGTACATATAGTAATATTCACTTCTAAGATGTAAATCAATGTATCTCACATCCAATATAAATTGACACATTGGTATATATGGTAGTGATGTTACTGATAGGGTGGGCATTATCAGGTGTTTTAAGTCTGCAGGTGAGAGGTTGTGGTGTCTGTGATTGTTTTGACACAATTGCAAAGAGGCAGCCTTCAAGACGTTCTTAGAAATTATCATATGAGCCATCCTAGGTTTTGCTTTCAACTAAGAATACCAAGAGAACAAAGCAAGTGTTATAATTAAATCTGAAAGTAGTTTGAAATAACATGCCCTATTTAAAAGAAGAAGGTTTTCTTTGGACTCGACTGTCCCTTTATATATTTTGGCATCAGTGCCAAGCTGTGTTAGCATTAGAATAAATTACACTCCAGTGGGTTCTAAAGAGATGAAGGTAATACAATTTAAAGTAAATAAGCAAGTATATGTCCACAATGTGATAAAGTACCTACAAGCTCCATCCATTTGATTATGTTGTGGCTTCAAACTATTTCTAATACACAAATAAACCTTAAAAAACCAATATTATAGTATACTGTCCCTTTAACCTTGAGATGCTGCTTAAATGTATGTGTTTGTTAAAGCTTCCAGGGAGTTATGTTGCTTTTTTAGTCAGTGCAAGGGTTGCTGCGCCTGAAATATATGAGATGAGAATGGAGTAGATTTTCTGAATTCTCTGCGCGTAAGTCCTTACGCTGCATATTGGATACCAAATTGCGCGGCTGTTCTATGTTAGTCTATGGCTAAAAAAAATACTTCCGAAGGGTAAAATATACGTGCGTAATTTGTATGCTATGCCGTATATGTAATACCAAAATCGCGTAAAATCTGGTGGCAGAGGATTTTGTGGGCGACGCTGCATATGTAATGGAGGCCCAGATGGGCTATATTAATGGATCATCTACAAAACATTTATACAAAGAAAAATCTAGAGTACAATGTCACTTAAAATTAGAGTTTAGGGCACCCAAAAGGTTATTTTTTGTTTTTGTAAGCGCTTTTGGTTTTCTAACATGTATCTTATTTCAACAGTTTGATTTCTCTTGGAGAAATATATCAATCAGTGATTTATTCAAAAGTTTTGTTTAGAATCTTTTGAATATAGTATCACACTGAAGAAAAAGAAAATAAAGAGCCGATATAGATACTAAAACCTATTCTAGTACGGCTAGTAAAATAGAATTTGGGAAAGGTCCTTGCTAAAATCTCATAGATTATAATGATTTTTTTTTTGTGATTTCTACAGTAGCTCTCAAAAGCAAAAGTCATATTAAACATATACACACTAACGGCTAGATTACGAGTTTGCGGTATGAGTGAAAAAGCAGCATTATGGGTTATAACGCTGCTTTTTCACTACCGCTGCTATTACGAGTCTTGTCAGAAAAGCTGTACCACACACTTTTTTGGCCGTACCGCAAATTAACTTACGCAATTTGTGTAAAGTCTTTTTTCAATGGGACTTCCATAGCGCCGATATTACAAGCTTTTTCTGGGAGGCCAAAAAGTGAGCGGTACAGCCTATCCCGCAAGATTGCGTAACGCAATCTAAAGTCAGTAGTTATGAGTTTAAGATACCAAGCTGTAGTATAAAACTCATAACTAAAGTGCTAAAAAGTACACTAACACCCATAAACTGAGGCCCTCCCACATCGCAAACACTAAAATAAAATGATTAACCCCCAATTATGCCGCTCCCGACATCGCCGCCACTATAATAAACGTATTAACCCCTTAACCACCGCACTCCCGCATCGCAAACACTAGTTAAATATTATTAACCCCTAATCTGCCGCCTCTAACATCGCCGCCACCTACCTACATTTATTAACCCCTAATCTGCCGCCCCCAATGTCGCCGCCACTATACTAAATTTATTAAACCCTAAACCTAAGTCTAACCCTAACCCTAACACCCCCTAACTTAAATATAATTAAAATAAATCTAAATAAAACCTACTATCATTAACCAAATTATTTATACTTAAAACTAAATACTTACCTGTAAAATAAACCCTAAGCTAGCAACAATATAACTAATAGTTACATTGTATCTAGCTTAGGGTTTATTTTTATTTTACAGGAAACTTTGCATTTATTTTAACTAGGTAGAATAGTTACTAAATAGTTATTAACTATTTACTAACTAACTAGCTAAAATAAATACAAATTTACCTGTAAAATAAAACCTAACCTGAGTTACACTAGCATCTAACCTTACACAATAATTAAATAAATTGCATAAATTGAATATAATTACCTAAACTACTAAATTACACAAAATAAAAAAAGAAATGATCAGGTATTTAAACTAATTACACCTAATCTAATAGCCCTATCAAAATAAAAAATCCCCCTCCCCAAAAAAAACCCTAGCCTAAACTAAACTACCAATAGCCCTTAAAAGAGCCTTTTGCTGGGCATTGCCCCAAAGAAATAAGCTCTTTTACCTGTAAAAAACAAATACAAACAACCCCCAACAGTAAAACCCACCACCCACACAACCAACCCCCCAAATAAAAACGTAACTAAAAAAACCTAAGCTCCCCATTGCCCTGAAAAGGGCATTTGGATGGGCATTGCCCTTAAAAGAGCATTTAGTTCTTTTTCAACTGCCCAACCCCCTAATCTAAAAATAAAACCCACCCAATAAACCCTTAAAAAAGCCTAACACTAACCCCCGAAGATCCACTTACAGTTTTGAAGACCGGACATCCATCCTTAACGAAGCCGGGAGAAGTCCTCAATGAAGCAGCAAGAAGTCCTCAATGAAGCTGGGAGAAGTCTTCATCCAAGCCGGCAGAAGTGGTCCTCCAGATGGGCATCTTCTATCTTCATCCATCCGGTGCGGAGCGGCTCCATCTTCAAGTCATCCGGCGCAGAACATCCTCTTCTATCGAAGTCTTCTTCCCGAATGAAAGTTTCTTTAAATGACATCATCCAAGATAGCGCCCCTTGAATTCCGATTGGCTGATATAATTCTATCAGCCAATCGGAATTAAAGGTTAAAAAATCCTATTGGCTGATGCAATCAGTAAATAGGATTGAGCTTCAATCCTATTGGCTGATCCAATCAGCCAATAGGATTGAGCTTGCATTTTATTGGCTGTTCCAATCAACTGAGAGGGATATGTAGCGTAGGTCTGGGGCTGCCGCATAATAACCCCCCCCCGAACTCTGGGGTTACAATATCCTGAAATAGGATACACAAGAAGGTAACGCTAATATAACAGTCTCTGGTAGACTAAAATGGAGGCCATAACTTGATGAGAACATCGTGTGATGCAACTTCTTCACGATTATCATCAGAGCCTACTGAAAGACCTATGTTAGTTACTCTGTACATCTGGGCTGCTTGGTGAAGCACAACCCGCTACTGCAATACATCCGCCTCAAAACGACATACACAAGGCTACATTGGCAAAGCTGGACTCGGCTTTTATACAGATGACACTCCATTCTGACCAACTGGTCTATGAATCCCATGCTACTACGGACCTCCCTCTGAGCGGCAAAGTGGGTTTGCCCACTATTAGAGAACTTGATCTTGATCCAAAGGGTAAGACCAGGCCCCTGTGTAAACGATCTGAGCACTGTTACCTCAGAACTCCGGGTGCCAAAGTGCCTCTGCGCTTCCAGTGGTGAGTCTTTCCCTTGTGCCTTCAGGCCGATGCTTTGAGCTATATGAGAGTGAGTTGTGTCATGGCCTGTGTGAGTGCTCAAGTAGTGTCACCTTTTTTGAGAGACAGCCTTGTATGTGTAATGCGTATGCTTTGGATGTCTTGCCCTTGTGCCCCCGGCCTTGTACCATTGTGACGAACGGCAGCACAGAGATGTTCTCATTGGATTTAGGCTGTGAAGAACCGGTGTTGGGTAAAATAGTTAATTTCCAGTACCCCTACAAACTCATGAAAACTGTTGGTAGGGTCCCACAAAAAGACTTTCGTTTTGTACAAACTCCTTCATGATGACCATGCGGCCTGAGACTTTATCCCTACAAACTCATGAAAACTCCTCGTAGGGTCCCACAATAAGACTTTTGTTCTTTACAGACTCTTTCATGGCGGCCATGTGGCCTGAGACTTTAATTTTAAGACCATTTAAGGGGTCTATTGCTTATGGAAGTATGATACTAATTGTGCATTGTTTATTTTTCCTCTTAACTCACTTACGGCTAGATTTAGAGTTTTGTCGGTAAGGACCCGCGTAGCTAACGCCGGCTTTTTTCTGGCCCGTACCATAAAAATAACTCTGGTATTGAGAGTCCACATAAAGGCTGCGTTAGGCTCCAAAAAAGGAGCGTAGAGCATATTTAACGCAGCTTCAACTCTCGATACCAGAGTTGCTTACGGACGCGGCCAGCCTCAAAAACGTGCTCGTGCACGATTCCCCCATAGGAAACAATGGTGCTGTTTGAGCTGAAAAAAACCTAACACCTTCAAAAAAGCCGCGTTCAGCTCCTAACGCAGCCCCATTGTTTGCTATGCGGAAACACTTCCTACGTCTGCACCTAACACCCTAACATGTACCCCGAGTCTAAACACCCCTAGCCTTACACTTATTAACCCCTAATCTGCCGCCCCCGCTATCGCTGACCCCTGCATATTATTTTTAACCCCTAATCTGCCGCTCCGTAAACCGCCGCTACTTACATTATCCCTATGTACACCTAATCTGCTGCCCTAACACCGCCGAACCCTATATTATATTTATTAACCCCTAATCTGCCCCCCACAACGTCGCCTCCACCTGCCTACACTTATTAACCCCTAATCTGCCGACCGGACCGCACCGCTATCATAAAGTTATTAACCCCTAATCCGCCTCACTAACCCTATAATAAATAGTATTAACCCCTAATCTGCCCTCCCTAACATCGCCGACACCTAACTTCAATTATTAACCCCTAATCTGCCGACTGGAGCTCACAGCTATTCTAATAAATGTATTAACCCCTAAAGCTAAGTCTAACCCTAACACTAACACCCCCCTAAATTCAATCTAATTTTAATCTAACGAAATTAATTAACTCTTATTAAATAAATTATTCCTATTTAAAGATAAATACTTACCTGTAAAACAAATCCTAATATAGCTACAATATAAATTATAATTATATTATAGCTATTTTAGGATTAATATTTATTTTACAGGTAACTTTGTATTTATTTTAACCAGGTACAATAGCTATTAAATAGTTAATAACTATTAAATAGTTACCTAGTTAAAATAATTACAAAATTACCTGTAAAATAAATCCTAACCTAAGTTACAATTAAACCTAACACTACACGATCAATAAATAAATTAAATAAAATACCTACAATTACCTACAATTAAACCTAACACTACACTATCAATAAATTAATTAAATACAATACCTACAAATAACTACAATGAAATAAACTAACTAAAGTTCAAAGTGGGTGTTAGTGTACTTTAGAGCACAGTAGTTAAGAGCTTTATAAACTGGCGTTAGCCCAGAAAGCTCTTAACTACTGACTTTTTTCTGCAGCTGGAGTTTTGTCGTTAGATTTCTAACGCTCACTTCAGACACGACTCTAAATACCAGAGTTAGAAAAATCCCATTGAAAAGATAGGATACGCAATTTACCTAAGGGGATCTGCGGTATGGAAAAGTCGCGGCTGAAAAGTGAGCGTTAGACCCTTTTTTGAGTGACTCCAAATACCGGAGGTAGCCTAAAACCAGCGTTAGGAGCCTCTAACGCTGGTTTTCATGGCTACCGCCAAACTCTAAATCTAGGCCTTAGTTTATTAGCTGTTTCATTGAGCCCCACTGTTTTCCTTTATGCACTATGGCCTAGATTTGGAGTTCGGCGTTAGCCGTGAAAACCAGCGTTAGAGGCTCCTAACGCGGGTTTCTTACGGACTCCGGTATTTAGAGTTCAGTTACCGACACTCAAAAAAAACCTAACGCTCACATTTCTACCGACACCTCAGACCCAGTAGTAAACATATACCGACAAAAATAAGATCCACGAATCAAATAAAAAATATTACACAAACTACACTTACAGTCATACAAACACTACACTATGTTTATTTTTCATATTTAATAATTTTTCATCAAAATACAAAGGATTAAAGTTGCGAGATCTCGGGTGTTAGAAAAAAAACAACACAAATCCATTTTCCCATTGACTTACATTGACACACGGGAAAAGACCCTCATATACCTACATCTAACTAATAACATTATCACAAACATACACTCATCGATGCATACAAACAATATACACCACATGACATACACAAAATATTTATTTATTACAAAAAGAACACGATTTAGTTACTTTTTCACAAAAGCTCATGACGTCATTCACTTTACGAGGAAAACCAGTCTTAGAAAAAAAACAAGAACAAATTTTAGAACCTCCATTGACTTCTATTGGGAAGATGTGCTCGTGCACGCGAAACCCTCATTTCCCTAACGCACGCAAATAGCGTAGACAGAAAAACTCCAAATACCAGCGCTAGAAAAGACATGATTTCATGCGTTAGACCCAGCTATGATAAATAGATCAAGAAATGACTATTTCCCTATGGTGGATTTATGGATTTTACTGTTTGAATATTCACAACACCATTAAATTCTTTCAGACTTTTATATTACATCAACTACAAATCAACATCACTAGTAACAACATTTTTGTTTTAAAAATATTACATTTAGGGCTCCATGTACTAAGCAGTCAGCGAGCTACCCGCAACAAATCTCGCGTCAAAACTCACAAACTGATATGTACAAAGTCGTCAACTATGTTCAAACTCGCATCTTTAAAATTGCGAGCGTACTTATCCGCCAAACCTCGCTACCTCTCCATTTTTCACTGTAATTAGACACATTTGACCACCAACTCGCCAAAAACGAATGTACTAAAAAATCTATTTGTCCGCTCGCTACAATTTCCGCTCCCACCTCGTTATTTTTGCCTCGCCACCTTTTAGGTGGCGGGCAAGGTACAAAACAATAGGAAAGTCAATCTAGACGCCAGTCTAGACATATATAAAAGGCAGTAATATCAGCATTGTACAGCATAACTGGCGTCTAATTTGTCTCTCATTTCCATGTACATAAATTGCGCCAAATTTGTCGACTGTAATTAAAGAGTAATCTATATTTTAAATTTGTATTGTATAGTTGTCAATCTTTATAATTATTTTTATATTAATATTTATATATTATCAGATCCAGATGAAGCCATATCCAAATTGTAAATAAATATTACAAAAATAACGCTCTGTTATCACTCTTCAAAAAATTTAGAACAATAATAAAGTTGTTTAGATAAGTTGAACTTTTATAGGAGCAAAATTCTATTCCCGCGACTACTATGATGTTCGTGACACCTTGCATGTCACGTGTTAATAATTGGCCAGACAATTCAACTGAAAGTTAAAAGTACATCAGCTTAGTCGCGGAGAGCGAGACGTCAAATTTATCAATAATCCGCCACTGCTCGCAGCGGGCTAGACTTGTCTATTTATTGGGGGATTATTAGTACATAGTGACAGCGGACACCATTTTGCCCGCGGCGAGTAACGGCGAGTTTATCCGCGTCTAAAATGACGGATGAATTGACGGCTTAGTACATGGAGCCCTTAAACGGACACAAAAATAATGTCAACTTTTCAGGATTCACAAACACTACACAATGGGAAACAATTCTTATTTACCTTTATTATTGCATTTCAGTTATTCAACTCATATGCTTGCAGCAACAGCATATCTACATAGGCTTAACACATGATCACTCATGGATGCACATACATTACTTTTAACATTCACTCATACATGTGCATTCAAATGATGGGGGAAAAACACATTACATTCTCTAGAGGAATCACAAAACACAACATATGGATTTTACTGTACTTTTAACATCATGATTCCATCACCAGAAACCATTAGGAATTACGTACAACAAGAACATCAGTACACCAGATTACAGATGTCACTTTATGGGAAGGAACAACAATGCCAGACCGCTATATAGAAGTCAGCATATGTGGGACACAATCACAATATATACGTACATGTACATAACACGCATCACCCATCACGCAACCACAAAGCACACATTTAGATTTTATTCAGCACACAATAACAATGTAGCACAATACAACAACACAATGAGGATTTCAGAACTACATAGGCAGGTTAATAATATCATGACGTCATTAGAAGATTCAACCATACACATCACAGATTCACGACTGTACCGCCCCTTTCGGAACTTTAACACTCAATACTACAATACAACATATACGTAAACAACAGTTTGGAACAGCATTATTAAGGCGATTTCAATGGGACAATTAATAAATATTGTCAGATCGCAAATCACTTATATATATATAATACTACAGATGACAGCCGGAAGTTCTTCAGTATTAGTGCCATTTGAATGGGACGCATACAATATTGACATCTCGGCAATCACTTATATATACAATACTACAGATGACAGCCGGAAGTTATTCAGTATTAGTGCGATTTGAAAGGGACGCATACAATATTGACATCTCAGCAATCACTTATATATACAATACTACAGATGACAGCCGGAAGTTATTCAGTATTAGTGCGATTTGAAAGGGACGCATACAATATTGACATCTCGGCAATCACTTATATATACAATACTACAGATGACAGCCGGAAGTTATTCAGTATTAGTGCGATTTGAAAGGGACGCATACAATATTGACATCTCGGCAATCACTTATATATACAATACTACAGATGGCAGACGGGAATTTCGTAATTATTATTGCGATTTTAAAGGGACGCGTACAATATTCACATCTCGGCAATCACTTATATATACAATACTACAGATGGCAGACGGGAAGTTCGGAATTATTATTGCGATTTTAAAGGGACGCATACAATATTGACAGCTCGGCAATCACTTATATATACAATACTACAGATGGCAGACGGGAAGTTCGGAATTATTATTGCGATTTTAAAGGGACGCGTACAATATTGACAGCTTGGAACTCACTTATATATACAACACTACAGATGACAGCCGGAAGTTATTCAGCATTAGTGCGATTTTAAAGGGACGCATACAATATTGACAGCTTGGCAATCACTTATATATACAATCCTACAGATGGCAGCTGTTACTTTATCGTTTACAAACAATATTGCAGCAACATTGATCGATCACATTCGATGCACATTATACACAACTATGCACTTTCATTCATGTTAGCCTGGACGTGTGCTTGTTACTATAAGATCGCGTTTAAGAAATATTGATTACGCATATGAACAAACATTACAAACATGCACTGTATGTGTGATCTTTGACACTTTCACATTGAGAATCATTGTTTGAAAATAACATTTCAGCAAACAACAAATAAACGCCCACTGTGAAAGCATTCGCGCCGCTCACATACAAACAGGTGAATACAATCAGAAATCATTACAAACTCACTACCATTGGACTAATTGCACTATAAATCCCCCAAACAACATGGCCAATGCATCACTTGTGATCCACATCAGATCAAGTGCTTACCTTGTTACGCTGTTTTGAAAGATGGATGACGATGACATGGTAGACGCTGCTGGTGCTGCTATTGGCGAACTAGCTGTTGGTCGAATCAGGCAGCCTCTGCGGCTCAAACTGAGACAAAGGGGTCATCTGGTTCGAGGTCCTCGTGTCTACAGGGTGAGACCCACCTTGGAAAACATGAGCGACTTTGAGGTTTTTGATAAGTATCGGCTCGATCGCGAACAGCTCATTGGCCTTTGCGATCTTCTTAAACCTCATTTGGAGCCACATATAAGAATAAGGACTGCTGTTCCCGCCATGAGTAGGATGCTAAGCTGTCTATACGTCCTGGCCTCCGGGAGTTTTCAATCCGGAGAACTGTACATGCATGGCATGGCTCAAGGTACATTCTCTGGGGTGTTTGATAACTTTCTGGACGCCATGGTACGTATCAGTAAGCAATACGTAGGATTCCCACAGAATGATGGAGATTGGAGGCGCCTGAAGTGGGAATTCTTTGATATTGCTCAAATGCCCAATGTCTTGGGAGCCATAGATTGTACCCACATTGCGCTGCGTGCTCCAATTGATGACTCGCCCTTCAGAAATTGCAAACATTTTCATAGCCTCAACATGCAGTATGTTTGTGACGCACAGATGAGGATTATGCATGTGTGTGCGAATTTTGGAGGAGCTTGTCATGATGCCCGCATCCTCTCTCTGTCGTCCCTGTGGAGACAGTTTGAGGAAAGACAAATGCCCCCTGGTTATCTCGTTGGTGAGTATTTGTGCACAACATGGTTAATTATTTTGACAATTGCCACTGTAGTTTTAAAATGTTAGCGTAATGTTCAGCTATAGGATGCAATTTAACCATATATTTTCCCCCCGCTAATGTCTAATTTTAGTTCAATGCAGATATGTAGCATGTCTTACCTTAAATGCTCAGATAGAGAATGTAATGTAACCATGTAGTTAGCATTTTACACAAGGCTTGATTTAGGAGAAATACGCATATGTAGCATGTCTTAGATGAAATGTGAAGATATTAGCTAATGCAATTTAACCATGTCATTGTCTCTTTCCGCAAATGTCTTTTAGTTCAATGCAGATATGTAGCATGTCTTACCTTAAATGCTCAGATAGAGAATGTAATGTAACCATGTAGTTAGCATTTTACACAAGGCTTGATTTAGGAGAAATACGCATATGTAGCATGTCTTAGCTGAAATGTGAAGATATTAGCTAATGCAATTTAACCATGTCATTGTCTCTTTCCGCAAATGTCTTTTAGTTCAATGCAGATATGTAGCATGTCTTACCTTAAATGCTCAGATAGAGAATGTAATGTAACCATGTAGTTAGCATTTTACACAAGGCTTGATTTAAGAGAAATACGCATATGTAGCATGTCTTAGCTGAAATGTGAAGATATTAGCTAATGCAATTTAACCATGTCATTGTCTCTTTCCGCAAATGTCTTTTAGTTCAATGCAGATATGTAGCATGTCTTACCTTAAATGCTCAGATAGAGAATGTAATGTAACCATGTAGTTAGCATTTTACACAAGGCTTATTTAGGAGAAATACGCATATGTAGAATGTCTTAGCTGAAATGTGAAGATATTAGCTAATGCAATTTAACCATGTCATTGTCTCTTTCCGCAAATGTCTTTTAGTTCAATGCAGATATGTAGCATGTCTTACCTTAAATGCTCAGATAGAGAATGTAATGTAACCATGTAGTTAGCATTTTACACAAGGCTTGATTTAGGAGAAATACGCATATGTAGCATGTCTTAGCTGAAATGTGAAGATATTAGCTAATGCAATTTAACCATGTCATTGTCTCTTTCCGCAAATGTCTTTTAGTTCAATGCAGATATGTAGCATGTCTTACCTTAAATGCTCAGATAGAGAATGTAATGTAACCATGTAGTTAGCATTTTACACAAGGCTTGATTTAGGAGAAATACGCATATGTAGAATTTCTTAGCTGAAATGTGAAGATATTAGCTAATGCAATTTAACCATGTCATTGTCTCTTTCCGCAAATGTCTTTTAGTTCAATGCAGATATGTAGCATGTCTTACCTTAAATGCTCAGATAGAGAATGTAATGTAACCATGTAGTTAGCATTTTACACAAGGCTTGATTTAGGAGAAATACGCATATGTAGCATGTCTTAGCTAAAATGGGAAGATAGAGAATAATATTGAACTAGATATTTTAAAGTTAAAATAAACATTTGTTAATGGATTATCGTGTACAAAACTTTTTATTGTACTACAAATACTATTTTGAGGATTCTGTTGGAATTATGTTCTGTTCATAATTTATAGGTGATTCTGGGTACATGAGCCGGCCTTGGCTCATTACCCCCTTGCGTAGCCCGACTGATGTGTCTGAGGAGCGCTACAATAGGGCTCATAAGAGAACCAGGGCGGTGGTTGAACGGATGTTCGGGCTCCTGAAGATGAGGTTCAGGTGCCTGGACAAGTCGGGAAGAGCCCTCCAGTACAACCCAAAGAAGGTGGCTAATATCGTTGTAGCCTGTAGCGTCCTGCATAATATTGCACAGCGGGCTGGGATGCTGCAGGCCGTCCGGCCGGACATAAACCTCCTCAGAGATGAGGAGGATGATCCTGTTCTAGAGGGGCCATTCCAGGACGAGGGGCTCAATGTCAGAGCAGACATCATCAACCGCAACTTTAGACGGTAAAGAATAGAAGTTAGACTGGAGTATTATCAATAGATGTGAACTGTAGGGAAATGACAAGTAGAGAATTGTGCAAACATGTTAGGATTGTTCATCAAATGCTAAAAATGTGTTTCATTTATTAATATAGGTGATGCTCTGGCCATTGGGTCCTGTAGCGAGTCTTTGCCACCTGGTTTTTAAAGAGGACATCAGCTGGTAAGTATAAATGTCTGGACTGTTGCTGGCATGAATTGTACACAAATACATCATATGGCATACATTTTCTAAACTAGTATTTAGTTTACACATTACTTAAAATGAAAATACTCAGAAAGGGATCCTCTAGCATGACTATGGTTCAATGTCACACATTAGAGGTTTGTTCTGCTCAATATGACTCATCTTCACACTTGATAGAACATAGCACAAGATGCTACACAGTAACCTAGTGACAGAAATTTCTTATGAAATGGTGGGTGGGAGAGGGCTAGAGAAATGATTCACACACTTGTAGTAATTTTGAATAAACCTTTTATGCCATTAGGGAGCTGACAATCTAAAGACTGAAAGGGAAGAATTAGAAGCCTGACAGTGAAGATTGCCCAGACTGACAGTGGAAAAAGCCAAGATTGAAATTGAAGTATACCAATGGGATCATGTTTGGCATTATCTTTCAAATCTGCTGACCTTGAAAAGCATACAAAGACATGTTCACATGGTAAGTGCCAACTATTTAATAGAATAAGGCTGTTGAGGCATCCTATTGGAGACACTTAGATGATTTTCAAATTTTTAGATGGTATTTCACAGTCCTCTATTTTTGAAATGATGAATAAGACACCTATTGAAGATCAACTTTTTACCCCTGAATTGACTTTCAAAGACCATGCATTATCCATAGGCTGACCATACGTCCCGTTTTGAAAGGGACAGTACCGTTATTTTATGTTTTTTCCCCTGTCCCGTCGTTTCTTTATAAATAGTCATTTTGTCCCGTTTTGAGGGTTATCAGACCGTGCGGGCAGCGCAAGTGTAATTTTTTATTGCACACACCACTTAAATTTTTTTTAAACTCCCCGCTGGAGGGGAGGGCAGTTTTTTCAAAAACTATTTTTTTTTAACTGCAACCGGGTTGGGGTTGGGTGGCCGTGCCCACATGTTCCACAGCATGCAGTCTTAGCAGTCTATGCCGCCCGCGCTCTTCAAAATTAGGGGCGTGTCATTGATAGGTACCTGCAAGAATTGTGCACGGCCAAGGTAAGACCAGTGTCTGTGCCTGGCAATCAATTAAATTAAATTAGTTGTCATTTATTATATCATATGCTTATTATTATTATGCTGCTGCAGTGCTGATTGTAGTACAGATGATAAAATAATGGTTATTATCAAGTAACTATGTAGTTCCACATTTTTATCAGTTCTTCCACCATTTACATGTGTAACAATGATTTTGGGCAACTCAGCTAAAAAAAATCTACAACTACTATCCAGATATTCAAACCAAACGCAAGTTCAGAGGCTTTTACCCTTTAAAATCAGTTAATATGGGGGAATTTGCCTTGACAACATAGGATAATCTCACTTTTTTAAAGCATGTTTGTTGTTTGTATGATAAATTAAATTGTAATACTTTTGATCACAAGCTTCAGAATCAGCTCTTCTTATTATATAGGCATGTTCTATTTTATTTTCTTTGTTTAAACAACAAATTTGGCTTGGGTATCCATCTGTTTAAAAGTGACAATGAGTCTGAGACAAGTTCCATAATATATATTAATATTAATGAATTTTGTGTGTGGGGGGGGGCATGATGGATGTGATCTAATGGAGGGATCCTTCATCTTTAGAATAGTTATTGGATAAGTAATTTTATTTCCCTTAAAGGGACACTCAGGTTATATTACATTTTCATGATTCAGATACAGCATGTAATTTTAAACAACTTTCCAATTTACTTCCATTAAAAAAAATGTACACAGTTTTTTATATTTACAATTTTTGAGTCACCAGATCCTACTGAGCATGTGCAAGAATTCACAGACTATATGTATATGCATTTGTGATTGGCTGATTGCTATCACATGGTACAAGGGGAGTGGAAATATGCATAACTTTGAAATTTGTTATAAAAAAATCTACTACTCATTTGAAGTTCAGACTAAGTGCTATTGCATTGTCTTGTTATCTTGCATTTGTTGATTATGCAAATCTAATGTGTTGACTGATCTTTTAACAACAGTTATAATAAAAAGCATTTTATAGGGTGTCTTTATAAGTCAGAACATTTGTGCTTTATTTTTATATAGATTTGCCAATTTTCTGTGTGCATCAAATTTAAAGTAAAAATAATGTCATATACATGATACATCAGCCCATGGAGTGTGAGAAGTTTTATTATATGGTGTTGAAAGACCGAAATTTGCTGTGTAAATTTGTTTCATCAGACAAATATTCATGGTGCAATCATGATGAAATACAGTCCTCCTCTAGCTCTACGTCTACCTAAAATGTTTTGTATTAGTTCTTTTGTCACTGAAGGATAATTGTTGGCTCAATAGTTTAAATTCATGTCATAAAAGTTAACTTTTGTTAAAATCTTACTTTTTTTCATATAAATAAAGAATATAACCCTGTCCTGTTTTTGACCGCTCAATGTCCCGTTTTTGTCTCAAGGAAATATGGTCAGCCTAATTATCCAGGTTGGTGTACCAATGCATGCTAGTTAAGAATCACAGGAAGAATGTTGAATATTAGTAGCTTCCATACATTAGTCATATTTAGTTCTTAATTAGATATTTAGGGATCACAATCAGACACTTAGATGAATTTCTAATTTTTAGATGGGATTTCAGTCCTCTATTTTTGAAATGATGAATAAGACACCTATTGAAGATCAACTGTTTACCCCTGAATTGACTTTCAAAGACCATGCATTATCCAGGTTGGTGTACCAATGCATGCTAGTTAAGAATCACAAGAAGAATGTTGATTATTGGTAGCTTACATACATTAGTCATACATATTTCATCATTAGATATTTAGGGATCACAATCATAAAAAGGAATACATATTATAGTTGATATAGAGGTATTTGAATGGACATGAAATATGACATTTATGTTCAACATATATATTATTGAAATGTGATATACATTGTTATGTATAATTCGAAAATCAGATTTTTTATTTTTTTTATTTTATTATACAATATATTTTTTTTTTTTAAATATAATTAATAAATATCTTTAAAAAATGTTGAACAAAGTTAGAGCATAGACACAAGATGATTGTAAATGTATTTTATGAATCTTTGACTACGTGTGTATTAACTTTTGTAAAAAAAAATTTTTACATTTCAGATTGGCATCTGATGACTTCCAGGAATATTTTTTTATTTTTGGTTCAGAAACTATTAAATTTTAAAATGGTAATAATAAACATTTTAGTATTAAATACACTCTTTGGAACAGATTATAATAAATATCCATATAATCTGTCAATAAAAATCAATTTGACTCCCATGACTGGTAGTTGTCTATTTGACAAGCACATGCATAAGATCAAATAATGCATTAATTGTGGAAAATCCACTGATTCAGAGAATATTACATTAAACTATCTTTTTTAACATTCATTGGGGAGTGAGATCCATCGATGCTTTTCTTTTGAAATTCTTAGATGTTAAAATAATTTCGCATATGTAGTCAATTTCACAAAAATTAATTTTTTTCACTTTTAAGAAGGGGAAGTGGTTCAATTACATTAAAGTGACAGTGTTGTTGAATGTAAAATTAATTTTATAAGATCTTGTATCTTCCTTAGGTATCTCAAAACATTATTTGCTAAATTATTTTAATTTTTACATTTATAAATGGTAGGTCATTTAACTTTATATTTTTCACAAGCTAGTTATTGGATGGCAGGTTAATCGATTTGATTTTCTAGTGGAGTCATTTAACTATAGTTAATAATATTATGTAGTTTTTAAAATCTTACCTCTTGGGTTAGACATCACATATCTATATATAATTTTCATTCCCCTTTAGTTTATTTTGACAATGTTAAATCAACATTACAAATGTTTTGGTCCTTAAAGGGACATTGTGTATTGATTTTTAAATAATTCATAAAAGAATTTAAACATATTTAGAAAGTACTATAGAATTACATTCAGTCTTTAAATATACTTTGTAAAAAAAAAAACAATGCACATATCTTAGTCAATTACATAAGATATATATGTGCAACCAACAATCAGCATCAAAATAGCCTATGTAGATATGTATTTAATCCAAAAATATATATAATTACAATCTAATGATTGAATACCAAAACATATTAAGTTGTTCAAATATTATAATCTTATCCAAAATGCATACATAACATATAGCTTAATGTCCCTCTAAGCTGAAGACTCCGAAATACCTCCTTTACAATATATATTTCAGTCAGTGTGTAAAACAATCCAGAAGTTAATCTAAATTTTATATACTCATATGTTATACTAATTTATCAAAAGGAAGGTGCCTAGGTTTCTGATATTTCAAGCATTATTGTGAAATGTTTATTTAAAGGGACATGAACTAAAAAAATATACTTAAAGGGAGACAGTTAAAAAATTAATGATTTATACATTCTGAATGAGTATTCTATTTTAAGCAACTTTAAAAATTGTCTCATATTATGAATGCTCCTTGTGATGTTGCTATCATTACTTTAAAAATAAGGCATTAAATAGATAATTTATTAGCTTCAGTACTCTGGACTGAACTTGGTTTTTTGTGGTGGATTAATTTATCCAACAATCATCAAGGACAACCCAGGTTTTTTGAAACAATTGTCCGTAATCTCAAATATCATTATTGATTTTCAAAGAAAGATAACAAGATAATTGTTAACATTTGAGAATCGGATTAAATTATAACGTTGATTAACATTTCATGCTCAATCTGAATCACCAACGCTAAATTTGTTTGGACAGTGTCCCTTTAAGAGATTTAAAGAGTGTATTTACTTCTCTTCCTATCTTGACATACTTTGCTTGAAAAGCATATCGAGATAGGCTCAGTAGATGAAGATTGGTGGATGCACATAGATGCCTTATGTGATTGTCTCAACCATGTGCATTTAAATTTCTTCTGTTGAGGATATCTAAATACTAAGATAAATTGATTTACATTTTAAAGTCTAAACAATCTTCTATCTCTACAGATCATTTGATACAATTGTTTGTTTGTAATGTCTATTTAAAAATAAAGACGCCATTGCACAATAACATATATGAGCACTTCAGACAAATACAAGCTCGAGGTTTATTTACTAATAACAAACAAACCTGTAGTTTAACATTTATAAACAGATTATCCAAGTTACTGACCTTATAACCTGAATTTGAACATTCAGAAATATTGCGTGGGAAACGCATCTTGAAACACCAGATTAGCATCTTTAAACATTAAAGTCTAATGTCACGCAATAGCACACAATCAATGTGCATTATGAAATACATTTAATAGAGCAATATCAATACTGCACAATAAGTCAATAAATGGATTTTATGAACAATAAAGACATACAATATTAAATGTGTATTTGTATTAAAGAAACAGACCGTTATTAAACCGAGAAATGTCTACAACATTAATAATGTGACAGTATTAGATGTTAAATAGAATTTAATCATTAATATTTAACGGATCACGGATATTAAATCTGTGTCACACATATCCGCATGACAGGCCCATGAGTTACAAATAAGTCTACATGAAAAATGAAGTTACAGCACCACCATGAGGTATGTGTAAGGAAGTTACTAAGATATGAAACATTAAGGAACGGCCAATCAGAGTTCATCACACAAACACAACTTGAGTCAGGATGGTCTCACAGACATTCTAACAATATTTCAAACTTTTATCCAATCAGATGTACAGATAACTTGTCCCATGGTGCATCTCATGTTTACTTCACCATATAAAAGTCCATTACACGTTGCCATCTTTGTCAGTTCTCTAATGCCTGCAGGCAGTTTATATTATTATTATAATATATTTATTGGACAACCCAGCAGGCATGTCAGCTCCCAGGTTCACCAAGGAGGAGAGCGCTGCACTGGTCCACGCCGTCAAGGACTTTTATCCCCAGCTGTTTGGGAACAAGAGGAGGTTGACAGATGCGCCTGTTAAGAAGGCCCTCTGGGAGTCTATCACCAATGCGGTTAGATTGGTGTGTGACGTCCAGAGGACCCAGGATCAGATCATGAGGAGATTCGGAGATATGAGGTTGCGGTTAACCAAAAAAGTCAACCTCATAAGGGACTGGGTACAAGCCCGTAAAAGAGGTGGCAAAAGAGAGGCCCCGCGGGAACTGTACCTACTCCCTTATGAGGTGACTTTATGCGAGCTCCTCAATCTCCGGGTCCCCAAAAGATTCAGATCCTCGCCATCCTCGGCCTCCTCTTCTTCCCTCCCAGCTGCGGGATCTGAAAGTCCTGACGCGGGGGCCAGGGCAGCTGCTTCTCCGTCCGGTGGCCTGGGAGGAGATGGAGAATCTGAACCAGGTAATTATCCAACTTCATATAATATCTTATTTTTTTTTTTTTAATCAATAAATGTGTATATAGTCAGATACTAAACCTATACAGATCTCACAACATACACTACATATGATGTTTAGATATCTGATTTTAGATTAGTGACACATGAAATAGGAATGATGTGTCTTGCACTCTACAGAATATGCGTCACAGAGCGAAAATGGAATTGCGCATACACGTTAACATGGCTTTGCTGTAAGTGGCATTGCTTTATACATGTTGGTCAAATGACGGATGCGTAATTCCGCTTTGAATCATTGCGCAATGATCGCGAAAATGGAATTGCGCATACACGTTAACATGGCTTTGCTGTAAGTGGCATTGCTTTATACATGTTGGTCAAAATGAAATGTGAATTATTATATATGTGAAGAATACAGTATTCTTATTTTCAATATTATACATAATAAAAAAAGAAGAATCCAAATAAATTATAACATATGCACATCAATTGATGAGAATGAAATAACACCAAAAAATAATTAAAGCTACAGTAAACAACACAACTGATTGAAAATAAGAGTACAGGATATATTTATCATGAATTGAATTGAGGAAACAATTAACTCATGGGACTACCAAAGGATTAATAGTTTTAAATTGATTTGCTAATAATGTAAAGATTTTAAACATGGCATGATTTGTATTAATGATATGCAATCCTCATTTAATATATTACAGATATGGATGTTGCTGCTGGATCCTTAAGGCAGGGCTTGTCACAGTATGGTATGTCTCATTTTAATTGACATTTGTCTTAGAAACATGGACAGAACATTACATACTAAATCCACATTGTTCAATATTTATATGTAATGTCCCTTTAATAGATGAAAATTAAATAATTCTTCGGATATCCTTAAATAACATATTAGATTTGAATTGCATGCTCAATCCCATTCATTACATCAACATATGGAGTAGAGAATTCATTAACACCAACATTGTCAAATCAATATAATTTTATATTAAAGGGATACTGATCTACAATTATTAATGTTGTCATTCAGATAGAGTATGCAATATTAATAAACATTTAAATATAATACTATCATCATATGTGAAATATTCTATTGCTAAATGTATTTTAAAATCAAGAATGTACGTTTATCTGCATCTCAATTTTGGTTGAACAACCTGGGTTTTTATTGATGATTGGTGGATACCTTCAACAAACAATATTTATTGAATACAATATTGCTTATCTGCCTTAAAGATTAAAATGTAGCAACATTCAAATTATAATAGGAGTCAATATTAAATCATTTTGAACAGTTTGAACAGAGAAATCAATGATTTAAATTAATCATGTCAGTGTCCCTTTAATAAACAATAGATTCATTCATCTTTACATTCTTTGGATTAAACAATATTGATATATAATTCACATATTCACTGTTGGAGTTACTTTATAGATATCAGCATACTCTAACAGCACCATGATTACATATTTGTACTAATCAATTTGGTTTTGTATTGTGATAAATATGTGTTGTGTCCTAAACAAGATTACTGTACATTGCACAAATGGCTCTATGTGCCACATGTGTTTGTTTAGATTTGTTAACAGCTGCTCTTCAAAATGTGGTTTGTGTGTATTCTTTTAAGAACATTGATCAATGGGTATATTTAGATATGCAATAGCATCGTATGAGATGAGTTTGATGTCTAATATAGTCTGAAATTAAACATATGTTCAATAACAGAATCCCCTTGATTCAATCAAGCATTTTCTGGTTTAATGACTGCTCTATTCTTCACATTTTCAAGTTGATTAATCTTAAAATTCGATACAGATGTGATTTAGTGATATCCCAAATGTGTTTCCTAATATATATCTATATCATTCATAGAGAGAGTTGGTGTGGTGAGCCCACAGGAATCCAGCAGTGACATAGAGCCACCTTTGCGGTCTCCTGGTAAGTCCATTGACTCATTTATATGTCATTGAAGGTGTATTGGTAATCAATATTATGAGCATGATTCTGATGAAGCATAACATTTTAAACAAACATATAATTTTCTCTTCTGATTATATATTAATTTTCTTTTAATATTGAAAGATTAATAATTAAAACTTTATTAGTCTACACATTTGTTATTCAGAAGATGTATAGCATATGTTTGTTTCCATGTTCATTTTTGACAACAGTCATCAAGTGATACACACATGAGAAATCTTAAATGTTCTATGTACTATGCTTTTATGATTTTTAAATTAATACAAACAATACATCGAAAATATGAATCATTGAGAATAACAAATCTAATGTAATTTGTATGCTCCATCAAAATGATGTAAATCATAACTTTGGGTGTGTATATCTTTAATGCAACATTGATGTGTGTCTTTGAACAACAGTAACATATGTTATAATATCTGTTCTTAACGTGTACACAAAATGTTATGTTTTACAGAGATTGATTTAACATATGTGACGGAGGAGGAAGAGGCTGCCTTGGAGTCTAATGGTATGTGAAATATATCTATCATGTTTCCAACATGTTGCTTTATTTGAAATCATTTCATTGAAGACATTCAAAGTCTACAGCTTTTGCACTTTAAAAAGGAATATTATTTGTCTGTTCAAATACACTACTGCCCCCTTTCTATATCAGGCAGCATGAAAAATTTTTATTTTTTTTAAAATGTATAATTCATGCCATCATTATGTCACATGCATATTCCAGGCCAAAACACAATAATAATGTTATAATTGTACAGACAGTAATTGATATTCATCTGAGTGCCTATATGCATACCATATCCTCATTTCATAATTGTTTACAAATTCAAACACACTTCTAAGTATATTGAAAACATAATCAATTTGAAATACGTTGATTTGATTTCATGATGTATGAGATGTTAATATATATTTATTAAATTTTCAGATGGATCCACCACTTCTGGTCATCTGGTTTCTGCCCCTGCCCAGTCCCCTGACCAGTCACAGACCCCTGCCCATGCCCAGACCCCTGCCCATGCCCAGACCCCTGCCCATGCCCAGACCCAGACCCCTGCCCATGCCCAGACCACTGCCCATGCCCAGACTCCTGCCCATGCCCAGACCCCTGCCGGCCCTTCCCATTTATCATTTCCTGCCCCTCCCAAAAAACGCCCCTACAACCCCCTTTGCCGCTCTCCCCATATTATGGCCCGTACAGCTGCCCAGACCCCAACTCCCCAGCTGTACGGCCTACCCCGGAGCATCAGCTCATCCCTCCCCAAGCCAATCCCATCCCTCCCCAAGCCAATCCCATCCCTCCCCAACCCAATCCCATCCCTCCCCCCTGTCTCAACCTTCATTGTCCTGAGTGTCGGATTGTCCTTCCCAGGCACAGCTGTAAGTATCATTCAAAATCAACATTATAAGATACTTAAAGGTACACTGAAGGAAAATATTTTCTATTGTGATTCAAATAGAGCATGCAATGTTAATCAAATTTATAATTTACTACTCTTATGAATTATTCTTCATTCTCTTGATATCTTTATTGAAACAAAGAAATGCCTATAATTATTTAAAAAAATAAAATAATTGTGGACATCATTTCTTTATTGTTGGATGAATGTATCCATCAACCAGCAGGGACAAACAAAGTTGATAAACAAATATGGCCTGCCCTAAAAACCGACATTCTTGCATTCAAAATCTAGCTATAGAATTCAAACATTTAAAGAATATGTGTAATTTTTAAATATTTGTAATGTCATGCTCTATCTGAATCAGTCAATTAAATATTTAGGTTCAGTGTCCCTTTAATTGGATATCACTACATATACCAATCACCACTACTTGGATCCAACAATTAATGTACAAATGTTTATACATTATCTCTTGTCTAACCCAGTGGGAATGTAATTTCTTCAGGTTGCTATGTTTACACAGCTTGTCCTCAATGCCAAAATGTTTAAGGATAGGTGTGCCTACCACAGTATAATTAAAATTTTTAAATTGCTAATGTAAGTACAATGTAAATCCTTTAACAATATTTTATACACTCAAGCTGTATAAGTGGATCATCTAAAACCAATTAAAGGGGACAACTTGTTTGAGTAAACTGTCCCTTTAATGATTTCGGTCTGTCTGAATAACATAATTCATGTGTAAAGAATAAATTTAAACTAATTGATGTAAAGAATGATTTGTCTTTATGATTTTTTCGTCTGTTGTGTAATTATCATTAATATTTAATTTATTCTTTATTTTAGGCTGTGACTCAGCATGGCTCATGCTAGAAGGTATAGCAAGAGTAGAGCAGGCCGTGTTGAGGAACGCAGCTGTCCTGAGAGGGATGAACGACACCATGCAGGCCCAGCTCCAGGTTCAGGACTTGACTCTGCGTGAAATTATGCGATTAAGTTCAAGGCCTGAATCTGGAGCTGGACATGCACAGGACGATGAAGAGGATGACCAGTAAGTGGAGGATCTGGAGATGCTCCAAGGTGGCAGATAAGAATCCTCCGTCCACATGTTGATGTTTTTTTTTATTGTTGCCATTTGGCCTTTTTAAAAGTTTATTATTGTGCCTGTTGCACTCTTTTACCTTGTCATATGTCTCCAATGGGGCTATGGTGGCCCTTGGCAACTCTTTTCATGGACTGTGATGCACTGTGTTACCTTGTCATATGTCTCCAATGGGGCTATGGTGGCCCTTGGCAACTCTCTTCATGCACTGTGATGCACTCTTTTACCTTGTCATATGTCTCCAATGGGGCTATGGTGGCCCTTGGCAACTCTCTTCATGGACTGTGATGCACTGTGTTACCTTGTCATATGTCTCCAATGGGGCTATGTTGGCCCTTGGTAACTCTCTTCATGGACTGTGATGCACTCTTTTACCTTGTCATATGTCTCCAATGGGGCTATGGTGGCCCTTGGCAACTCTCTTCATGGACTGTGATGCACTCTTTTACCTTGTCATATGTCTCCAATGGGGCTATGGTGGCCCTTGGCAACTCTCTTCATGGACTGTGATGCACTCTTTTACCTTGTCATATGTCTCCAATGGGGCTATGGTGGCCCTTGGCAACTCTCTTCATGGACTGTGATGCACTGTGTTACCTTGTCATATGTCTCCAATGGGGCTATGGTGGCCCTTGGTAACTCTCTTCATGGACTGTGATGCACTGTGTTACCTTGTCATATGTCTCCAAAGGGGCTATGGTGGCCCTTGGTAACTCTCTTCATGGACTGTGATGCACTCTTTTACCTTGTCATATGTCTCCAATGGGGCTATGGTGGCCCTTGGCAACTCTCTTCATGGACTGTGATGCACTGTGTTACCTTGTCATATGTCTCCAATGGGGCTATGGTGGCCCTTGGCAACTCTCTTCATGGACTGTGATGCACTCTGTTACCTTGTCATATGGCTCAAATATTCCTTATTTTTACAAGATTATTTCTAAACGTTGTTGATGTTTTCTTACATACTAATAAAAGACATGTAATTGCACGATTCTTTGTCCTCATTCTTCATGTTATTTTTTTAAAGCTCTAGTTTATCTTGTTGATCCTTAAAGGGACCTACCAAAAATATTTTTTTATAAAAAATCATATATGTAAGACAATTATAAATGACTTTAAGATTAACATCTCCAATGTAATCTTATTATTTGTCTTTATATATTTTTCTCTTAGCTTTATCATTGCATGATTATGATTAGCATAGTAATTGTTTTATATATGTATATATAGATTGTTATTTGTGTATATATGTATATTTCAATTTTCACATCCATGTGTGTATTTAGAAACTCTGCATGAATTGATGCACCTTTAACAAATGATCTGAGGATTGATACAATGATATAATCCCTGTAAAGTGTTCATTTTATTGAAATAGTATTGTCTATGTGTATCCTCTTTTTAAAAACAAAATAATGTCCCTTTAAGGGATGGTGAGCACAATTGTTAATGAATGTATTTCCATTTCTAAAGCGTTTTTGTCCTTTTTACATGAACAAGGACATATCATCTTATTAATAAACAATCTTATTGTAATGTTGACAGCACATGTATTTCATTTTCTATTCTATCTTATTGTAAAAGTGTAACCAAATAAATCTCTGTGTGTAATGCAAATATTTTAGATGATGAATATTTTTTTTAAAATATGTTAACAAAATAATTCTACTCCCATATATGGCTATAGGTAGGCTGACCATATTTAAACTTGAATAAATGACACGTTTAATCAATCCATGTATCATTATTGTTATTCCAAAACAATCAAAACATATCTTAAAACATCAATGGCATATGTATTTCTCATGTGTATCTTTTAAATGTTAAAGATATACACCATAGCTATAGTTCAAGGGACAGTCAAGTCCGAAAAGATGATTCATGATTTGGTGACATTCCTAGATAGCAATCTAGACACATACTAGTTCCTAAAATATAAATACTTTTTTAGTGATATGCCAAGCTGTCAACTGAGTCCTTGTATTGGCTGCGGTTTTTCAGCTATCTCGGATGCGCCATGTTGCTTAAAACGTCACCTGCCAGGCTGTCCAATGATTCCTTGTATTGACTGACGCTCTTACGTGATCAAGAATGTGCCTTTTATTGGATGGCGTTTTGACGCGATCAAGGATGCGCCTTTTTTTTGGGGCGTTCTTACGTGATCAAGAATGTGCCTTTTATTGGATGGCGTTCTTACGTGATCAAGGAAGCGCCATGTTAAGACGTCACATGCAAAGGTAAAAAAACGTATGATTGGATTACGTAGTCCCGCAATATTTGTTTGTGCACGTTAAACACGTTTGTGACTGCAGCCAATTTTAAAAACCTTGCGAATATGTATTATTTGCATCATGTTACATTGTTGACCCGTAGCTGATAAAGACCACCACATTCTCTTTTGCTGGATGTCTGGTTGAATAAACGAACGAAAGCAAAATGTTTTCATGCATATGATATTTCGAGGCAAGTGCAAATCTCTATAGTCCATGTTGTTTAATATGTTTGTCAACAATATGTTCCTTTTTCATAAAAATGACTGTTGTTTTTAATGTTAAAGATATCTAATTAATAAATATGCGCTATTGTGTTAGAATAAAGTAATCAATATGCATTTAGCTTTATCATATGCTAAATATATGATGCCGACTTCTTCTAAATGTAATTTCGTTGTATATTTTATTAAAGGTTCATTAGACACTCAAATTATAAATCAAAACTTTTTATTTTGTCTCTAGTTAGATAGTCCATTGTTTAACAAATACACGTTTCATTTTGCTTCTGTTCAAAGAAAATGTAATTAATTTTCAGACTCCTCGCCCAGCCTCTGAGTTTCATGTGAGTACCATCTCCAGCTTTCTCCTGTTTGTGTAAAGGGTCTTTTCATATGTTAATGATGGGGTATTGTCTTGTTTTACGGTTGTAATGGGGGTTCATCTATATTTTCAATAGAGCTAACCCGATTTTCTTTGAAAGTGTTTGAAGCTTTGTAATATTGATATCAGTATATGTTAATCTTGTTGTTTGTAGTAGTGTCTATTACATACAGTTCTGTTAAAAATATAGTATACTGTCCCTTTAATGCAAATGTTGATTTTTGTATCATGTATGAGTTCCACATTGTTTAATCTTCAAATATATTATTGTTAGCATATTTTCACCCCCCACTCCTAAAAGGACTTTAAACCATATTCATTGTTCAAACAAATGTCTTTCTAAAAAAAAATTAACACAATAATGTCTCTTTAAGAAAATATACTTTATTTAACACGTCAATATAAATCTGATTTCAATATTTAATTTTTGACCAAGTACATGTAGATATACCAACAAGCTTCAAATATGTGTTAGCATATGTAATTTTGTTAAAGGGACAGTTTAGAAAACAAATAATGTTTTGCATTATTCTAAAAGTCAATTTGTAATATCAATGATATCAAAGGTTTCTCACCAATTAATCATTTGTCTTTGTTTATTTAAATTTGCTAGCTAAACCTATGAGGTTCGTGTGCTCATTTCTTCGAGCTTGAAGAGTGCATGTAATCATTATACAATTTGACCACTAGAGGGCATTTGGATAGCATTTGTATATGTAAAACCTTGTGCTCATACAGCATATTATTTACCATGTATTGATCATTGATATCTAAAAGGTTGTTATGTCAGAACAACAAATAAGTGGTCATTTTTCCTAGTCATAGATACAAGGTTAAGCACATAAGTCACACGTATTTCTCCATGTTTTGTTGTTTCCAACTTGATAATGCGTAATACAGTGTTTTCTTTGTAATCAATAATTTTCTGACTGTCCCTTTAAGCTGTGTTATTGGCATTCAAACAGTAATATGCCATCATGGATAATTGTAATGGTAATTTTGTTTGCGATTCGGGAAACAGTTTGGACATCACATCACAGAAACCAATCAATATCATGAACAAGGATAGGTATGTGATGATGTGGTTTTCACACACTTATAACCCACACTCTGCAAACAATCTTCCTCCATGGACCCGGTCCTATAGAAGTAGATTATATACAGAGTGTGGTCCACAAGTGTATGAAAACCACATCATCACATACCTATCCATTACACATTAAATAAAAAAAACATTAAAGATGAAAATAAATACTTCCTTCCTCTTCCTTCCCCTCTTCCCACGGGGCTGAGGCTCTGGGAGGGGCAACTGCCGACTCCGAAGAGTTCTCCTTGGAGATGTTGTGGGAAGAGTGGAAGGAAGAGTACTGGGACGACCAAGGTGAGGCGGAGAAGATGGCTGAGGAGGAGAAGATGGCTGAGGAGGAAAAGATGGCTGAGGAGGAGAAGCTGGCTGAAGAGGAGGAGATGGCTGAAGAGGATGAGATGGCTGAAGAGGAGTAGATGGCCCGGCAGGAGTAGATGGCCCGGCAGGAGTAGATGGGCCGACAGGAGGAGATGGCCCAGCAGCAGGAGGCCCAGCAGTAAGAGGCCCAGCAGCAGGAGGCCCAGCAGCAGGAGGCGGACCAGGAGGTAGGCCAGCATGCGCCTCCCGGAAAAAATTGAACATCTCTTGGTGCAGATTAAAGATTCTGTTTTGTCCTTGTTCGATTCTATTGAGTATGTTTATTATTTGGTTTTGTCCTTCAATTATTTGATTTTGTCCATCAAGAATTCGAGTGCGGCCTTCGATATTTTGTATCCGGGAGTTACGCATCTGGTCTATGTAGTCCAGTAGAACCCGCACCTCCGCTATTTCCTCTTGTTGTGCTTGGCGGGGTACCCGTGCACGGCGGGGTGCCCGTGCACGGCGGTGTGCGGGTCCTTGAGGGTCCTCTGGTTCCGCAGGCTCCTCCTCTGCTTCCGGGGCCTCTTCATCAGCTTCCGTGCGCTCTTCGTCACGGGGGGCCTCTTCCCTCCGAAGTGGAAATTCCTCCCCACCACTCTCATCCCGGGGAGATAGATGAGGCTGTGTTTCTTGTGCTGCCTCCTCCCCAGACTCTGTATATTAAAAAAAAAAAAAAAAAATGTATATATTAGCATATTTGCAAATCAAGCTTTAAATGACTTAGCTTACGATACAATTACAAATGCAGAATCATTAATCCACTTTGAAATCTAACAAACAATCAATACGATTTCCGCTTTTTCAAAACCGTGTTTGTGATATCTCTGGTCAATCTGAATGTTTTCGCGTTTGTTTTCAGTCTGTTTAAATGCACACCTAACCTATAGCCTAGATAGTGATGTAACCGCAAAGTAATTGAATGCGTGTAAACAACGTTATAGCATTAATCTGATCCTTAAAAGGGACATGAAACCCAATGTTTTATCTTTCATGATTTAGAAGCATACATTTATTATCAACTTTCTAATGTACTTTTCTTATCTAATTAGCTTCATTCTCTGGATATTCTTTGCTGAAAAGCATATCTAAATATGCTTATAAGATGCTGATTGTTAGCTGAATATAGCTGCCTCCTGTGATTGTTTCACCGTGTGCATGGCTATTTCTTAATTAAAATATATCTCAAGAATGATTCAAATTAGGTAATATAAGTACATTTGAATGTTTTGTCAAATTGTATTCGCTACCTCAATCATGAAAGTAAAGGTTTGCGTATAGTGTCCCTTGAAATACATTCGTATGTGAAATTATTGTTCAATGAGCTTACCGTCAGATGAGAGTGGCAGGTTCCCGGTATCAATTCCTCCGATACCGACTATTTCCACCTCGGAGATGCTGGGCCGCAACATTTCCTCCCATCGGCAGTACTCTATTTCCAGGGCAGGTCCGCCACCGGTTCCTGCGGCATGTCGGGCCTCCAGGCTTAACTTTTTCTTGAGATCCATCTTACAGTCCCGGTAGCGATGTTTTATCGAATCAAGATCTCTGTTCCGGCCACCCACTGCATTGACTGCATTTCTTATCTCATTCCAGAGCCTCCTCTTGTCAGTCGGGGTAGTCTTCTGGTGCTGTATCCTCCTATACCTGGCCATATAGGCCTCTATGAGGGCCTCCTTCTCCTCCATCGAAAACCTTGCCTCCCTAGTCACCTTGGCCTTCCCCTGTGACGATGCCCTCTGTTTCCCGGACTGTGAAGCCCTACTCTGTCCGCCACTGGGCCCAGCCACTTGTTCATCTTGAACCAAGTGGCTGGGTCCACCCACCGCTTCCACCCCCGCTTCCTGCCCCCCTTCCTGCCCCCCTTCCTGCCCTGTTCCTCTCCCCCTCCCTCTCCTCCCCCCTCTACCTCTCCCCTGCCTGGCCTCCATCTGTTCCCTAAACTAAACCCCAAATAATCAAACAAAAAGTGAGTGTGATGAAATGAAAGGGGGTCAAAATAAAGAACTAAAAAGACAAAAAAAGTGCTGAAAGTGTGAGAGGGATGTAAAAAAACAAAGAGGGTAAGGAGTATTTAAATAAACCAAAAGAAGAAGAAGACTAAAAGGAGGATATGTAAACTAAATGTAACTAGGCGATGGGTATGGGATGGGTATGGGGTATGGGATAAGAGTAAATGGGATGAAAGGGAATGGGACTACAGGGAATGGGGTATGGAGTGTAGTATGAGGGGGTAGGGGGTATGGAGTGTATGTAGTGTTATTGAAAAGTGTATGTATGTATTGAATGTGTTTGCGTGTAAATGTGTTACGTGTACAGAAAAATCACTCGCTCGCTAACTCACACTACTACTAATTCTCACTAACACACTACTACTAATTCTCACTAACAAACACTCCCACTAACTCTCACTAACTACCACTAACTTACGCTCCCACTAACAACTCTCACTAACAACTCCCACTCCCACTAACTCACTCACGCTCCCACTAACAGACTCTCTCCCACTCCCACTAACTCCCACTAACTCACTCACGATAACACTAACAACTGACTCTCTCACGCTAACACTAACTCACTCACAATAATGCACCAACTCTCTAATCTTAAACCTCCAATCTCCAAAGACCCACCAGCAACACAGTCAAAGAAGCCCTGCTTGTGTGGTGCTTATATACCCTGTGTAAATGTTTAATGATGTACCAATTTCCGTTGTAAATTGTGTTCAGGTGTGCTTTATTAGCAATTAATATTAGTGCAATGTGTATTAGTTGTGTGAATTTGCGCATGCTCATTTTGAGTTAGTATTTGTGGAATGTGTAGAATGCGATGATGTCATAGTGGTCGTTTTCTCTAACATTGTCCAATAGTATTCTTTTTAAATGTGAATTTGCGATGGTGTGTTATTAGTGAAGTGTTGTATAATATATGTTTGTCCTAATATATAGTTATATTGAATGCGATTATTTTTCTAGTGTATGTATATATTTTTTATTCCTTGTTGTTATTTTGCGAATTTCCGCATCTTAAAGTATATGCGTATTCCCCATATTAAATTTTATGAAAAATCCCCCCGCTTGTGAATGTGTAATGCTTCTGTGCTTTGTTGATTGATTGTTGTTGTGACATTTGCATGATGTGGTATGCGTCATATGACCGAGCTGTGCGTATTCTCGCGAGATCGAGTGTTAGGTGAAAAAAGCTATTTTTTTGCTTTCCCATTGATCTCTATGGGAGACTGTCTTACGCGGGCAGTATTACGCGTGTGACATACACGCGTTAGGAGCATCGTTAGATGGTCTGTTTTGAACTCTAAATACCGGAGTCAAACAATGACGTGCGTTAGACATAAAACACGCGTGGCGTTAGCAACCCATCTACCACCGAACTCCAAATCTAGCCGTATATGTTTAAATGTATGTTATATGCAGTGGGATGTCTGGGATGGGTAACCCGGTATACCGATCCTCCTCTTGTATTTGTGATATTTAGCAAGGTAATATTCATAACCTCCATGATTTTAGAGATGCCTCCAACCGCAAATAGTCTCTAGAATGCTCACTATGTTATAAGCTAGGGGACATAGTCCATTTTTATCAATTGGTGGGTACATATATATATTGAGTGTTTCTGTTATATTACTACGGCCCCCTCTTTACTATCTGACGTAGGGATACTAGTGGATGAGTAGCGAGTTTTGTGATATACAATTTGTGGGACATAGCTATAATGGGGCTGTACTTTGCTATAAGAGGGAAAAAAAACCAAAGAAAGTATCAAACTATTTTTATTTGCTTGTTATAATTCATTGTATGGAAAGTGAAACATCCACCGTGCTGTGCTACTAGCGGTCGAAGTGGCATGGCACTACTATCAGGAGGCCTTTACTATACATGAATAAGATCTGATAATGTCTGTGGAATTTGGTAATAGTTTTGACCATCAATGCACCACCCCACATAGTGTAAGTACCTCCATTTTTACTTTTTAACATATAACCCAGATGACGTATTGCAGGGCTTGGCAAAATCCACCCGCAACTCCATGTGTACCCTCGTACCCCTTTTGGCCTTAGTCTGGTCCCTAGTGTCACTTTAATCTGGAGACGCTGGTACCTTGGGAGTGCTCTCCTCTATACACCCTGCGCCAAAGGTCCCAGGTTTAATTTAATATATAATTCTAGCCCGCTCTATTCCACTAAGATCTATTGAGTTACTATCTCACATACTATTCATCCCATTCATTACTGCGTACATTGGGGTCTCCCTTACAGATATAACATTTTACCTTTCTGTTCTTCGGTCCAAAAGTGGCCACTACATAAACTAATATTCCTCTATTGTACATCATATAGGACATACGGCCCATGAGTGGCCTCTAGTGTAATAAGAGGATCTTTTACTATAGCTACAAACTAAATAAAAAATGAGGTTCCAATCACACATATATTTTCATAATTTCTGATTATATTGACCTAAACCAGTTTGCTTAGTAGGTTCATATCCAGTTACTATAATATCGTAGGTCGGCACCTATATACTCTTAGCATGCTGTTTAATTGTGTCTACAAAAAACTTACATATAGATAGATAATGACATGCCTAACTGCAATTTTCAACAAAGGATTTATTAACTTGGTATTCACTCTCTAGATGGGTGATCTATTATTGTTTAAGCTGTAGACCCACTCGAGATGTCATTTGTGATTGCATTCCTACTGCAATAGTGTATTATTAGGTTCTTTCTCAATGTTGTAATATAATTCAACCTCGATTAAAAAAAAATGTATGGACCTACTCTAGTCTCCCACCTTTCTATGTTAGGTTAAGGTTTGATTGGAAAAGTCTGTATGACTAAAATCCAACACTTAGTGCCTGACTGGCTGTCCTTAACATAAGCCATTAGTAATACTATAACAGGATTTGGCAGAGGACAATTGGACACATAAATGGCCAGATACCCTGTACATTATTAAAAAATAGAAGATGGTTGACCAAACAATGTAACTCCTTCCCTGTGATCATGCATCTTTTTTGGTACCATATGGCACAAACAGTGAACAAATCGATTTAATCAAGCAATCATTAATTCTTCGCCCATTAATGTATTTGGCTGTTTGTGTATCAAGGAATCAGCAAAATTATTATTATTATTATTATTATCAGGTATTTATAGAGCTCTAACAGGTTCCGCAGCGCTTGAACATAGGTGGTATATAAAAACAATTACAGGGATCAAATGGGTAGAGGGTCCTACTGAGAGTTGCACTGTTGTAGTCGGCTCTTATGACGGTGGACTACAAACAGCTGGGCTCATAGGCTTACATGCTATGGGGTTTAAGGGGATAGCAGTGGAGATAGGAAAGTTAGCGTAAGTTGTATGCGTCCCTGAATAGTAGAGTCTTCAGGGAGCACTTGAAGCTTTTAAAACTAGGGGAGAGTGTGGAGCGAGGCAGAGAGCTCCATAAGATGGGAGCCAGTCTGGAGAAATCTTGTAAACAGGAATATGAGGAGGTAGGAGATCATGAGCGGAGCGAAGGGGTCCAGAGGGAGAGTATCTGGAGAAAAGGTCTGAGATGTAGGGGGGAGCAATGCAATTGAGGGCTTTATAAGTCAGAGTGATAATTGTGTGTTTAATCCTGGAGGCAAGATGAAGCCAGTGGAAGTATTGGCAGAGAGGTGCAGCAGATGAAGAGTGATGTGTAAGGAAGATGAGCCTGGCAGAGGCATTCATTATGGATTGTAAAGGAGCTAGGCAGCAGCTAGGGAGACCAGAGGGGATGGAGTTGCAATAGTCAAGGTGGGAAAGGATGAGAGAGTGAATTAAAATCTTAGTTGTGTCTTGTGTAAGGAAATGTCTGATTTTAGCGATGTTTTTAAGGTGGAAGTGGCAGGCTTTGGCCAATGACTGAATGTGAGCATGTGAGGTTGAGGTAATGATGGAGTTATCAACAGTTATAGAAACATGGGGTGTGGAGATTTTGGAAGAAGGGAGGGAAATAAGGAGCTCAGTTTTGGAGAGATTTAGCTTGAGGTAGTGAGAGGACAACCAAGATGAGATATGAGAGAGACAGTTAGTGACACGGGTTAGCAAGGAAGGAGATAGTTCTGATGCAGAGAGGTAGATTTGGGTTTTGTCGGCATACAGATGATAGTGAAACCCATGGGACTTTATTAAGGAACCTAATGAGGACGTGTAGATTGAGAAGAGAAGGGGACAGAGGGCAGAGCTTTGCAGTACCCCAACAGAAAAAGGTAACGGGGCAGAGGATGCCCCAGAGAAGGCTACACTAACAGTACGGTTAGACAGATAGGAAGAGAACCAAGAGAGAGCTGTGTCGTAGATGCTGAAGGATTGGAGGGTATGGAGCAAAAGAGGGTGGTCAACAGTATCAAAGGCTGCAGACATATCAAGGAGGATAAGTAGAGAGAAGTGGGCTTTGGATTTTGCTGTAAGTAGGTCATTGGTAACCTTAACAATTGCTGTCTCTGTTGAGTAAAGGGGGCGAAATCCAGATTGCAGTGGATCAAGGAGGGAGTTTAATGTAAGGAAATGGGATAGACGTGCATATACTAGCTTTTCAAGAAGCTTTGAGGCAAGAGGGAGTAGGGAAATAGGGTGGTAGTTGAATGGGGAGGTTTGATCGAGAGAAGGTGTTTTGAGGATAGGTATGACTAATGCAAGTTTAAGAGATGTGGGAACTATACCAGTGCTGAGGGAGAGATTGAAGATGTGTGTGAGTATATAGGGGCAAGGGTAGAGAGGGAGTAGTTGTGAGGGGATGGGGTCGAGGGGACAGGTAGTGAGGTGAGAGGATAGTATAAGGGCAGAAACTTCTTCTTCTGTAACAGGGGCAAAAGTGCTAAATTTATGTCTATGTGGGTTTTGGATGATTGGGAGCTTTTGAGGGGGTGGGAGACCGGTAATATGTTGAGATCTGATTTCATTTCTGAGGGAGTCGATTTTGTTGTTGAAGTACCTGGCAAAATCTTGAGCTGAGAGAAAAGTTGTTGTGGTAGGTGGGGGTGGGCCGAGAAGAGTTTTGGATTTGAAGAAAGAGTAGAGATAAGAGTGGAGAAGTAATGTTGCTTATATAGATTAAAGGCAGAGTAGTAAGAGTTCAAGATGAATTTATAGTGAAGAAAGTCATCAGAACTCCGAGATTTCCTCCAGTGTCAGCAGTACGGGAACATCTACCTAGGTACCATGTCAGAGGAGTATGACAGGGCTGAGGATGAGTGTATGTTTTCCGAGCTATGGTAGGTGGGGCCAGATTATCAAGGACCGATGTAAGGGTGGAGTTATAGTGGCAGATAACTTCATCAAGACAGGAAAAAGAGGGGATGGAAGAGAGAAGAGGATTAAGAGAGCTAGCGAGCTGTTGCTGATCTAGTGACTTGATACTTCTGTGAAGTTTAGTCTGAGGGGTAGAAGGAGGGAGAGTTGCAGGGAGGGAGTTGATATTACAAGTGAGGAGGTGGTGGTCAGAAAGAGGAAAAGGTGAGTTTGTGAAGTTTGAGATAGTGCATTGATAGCTGAAAATCAGATCAAGGGAGTGACCATCGTTGTGAGTGGGAGAGTCAATCCATTGTGACAGGCCGAAAGAGGAAGAGAGTTGCAGAAGTTGTTTTAATCAGAGGAGGCAGTGGGATTATCAACAGGGAGGTTGAAGTCACCGAGAATGAGGGCAGGGGTATCCAAGGAAAAGAAGTAAGGTAGCCAGGCATCAAAGTGATCTAGAAACAGAGTTGCGGGGCCAGGGTGGCGGTATATAACTGCAACACGTAAAGTGAGGGGAGAGAATAAGAGAATCATGTGTGTTTTGAATGAAGAAAATGTGAGGGAAGAGAAGGGCTGTATTTGTTGAAAGGTGCAATGTGAGGAAAGTAAAATACCAACACCACCTCCTTGTCTATTGTCAGACCTAGGAGTGTGGCTGAAGTGGAGACCCCCATGTGACAGTGCAGCAGAGGAAGCAGTGTCTGAAGGAGAGAGCCAGGTTTCTGTGAGAGCCAGAAGATTAAGAGAGTGGGAGATAAAGAGGTGATGGATAGAAGTGAGCTTGTTGAAAACAGAGCGAGTGTTCCAAAGTGCACAAGTGAAGGGGGTGGAGGCTTTATATGCAAGAAGAATGAGATTAAGGTTACCAGAGTTTTGTTTTTGAAGTCTATTGAAGGGTACACATGGGTGTGCAGGCAAGGAAGTTGTGGGGAACCAGGATTAGGGGAGATGTTGCCAGCAGCTAGTATGAGCAAGAGGGAGAGTGATATGAGATGAGATGCAGATTTTCAGTAGTGAGACAGTACAAATGACACAAAAACAGGGACATCTGCAGGATTTGAATGCAGGGACCCAATTCACATACCAAAGAGAGACTTGCAATACAAAATACACAAAAACAGGGAAATTGGCAGGATTTGAATGCAGGGACCCAATTCACATACCAAAGAGAGATTTGCAATACAAAATACACAAAAACAGGGAAATTGGCAGGATTTGAATGCAGGGACCCAATTCACATACCAAAGAGAGATTTGTAGTACAAATGACACAAAAACAGGAAAATTGGCAGGATTTGAATGCAGGGACCCAATTCCCATACCTGAAAGCAGAAGAGAGAGTTGGTTAACTCAGCATTCCTTAGCAGATGTCAATAGGCAGTTTGTTAGTTAGTAAACAGCAGTGTGGTGAGTATTATTCTTGTATAATTCATTGTGCCTCACGTATAAATGTTCACTTAAGAGATGTGAACAGATGATCTTACAATACTGCTACCTAAGCCTGTATTGCTACACCTGCAAAATCAGCAACATTTCTACAAATCTGCATTCATCTGAAGCCTTAATGCACATCTCAACTTTCCAACTTCTTCAGAAAATAAATTATGAAATTTTTAATATGTATAACTAAACACTGTTATTAGCGCTTTTGTGCGTTAACATTGTTTGAGCACAATCAATAAAGCTTCTATTTATGCCCTCATTTTACAACTCCAAAGATCATTTTTAGTGCTTAAGAAATAGTCTAGGGCCTGCTAACATCTGCATCTTGGATAGTACAGGTACACTAAATCGCTCACATAATAGACTTCATTAGGGGCATGCATTAAAAATCATGTTGGACGTCGCTTTACCACAAAGCAGAGGTTGCGCTAAGCCGAGAATGCACAAGTAGTGAAGTCCTTCATGTAGTTCTGTGCTATAACAAATCACAAAAACTTGTAATACGAGAGCATTGAGCACACTAATAGCACTCCCTGTGCTATGCCTAAAAAATATAGGATGCGCTATAACATTCTGCTGCATTTCGATGCTTTGGTTAAATTATTTATCCACCTACTTGTAATACCAGATTGTGCAAAAAATAACACACCCTGTGTTATTGATTGAGCTCCACTTGTAATTAAACTCTGTATGGGAGCATACATTTTGGCTTTCTCTTGAAGTGCAAATGATGACACGTGGTCGTTATCCGCACAATGTATTTAGCGCAGTTGTCATCCGGGGGACGCGATTTCAGAGCTCATTGTTGCAACCACATGTCGTCATCCAGGGGCCATGTTTTCCGAGCTCACTGTTGCAGCCCCGCTGCACTTTCATCATCTTTCTGGTGGTCTAGGGCATATGTGAGTGGTGATATCACCTAGCCCTGAAAACCTGGAAGTTCCGGGAAAGACAGCAGAACTTACGGGAGCTAGTGGAAGGGTTGGTACCCAAATCCTTTGGCCTCATCTCCCTTAAAGGGACATGAAACCCAAATTTTTTCTTTTGTGATTTAGAAAGAGAATGTCATTTTAAACAACTTTCTAATTTACTTACATTATCTCATTTGCTTCATTCTCTTGATATCACTTGCTGAAAAGCATATCTAGATATGCTCAGTAGCTGCTGATTGGTTGCTGCACATAGAGGCCTTGTGTGATTGGCTCGCACATGTGCATTGCTATTTCTTCAACAATGGATATCAAATTAGATAATAAATTAAATTAGATAGTAAATTGGAAAGTTGTTTAAAATTACATGACCTATCTGAATCATGAAAGTTTAATTTTGACTAGACTGCCCCTTTAAGCCTTAGAAACCCCCAAGACCCACTCTTTGCTAGATAATCACATGCTCTTCAAACAGTTTGTGTCTTGGGTGCCAAAGTTTAAGCAGTTTTAAAAAATATAAAAATAATGATAATAATAATAATAATAATAATAATAAACACTTATAATACTACACATATAAATACCCTTTTACAGGCCACCAAAAAGCCTAGAGACCCTCAAGATCCCTTATGTTAAAGCCCTGCTTAAAAAATAAAGTCCCTATATATTTTTTAATAGGAAGGTGATCACTATGGTAATAATGATCACCTGGAGTGAATAAAGGTCAATTTATTTGCATAGAGGTTTGTGGGAGCTCATATGTATAGCTACATAACTATACAGAAAGTCGCTTATTTATATGAGGATAAGCTTTTCTTTTTACTATAGAGTTTAGGGATAAAACACACACTATTGCTTATAAACTTGTATATTAATATTTGACTTTAAAAATGCATTGTTCTCACACTTTTTATTTATGATATATTCATAAAATAATGGTATAGTTTGAATCTGCTGGGTCTTCTGGAAAAAAGATATAAAATATGTGTAAGTCACTGAAAACTGGCCTACAGTGGGGCCTAAATGTAAGCAGCATCTAAAAACTACAAAACAGCTCAGCATAGATGTAGAAATCTATAGGAACAGCATTCAAATATATATATAACAGAAAATAAAATAAGTTCCTAAAAAGATATAATGCAATAGAACATATATAGTAGCAATAGTTGTAGTGCTTTGCTTTTTTACATTTTTAAAGAACTAGTTTAACTCAACCCTCTGTTACATTTTTAATTCTATCAACCCTATTCTTGGTTTCCTTGCTACATTACAAAATGTTACAGAGCTTATAAAACAGGAAAAAACATGCGCTTTTACTTTAAATCCACATATTTTTATGATAGTAAATTAAAAGATTTGATTTATGTGCAATATTGCAATATCCTCTTTATGTTTTTTCCATATATAAAGATAAAACAGCTGAAATTAGATGATGTTGAGTTCATAAATAAGACACATGCTTATGTTTATTTTACATTCAATTACACTAAGGGATCAGTTTCCGATGTAAAATACAAATCATGCTATTTAAAAACCCTAACATCTTGCAACGATCATTGGCTCTTACTGTAAAAGAATAATTTCACCAAGCAAATATTGCACAATTAACAGATAAATGGTGCAACTGTAGCTATAATAAAGAAATCAAACATATCAGAGGGTTTTCTTTAATCTACCATCATTATGAGATTGTAATCATATTTGTGCTGTTTTATAAAATCTAGCTGTGCAAGAGAAATGTTAACATCATTCAGAGGGTCAACATTTTATTTGATTTCAGTTTGAAGTTTTGTTATTGAACACAGCCTGCTTTATTAACAAAGATTAATGACAATAAAATGTTACTAATTGATAAATACATTTATATTTCCCTGGACAATGTCACAACAGAGACAGCAACTAATATTTTGTGTGTAGCGTCAGCAATGTATTTGTCTTTGCACATGAAGTTATAAATACATATACAGTGATTGCTGAGCTGATTTGGAAATATACACCTAGATTACGAGTTATGCACGCTATAGGGAAATTAACAAACGCAGCAAAAGTTGCGTTATTTAACCCTCTAAAGCGCAGCCATTACAAGTTTTCAAACAGCCGGCTTGTGCGTGTGATATGGCTGCGTTGTGCTCCATACTGCACACAATCCAAGCGCTGTTTTGACGTGCTCGTGCATGCTTCCCCTATAGACATAGGTCAGAAAAAAGCCTAACACCTGTGATCGTGGAATGAAAAGCTCTGTAACACAGCTTCATTGATGTCTATGGGGAAAAAAAATAACATTTAAACCTAACACCCTATCATAAACCCTGAGTCTATACACCCCTAATATAACTAATAGTTATATTGTAGCTACCTTAGGTTTTATTTTTATTTCACAGGCAAGTTTGTATTTATTTTAAATAGGTAGACTAGTTAGTAAATAGTTAAAATAAATACAGACTTACCTGTGAAATAAAACCTAAGATGCCTTACACTAAAACCTAACATTACAAAAAAATAAAAAAAACATACTATTACAAAAATAACAAAACACTAAAATTACTAAAAATAAAAAAAACGTACCATTACAAAAAATAACAAATGAAATTATACAAAACAATAAAAATTATTCTAATACCCTTTAAAAAAATCACCCCAAAATAAAAAAGCCTAATCTAGAATAAACTACCAAGGGCCCTTAAAAGAGCCTTTTGTAGGGCATTGCTCTAAAGTTAACAGCTCTTTTGCTACAAAAGAAAACGAACACCCCCAAACAGTATACAAGCCCCCACCCCATAAACCCACAAAATAAAAATAAATTAAAACCTACACATTGCCCTGAAAAGGGCATTTGAATAGGCATTGCCCTTAAAGGGCATTTAGCTCTTTTTCCTGCCCTTAAAAGGGCATTCAGCTCTTTTATGAAATGCCCAAGCCCTAATCTAAAAATAAAAATCCACCCAAAACGAAAAATATACATTGCACAAAATAAAAAACAAATTATCAAAAATAATAAAAATTATTCCTATCCTAATACCCATTTAAAAAAACAAAAAAAAAACACCCCATAATAAAAAAAACCTTATATAGAATAAACTACCAATAGCCCTTAAAAGGGCCTTTTGTAGGTAATTTCCCTAAGTTTAACAAAGACCCACTAACATTAAAACCCCCCACCCCTCCAAACCCACAAAATAAAAAATATTTCTAAAAAAATCTACCCATTGCCCTGAAAAAGGCATTTGTATGGGCATTGCCCTTAAAAGGGCATTTAGCTCATTTGCTTTGCCCTGAAAAGGGCATTTAGCTCTTTTACGAAAAGCCCAAATCCTAAACTAAAAAAAAGAACCCACCCAAAAAAAACTTAAAAAAACCTATCACTAACCCCCGAAGATCCACTTACAGTTTTTGAAGTCCCGCTTGAACGAACTTCATCCAGGTGGCGAAGTCCTCATCCAGACAGCCTCTTCTATCTTCATCCAGGCGGCGAAGTCCTCATCCAGGCGGCCTCTTCTATATTCATACTGGCGGCATGGAGCGGATCCATCCTGAAGACATCCGGCGCAGAGCATCCTCATCATACGGTTGCCGCCGTACACTGAATCTTCAATGCAAAACTTATTTTGGGTGGGTTTTAATTTTAGGTTAGGGTTTTGGTCTTTCTTAAAAGAGCTAAATGCCCTTTTAAGGGCAATGAAAAAAAGCTGAATGCCCTTTTAAGGGCAATGCCTATACAAATGCCCTTTTCAAGGCAATGGGTATCTTAGGTTTTTTTTAAAATTAGGTTTTTTATTTTGGGGGGTTGGTTGGGTCATGGGTTTTACTGTTGGGGGGTCTTTGTATTATTTTACAGGTAAAAGAGCTGATTTCTTTAAGGCAATGCCCTACAAAAGGCCCTTTTAAGGGCTATTGGTAGTTTGTTGTAGGCTAGGGTTTTTTATTTTGGGGGGCTTTTTATTTTTATAGGGCTCTTAGATTAGGTGTAATTGTTTTTATTTTGGATAATTTTGTTTGTTATTTTTCATAATTTAGTGTTTGTTTGTTTTTTTACTTTAGTATTTTTTATTTTTTGTAATTGTATATTTAATTTTTTTTAGTAGGGTTAGGTTTTTTTAATTTGTAATTTCATTTATTTAATTGATAGTTATTTTAATTTTAGTATAATAGTAATGTTAGTTTAATATATAGTTTAAACTTAGGTTTTTTTAATTTCACAGGTAAGTTTTTATTTATTTTAAGATAGGGATTTTGTAATTTGAATTTAAAGTTAGGGGGTTGTTAGGTTTAGGGGTTAAAAGTGTAATTTAGTTTTTGGCGATGTGGGGGGCTGGTGGTTTAGGGGTTAATAGGTTTATTTAGTGGTAGTGATGTGGGAGGACAGAGGTTTAGGGGTTAATAACTTTATTTAGTGGCAGCGATATCAGGGAGCGGGTTAATATCTTTATTATAGTGTGGGCGATGTTGGGGTGTGGGGGAATAGGGATTATTAACTTTAGTATAGTGGCAACGATGTCAGGGAGCTGCAGAATAGGGGTTAATAAATTTTATTAGTGGTGGCAATGTCGGGAGCGGCAGATTAGGGGTTAATAATTTTAAAATAGTGTTTGGAAAGTGGTAAGGCCTCGGTTTAGGGGTTAATAGGCAGTTTATGGGTGTTAGTGTACTTTGTAACACTTTAGTTATGAGTTTTGTGTAACAGTTTTGTTGTGTAAAACTCATAACTACTGGTCTCAGATTGCGGTACGGATCGTGTCGCTATGGGGTGTAACGCTAGCTTTTTCGTCTCACCTCAAAACTTGTAATGGCAGCGCTATGGAAATCCCATGCAAACACGTCATTTTTTTCGAGTGCAGGACTGACGTTGCGTTACAGGCTAAAAGGCTTGCGTTACAGCTATACTGACAAGACTAGTAATGCGTTGGTGTTTTAATGCTGAAATGGCAATTTTTTCAGCGTTAAAACACTAACGCAAAACTCATAATCTAGGTGATTATGTATTTTTGAAAGTACTTATCTAGCTTGCTTTGATTAACTACAATTTTAATATCTAAAAGAGAAGATTGTCTTGGCTTAGTGTATACTTTAGAAATTAAAATAGATTGTATTTGATTATAGTGAAAATGATACTATCTAAGCAAACAAAAATGGAAGCATAAAAAATAATTATTGTTTGATTAAAGTACATATAAAGCAAAAATTTCAGCCCACTAAACTAAAACCTTATGATATCAAGTTAAAAGCAAAACATTTTTTTATGTAATAAGCATTAATATAGACATTGCTTATAATTTCCAAGCAAACCAAATGTTCAGAGGTTTTAATTATGGTCACTGGGTTCGGGGGTTGATATCAATAAAAAACTATAAAGTATCCTAGAAGGAAAAAAGAAACAATATAACAAAAGAAAAAAAAAAATCATATATGGTTTAATTCAGAGTTATTGAAAGTCACAAAATAGCTAAACCGGATTACAATATTTTGAGGAACATTTATCAAAGAATAGGGGCTAGATTACAAGTGGAGCGCTAAATTATTGTACTTGCGGGTGCGTGATAAATAACAAGTCATTACAAGTGGCTAGCTAAAAAAAAAAATTTGCTCACATATTACAAGTTGAAAGTAAAATGTTAGCACTAGAGCAAAACCCGGTACACACTAACTTCAGGAATTCTTCTCCCCATAGACTTCAATGGAGCGTGCTAAATACCCTTTTGGCAATACTCTTTTGTAGGACATTGCCCTGAAGCAATCAGCTCTTTTACCTAGAAAAAATTTACTAACAGTAAAACCCCCCACCCAACCTTCCCCCTAAAATAAAAAAACCTAAGCAACTCATTGCCCCTAAAGGGGCATTTGTATGGGCATTTCCCTTAAAATGGCATACATAAATGTTCAAAGTCACTCTTATTCAATATTTGAACATGTTTCAGTTCAGTCCTGTATACAGTGTTGGGTCAGCTGGAGGTTATGGGTGAAAAGAAGGGCAGCATAAACTTGTTTCAAACGCACCACTATGAAGACGAGCACTTTGCCGGGACCAACGGGGACCGTGGTGTATAACCATTCCTACCCTTTTCACTGTTTGACTGACTATGGTTCCAACCAAGGTACAAACAATTGGAGAACGCTCCCTGCTCCCTGCTACAACAGCAGCGTGTATGCTTGGTGCTTCTGGGTGACGTCATTAGCCAGCATCCAACCGGCTTCGTAATCCCAATCACCTACTCCGCTCCCACACAGGACTTAGAACTGCAGACTTCAAACTTGAACAGCGGGAAAGATGGCCCACAAAGTCTTAACAGGAACAGAGGAGCTCCCCACTCTCCTAATAGACATGAAATAAATAAGGTTCCTAAAAAGCAGCAACAGCCATCTTCTGTAAAAACAATCAAATCCTATTATTTGGGTATTAGTAAAACATCATCCATAGCAGTATCATAGAAACACCACTCCAACAATAGTGCAAGAATTAAGCCTTAAAAAATCTAAAACTAGGGGGCGGGGCCTAGCCATGAATGGAGATGGCTGCCTGTTGATTGAGCTCTGTAGTCCCTGTTCTTACCCTAAAATAAGTACACCCTAACTAGTAATTCCCCTATACTTTGTACCAGCTGGTAAGCGAAACTAATTCCCTCATCTGCGGGGCCATTTGACACTTAGGGGCGGACGCTGCTGCCAACAAGGGATAATCTAAACAATCAAGGCCCTGTGTCAAAGTTCTGACCTGCGGGAGGAGTGGAGTACCCGGACCACATAACCGCTGCAAAGTTCAACACCTGCAGGCACTCGCCGTACCTCTGAACAGTAGCAAATCGGCTGGGAGGAATAACCGAAAAAAAAGTTGCAGTGGAGTCTGGTTAGTTATCGCAGCAGACCTCATACACACAACAACGCTAATTAGGGCAGGGCCCTGACACACCATCATAGGTGCGAATCTTCACGGCCTCCACTGCTCCCATAAGTACTTACCCCACAACTGGACCCCAGGGAACTGACCGGAAGAGTCACAGTTGAGCATACATCAAGGCCCTGAAAAACAAATACGCCAAGACAGACCGCATACACGCAGTGGGGTAATACCGGGTAACGGCATAACACCCTTAGTGCAGGCCTATACAAGAACACCTCTCATCGCCGAGGCTGTTACACATTGTGTGCCTGGCACACGTGACAGGCTAAGGCATGCCGCACTGGGCCGCAGTTTTGGAGTTTTGTTGCGACTCAGCTTATTTTATTGCTAAGGGTGTGGTGCAGACTTTGCCACTGTTATAATAACGTGCCAAAGCGGAAGTTCAAACTGCAGCCGGCTTATTTCTAGTTATCAAAAGGTCTATATGTTGGACCTGGGTCATATGGGTCAGCTATAAAGATTACACCCTACCTCTTCTATCTCTGTGGAAATTCAATTGCACAGACTGTGTGGTTTAAAGGAACACTATACCCAAACATTTTCTTTCATTATTAAGGTAGAGAATATAATTTTAAACAACATTCTAATTTACTTCTATTACCTAATTTGCTTCATTCTTTAGATATACTTTAATGAAGAAATATCAATGCACACGGTGAACCAATCACAGGAGGCATCTATGTGCAGCTACCAATCAGCAGCTACTAAGCATATCTAGATATGCTTTTCAGCAAAGAATATCAAGAGAATGAAGCAAATTAGATAATAGAAGTAAATTAGAAAGTTGTTTATAATTGTATGCTCTTTCTAAATCATGAAAGAAAAAATTTGGGCTTCATGTCCCTTTAAGGGACGGAGATAGGCTGCAACAGCCTGTAAAGCATCAGTATCAAGTTGATCCTTATCTTGGGGCATACATAAGTGACTTTAAGTGTAACCTATCTTGATTACAAGCCTCTGATACAGCGCAGAGAAACATAAGAAGTAACGTTGGCCATCTTAGTGGTTCAAACCTTTGGGATGTCAAACAAAAGGAACGCAAGACCAACAAAAGGTACTCACTCCTCCATCATGGAAAATTACTTAATAGCTGCAGAACCGGTGGTGCCAGCTGGGAGTCAAACACACTAGCAGCCACAGCACAGGTACATTGCTCTGAGCCTACAGTTTCACATCAAAATTGTGTGACTAAAGAAGACATCAGACATCTTTCCTCCAAGGAAGATATACAAGAAGCTATGCAAGAATTCAAATCTATGTTTGGAGAGCTGAAGAAAGATATATCAGCTGTGGACCAAAGAGTGGCCCAAGTGGTAGAAAAGCACGAAGCTCTCAGCTCGGATCTTCAGCTCTGAGCCATTTTTTTACAAGCCCAAGAAAGCACGGTTCATACATTAATGGAGCGTATTGAGGATTTAGAGAACCGAAGCAGAAGAAACAACCTCAGGCTGAGAGGTTTCCCAGAAATGGTTGACCCCCCTGCAATACAAACATACATCCAGGAGTTTATCAAATATCTTAAAAACACAGAATCAGGGCCTGAAATACAAATAGAAAGAGCACACAGGGCTCTGCGCCCTAAGCCCCCAAACAGAGCTCCTCCCAGAGACATAATAATAAAATTATTATCCTTTAAAGATAAAGAAGACATCCTAAGACTGGCCAGAGCTAAGCAACCGTTAGAGTTCAGAGGTGCTGAGATGCAAGTGTATTCTGATCTTTGCCCGACCCCGCTGCAAAAGAGAAGAGACTTAAGATTTATTACATCCGTCCTAAAGGACAAAAAAATCCCTTACAGGTGGGGTTTCCCCACGAGCCTCATGGTCTCCAAGAATAACACAGCACATATCTTTAGAACTTTGGAAGACCTGCCTTCCTTTAATCAAGCACTAGGCCTCAACATAAGGTCTCCTTTGAAAATGGTGGAAGCCCCGGTGGGCCCAACTGAAGAAGACCCCGAAGAGATTCAACAACTTCCAGGATGATACCCGAAGACCTCGGAGAGAAGGGATTCCAAATTCCCATTCTTTTCTTTCTTTTTTCTTGACGGGACTTAGGGGAGTTGATACCTAACCCCTGAGGGCCATGTCCGGAAAACTATACTTTGGACAATGAGGACATGTTCAGATAAGTTGAAGTATATATCACTGCATTGTTGGTTGTATTGTTTGCACTGTTTTATAATATGTTGGTTTAGAGGGTACATCACCAAGGAGGGGACACCTGAGATGACAAATGGATTACTGAGGGGTGGCTTACTAAAAGCCATTTACTGCACTCAGACTATCACAACATCTAGTTATAACAGATTACAAGGGATTCAGACACATAGTTACTTAGGGTTAATCTACATATTACTTTGAAGACCCTAAAGGATAGAGGCTTGCAAGTGACTTAGATATAAGGCTAGTATTTGGGACACGCAGTTAGGCTACAATCCCACCGTCTAAACCTCAGAGGTGACGGCTACCCCCACGACTTTGTCCCTTTAACAAAAAGGCTATGTGCCAAGTAGCTAATATATACTACAGGGAGTGCAGAATTATTAGGCAAGTTGTATTTTTGAGGATTAATTTTATTATTGAACAACAACCATGTTCTCAATGAACCCAAAAAACTCATTAATATCAAAGCTGAATAGTTTTGGAAGTAGTTTTTAGTTTGTTTTTAGTTATAGCTATTTTAGGGGGATATCTGTGTGTGCAGGTGACTATTACTGTGCATAATTATTAGGCAACTTAACAAAAAACAAATATATACCCATTTCAATTATTTATTTTTACCAGTGAAACCAATATAACATCTCAACATTCACAAATATAAATTTCTGACATTCAAAAACAAAACAAAAACAAATCAGTGACCAATATAGCCACCTTTCTTTGCAAGGATTCTGTCAGTGTTTTGATCTGTTCACCATCAACATTGCGTGCAGCAGCAACCACAGCCTCCCAGACACTGTTCAGAGAGGTGTACTGTTTTCTCTCCTTGTAAATCTCACATTTGATGATGGACCACAGGTTCTCAATGGGGTTCAGATCAGGTGAACAAGGAGGCCATGTCATTAGATTTTCTTCTTTTATACCTTTTCTTGCCAGCCACGCTGTGGAGTACTTGGACGCGTGTGATGGAGTATTGTCCTGCATAAAAATCATGTTTTTCTTGAAGGATGCAGACTTCTTCCTGTACCACTGCTTGAAGAAGGTGTCTTCCAGAAACTGGCAGTAGGACTAGGAGTTGAGCTTGACTCCATCCTCAACCCGTAAAGGCCCCACAAGCTCATCTTTGATGATACCAGCCCAAACCAGTACTTCACCTCCACCTTGCTGGCGTCTGAGTCGGACTGGAGCTCTCTGCCCTTTACCAATCCAGCCACGGGCCCATCCATCTGGCCCATCAAGACTCACTCTCATTTCATCAGTCCATAAAACCTTAGAAAAATCAGTCTTGAGATATTTCTTGGCCCAGTCTTGACGTTTCAGCTTGTGTGTCTTGTTCAGTGGTGGTCGTCTTTCAGCCTTTCTTACCTTGGCCATGTCTCTGAGTATTGCACACCTTGTGCTTTTGGGCACTCCAGTGATGTTGCAGCTCTGAAATATGGCCAAACTGGTGGCAAGTGGCATCTTGGCAGCTGCACGCTTGACTTTTCTCAGTTCATGGGCAGTTATTTTGCGCCTTGGTTTTTCCACACGCTTCTTGCGACCCTGTTGACTATTTTGAATGAAACGCTTGATTGTTCGATGATCACGCTTCAGAAGCTTTGCAATTTTAAGAGTGCTGCATCCCTCTGCAAGATATCTCACTATTTTTGACTTTTCTGAGCCTGTCAAGTCCTTCTTTTGACCCATTTTGCCAAAGGAAAGGAAGTTGCCTAATAATTATGCACACCTGATATAGGGTGTTGATGTCATTAGACCACACCCCTTCTCATTACAGAGATGCACATCACCTAATAGGCTTAATTGGTAGTAGGCTTTCGAGCCTATACAGCTTGGAGTAAGACAACATGAATAAAGAGGATGATGTGGTCAAAATACTCATTTGCCTAATAATTCTGCACTCCCTGTATACCAGTTTTAATAAAAGTAAAACCTTATATATGCAGAGGGAAAGAAAAGAAGTTTATATTTCTAGAATGTACTTAGTTACTTAGTATTGTTTAAAAGTTTATATGTTATGTAAGAACTCAGGGAACACTACCCCTGATTTGTGATTTTGTTTTTTGATTGTTATTATCGCTGATCGCCATAATCCTGTGCATGCTGGGATAGTAGATAGAATTGTATTTTGGTTCTAGCAGCGCAGGTTTTGCTCTGATTCTCTAAGTTATCTTGCCAGTCAAGGCGCTTTTCTCTCTTATTACTTCTGCTTCTCTTCTATTTCCGACTCTTCTCCTTCTCTCTTTCTTTTTCCTTTCTTCATACCCTTTCTCCCCTTCTTTCTCCCCCCCCCCCTTAAATTTTTTTTTTCTTTCCTAGATGGCTTATCAACAATCCAGGATTAAGTCCCAACCCATAGAAATAATTTCCATAAATGTGAAGGGCTTCAATAGCCCTGGCAAATGCTCCATAGTTTTGAGAGACTTGCATAGGCTAGTAGGGTACATAATTTACTTGCAGGAAACGCATTTTTATGCTGCACACGAACCACGGTGGTTCAATCATCGTTACCCCAAGGCTTACTTTGCGTCAGGCCCCAGGAAAAAAAATGGAGTGAGTATCATCATCAGTGCGAAAACACAATTTCAGCTCCTTCAAGCACATCGTGATCTGGAGGGCAGATACCTAATTCTCATAGGCTCTCTATATGGTAGACCTATTACATTGGCAAATATTTACTGCCCCAATCAGTCCCAACATCTTTTTTTCCAGAAGGTAACGCATAAAATTCTTGAATTGCAATCAGGTATTCTATTTTTGGGGGGAGATCTTATTGCATCACTAGACCCAGCACTGGATACTTCAAATGGTATCTCCAGCATCCCACACAAAAACCTTAAACGCATAGCTTTCTCTTTAAGAGAATTGTCACTACATGATATTTGGCGCACTCAACACCCTACCACTAAGAATTTCACATTCTACTCCCATCCCCACAGAAAATATTCTAGGATAGATTACTTGTTCACGGACGCAACGGGACTTACTATCACTACAAGTAGTAATATTCATACTATCACATTGTTGGATCATGCCCCAGTCAACTGCTCTATCCTTTAGCCCAATGTACCTGTCACGCCTTATATATGGAAGCTAGATGACACATTACTAGATGACCCGGTCTTCAGATTAGACATTGAAAACGCACAAGTGGAATTCTTCCAAATACACGCGGATTCAAGTTCTCAAAAAACAACAATCTGGGAGGCCCATAAGTGTACCATCAGGGGTCTTTTAATCAAATGAAAAGCTAGACTTGTTAGACAGAGCAGGGAACAGTATCAGGACTTGCTATCCCGGGTTATGATCGCTGAACAAAAACATAAGCAGCGACCAACTGATAAGGCACTCCGTGTTGACTTGGCTCATGCAAGAGCGGGTTTCTTGGAGTTTGTACAGGAGGACTACCAAAAAAAAGCCTTATTATTAAGACAGCAATTTTTTGAACAGGGAGATAAAGTGGGACGACTATTGGCCAGGGCAATAGCGCGAAAGAAAATGAAACACTATGTTCATCAAATGATAAACAAAGAGGGTGAGGTTAAAGAATATGGCAAATCAGTCGCTGAAATATTCAGCTCATATTATGAGTCCGTTTATAACATCCAAAGTGTTGGCAGAGGTGCTGAAGAAGTTCACTATTTGTCACGGGAGGCAGGGAGATCCAGACGTATCTGTCAAACGTTGAATTGCCAAAACTTTCTGTACAAGATGCTGAGGCACTGGAGTCTCCATTTACGTTGGAGGAAGTTAAGCAAGCCATTAAAGATCTACTAACGGGGAAAAGCCCAGGGCCAGATGGCTATGGAGCAAAGTACTATAAGCTGTTTGTAGATACATTAGCCCCAGAAATGATGTATATATTCAACTCACTGTCAGAAGACCCTTCTCTTCCGCACACTATGCTGGAAGCTCATATTACTGTGATTCCAAAGCAGGGTAAGCCTGAGGACAGACCAGAAAGTTATTGCCCCATATCTTTATTAAACACAGATGTTAAAATTCTGACCAAAGTTATTGCTAATCGCCTCAATAGATTTCTTCCACAATTAGTTTCGACGGATCAAGTGGGATTTATCCCAGGGTGAGAAGCAAGGGACAATACCCTAAAAGTCTTGCAATTGATAACCTATGCCCATAACGGCGGGGTCCCTTTGGCGCTGGTCTCGACTGATGCTGAAAAAGCATTTGACCTGATTAATTGGTCATTTATGCTGCACACTCTGCACAAATTTGGTTTCGGGCCCAAATTCATAAATAGAGCGATGTAATTGTACTCAATGCCAAATGCAAAGGTGAAGGTCAATGGCACATTGTCTAGCACTTTTTAAATCAAGAATGGGACCAGACAGGGCTGCCCCCTGTCGCCTCTTTTATTTGCCCTTACAATTGAAGTCCTGGCAAGTAAAATTAGGGCAAATCCACAGATAAGGGGGATTACTATAGGAGGCTCTGAACACACGCTTGCAATGTATGCAGACGATGTGCTGCTGACAATTACTGACCCACATCGGTCACTTGTGGCAGCCCTTGAAGAGTTTACGTCATTCGGCAGGGTGTCAAATTTTCTGCTTAATCTTTCAAAATCTGAGATTCTGAATATCACAGTGCCCCACAATGAATTTGAGGTTATCAGAATGGACTGCCTGATAAAAATTGCACATAATACATTAAAATATCTGGGAATAACAATTACATTGAGTCTAAGAGAACTGACTGAACAAAACTATAAGCGCATACGAGATGAAATACTTAGAGACTTGGCCAATTGGAAGAATAAAACCATCTCGTGGCTTGGCCGAGTAGGGGTAGTTAAAATGAATGTGTTGCCAAGGTTTCTTAATTTCTTACAGGTGGTTCCTCTGTCTTCAGCCTCCCACTACATACATCAAATACAGTCAGCCATAGAGGCTTATATATGGAATGGGCGTAAGCCCAGAATCAAAAAGAAAACCATTTATCTGGCAAGAGATAGGAGGGGGATAGGGTCCCTGATATGAGGAAATACCAAAAGGCGATATCCCTGCAGAGATTGGTGGAGTGGTGTCAAAACTCTCCCCGTAAGGCATGAATCCAAATTGATAATACAATCCTGAAGAGGGGAAATGTGGGTGCCCTGGCTTGGATTTCTCCTAACCACAGGCCATCTATGATCAAACAATACCCATTATATGAAGAGGTTTTTACAAGGTGGGACAAAACAATTAAAACATATTCTTATATTGAAATAGTGCACTACTTGTGCCACTCTAAACCGTGAAGAAAAGATGTCACTGTCCCATTCAGCTAATTTGGCTCTCCAGTTACCCCATAAGGGAGAACACCAATTTGGGTTTTGTTTCGGGGCCATATGCCCCAGACAGAGCCTATCGTCTTTTAGACTCTGCAATATTCAATATATTGCAACAAGACAAGCTGAAAACTCAGACCGAATTAGCTGAATGGGACAGTTACATCTTTTCTTCATGGTTTAGAGTGGCACATGTAGTGCACTATTTCAACTCCCACAAAGAGAGGTCTGATCTGACGAGGCGCAGAACGCCCTTCGAGGCCCTCTGCACAATGTCTCAAAATCCAACTCATCTGATCTCACAGCTGTATAAGCTTATAGTAATGGAGGGGAGTATTCCCTTCCAACCTACACACAGGTTTGGCAGGATGATTTGGGACAGAATATAGACCATAAAGAATGGCAAGAAAAATATATGAAAGGGCAAGGAAAGCATCAGTATCAGCTAGAGTACAAGAAATGCACTATAAATTTCTGAGTAGGTGGTATTTGACACCCAGAGACTGAAACGAATATATCCGCACACAAGTAGGGGATGCTGGAGGGGATGTGGAGAGGAGGGTACCCTTCTGCATATTTGGTGGTCCTGCCCACATATTCAATCTTATTGGGATGAGATATTGGGTGAAATGAGTAGGATCCTTGGGGTCATTATCCCTCCCAATCCTAGTTATTTCATTTACCATCAACTGCCCAAGATTATTGGGGAAGATAGATATTTGCTTTTCCTACTGATGCTGAATGGTGCAAAGAGCTTGATCCCACTGCATTGGAATAAACAAAACACCCCAGGTCTTTTGGAATGGAAGGCTAAGATAAGTGACCTATTGAGACTTGAGAGATATCACTACCTGAAAATTGGTAAAATAGGTACGCACAAAATGATGGTTTTGACCTGGGAGGGACAGGGACTCTGAGACTCCCATAATTCCTAGCTCTACCCTGGATGGTACGTCTGTCCCCCCCATTTTTTTCCCCTTCTCCATACCCCACTCCCTTCTACTACTTCTTTATCTACCTTCTTTGCTTCCTCTCTCTATATCTGCAGAAATGCTTGCATCGGGCACTCATATATTCTCAGCTGTGTGATATATGTAAGCTGTAGATCTAACTAACCTGATGCTTTTTTCCAAAGGTTCTATGTTATAAATAAGAAATTGTGTTAAAATTATTGGTAACAAACACAACGGACATTAGTTAATTGTCATTGGCTATTGGTTTGATGATCATTCCTAAATTTGAATGGACTCTTTATACTATTTATGAAGAACTCAAGCTATATATTATGAGACATTTATGATAACATGTGTCAATGTAAGATATAATTTCAATGTAAATATTCTGAATTACATGTTATGTTTGAATATTTCTGTACCAATAAAGCTCATTTGAAACAAACAAACTAAACAAAAAACAAAAAAACAAACAAACACTAACCCCAAAAATGGTACACACAGTTCCTGAAGTCCGGACATTCATCTTAATCCAGAAGGCGACATCTTAATCAGTCGCGGGGGCATCTTCTATCTTCTTCCCGGTGGCGTGGAGCTGTTCCCGCGCGGAGCTGAGAAAACCCGGAGGTGATGACAACATCCAGCGTGGAGCCTCCTCTTCATGTGATCTCCGCAGCACACTGAAGATTGAATGCAAGGTAGCCCTTTTATATTTGGGGTACCTTGCATTCTTATTGGCTGAAATTTTAAAAACAGCCAATAGGATGAAAGCTGCTTAAAACCTATTGGCTGTTCAAATCATATTTTGGGGTGGCTTTTTTGTTTTTATAGGGGTATTAGATTAGGTTTAATTTTTATCATTTTTGATAAGTTACGGCTAAATTACGAGTTTTGCGGTAAGAGGGGTGCGGTGCTAACTTGCCCGTTATTGTCACTGATCACTTCCCTACAGCGCTGGTATGACAGTTTTTCATAAGCCCGGCTTTATTAGGCAAGAAGTGAGCGTAGAGCAAAATTGTGCTCCATACCGCACTCCAATACCAGCGCTACTGAAAGCCACGGTGAGCTGGTTTTACGTGCTCGTGCACGATTTCCCCATAGACATCAATGGGGAGAGCCGGCTGAAAAAAAACACCTGCAAAAAAGCAGCATAAAGCTCCGTAACGCAGCCCCATTGATTCCTATAGGGAAAGAAAAGATATGTTTATACCTAACACCCTAACATGAACCTCGAGTCTAAACACCCCTAATCTTACACTTATTTACCCCTAATATGCCGCCCCCAACATCGCCGACACCTACATTATATTTATTAACCCCTAATCTGCCGCTCCCTACATCGCCGACACCTACATTATACTTATGAACCCCTAATCTGCTGCCCCCAACATCGCCGACACCTACATAATGTTATTAACCCCTAGTCTCCCGCCCCCAATGTCGCTGCAACCTACCTACACTTATTAACCCCTAATCTGCTGCCCCCAACTTCGCTGCCACTATAATAAACATATTAACCCCTAAACCGCCATACTCCCGTATCGCAAACACAAGTTAAATATTATTAACCCCTAATCTGCTGACCCTAACATTGCCGCCACCTACCTACATTTATTAACCCCTAATCTGCCGCCCCCAATGTCGCCTCCACAATACTAAATTTATTAACCCCTAAAACTAAGTCTAACCCTAACCCTAACACTCCCTAACTTAAATATAATTAAAATAAATCTAAATAAAAATTCCTATCATTAACTAAATAATTCCTATTTAAAACGAATATACCTATAAAATAAACCCTAAGATAGCTACTACTACTACTGTTACATTATAGCTAGCTTAGGGTTTATTTTTATTTTACAGGCAAGTTTGTATTTATTTTAACTAGGTAGAATAGTTACTAAATAGTTATTAATTATTTGCTAACTACCTAGCTAAAATAAATACAAATTTACCTGTAAAATAAAACCTAACCTGAGTTACACTAACATCTAACCTTACACTACAATTAAATAAATTACCTAAATTAAATACAATTACCTAAATTACAAAAAAACCCACTAAATTACACAAAATAAAAAAATAAATTATCAGATATTTAAACTAATTACACATAATCTAATAGCCCTATCAAATAAAAAAAAATCCCCTAAAATAAACTACCAATAGCCCTTAAAAGGGCCTTTTGCAGGGCATTGCCCCAAAGAAATCAGTTCTGTTACCTGTAAAAAAAAAAATACAATTAATTTAGGTAATTGTATTTAATTAATATAATGTATTTAATTATAGTGTAAGGTTAGATGTTAATGTAACTCAGGTTAGGGTTTATTTTACAGGTAAATTTGTATTTATTTTAGCTAGGTAGTTAGTAAATATTTAATAACTATTTAGTAACTATTCGACCTAGTTAAAATAAATACTAACTTGCCTGTAAAATAAAAATAAACCCTAAGCTAGATACAATGTATTAGTTATATTGTAGCTATCTTAGGGTTTATTTTATAGGTAAGTATTTAGTTTTAAATAGGAATAATTTAGTTAATGATAGTAATTTTTATTTAGATTTATTTTAATTATATTTAAGTTAGGGGGTGTTAGGGTTAGACTTAGGTTTAGGGGTTAATAAATTTAGTATAGTGGCGGCAACGTTGGGGATGGCAGATTAGGGGTTAATAAATGTAGGTAGGTGGCATCGATGTTAGGGATAACAGATTAGGGGTTAATATTATTTAACTATTGAGGCGGGAGTGCAGCGGTTTAGGGGTTAATATGTTTATTATAGTGGCAGCGATGTCCGGAACGGCAGATTAGGGGTTAAAAAATTTATTTTAGTATTTGCGATGTGGGAGGGTCTCGGTTTAGGGGTTAATAGGTAGTTTATGGGTGTTAGTGTACTTTTTAGCACTTTAGTTATGAGTTTTATGCTACGGCGTTGTACCATAAAACTCATAACTACTGACTTTAGAATGCGTTAAGGATCTTGAAGGTAGAGGGTATACAGCTCACCTTTTGGCCTCCCAGGACAGACTCGTAATACCGGCGCTATGGAAGTCCCATAGAAAAAAGGGTTTACACAGTTTACGTAAGTCGTTTTGCGGTAAGAAGTGGGCGATGCCCCTTAACCTGCAAGACTCATAATAGCAGCGGGCGTAAAAAAGCAGTGTTAGGACCTGTTAACGCTGCTTTTTTACCTTACCGCACAACTTGTAATCTAGCTGTATGATTTTTTTTTGTACCTTATATTGCAGGTAGAAAGAATAAAAAACACAATCTCCAACTAGATTTTTTCCTACTGTTCTTTTATTTAAGAGATGTCCTCATGCAAAATCAGATATTGTCATGAAGAAGTATGAGAACAGACTAATTTTGCAGATTGTACATTGGAAAAACAGTATTTCTTATAAAAGTTTTAAGAGATAATATGTACTATTGAAAATACTCATCTAGCTTGCTTTATAATTAACTACAATTTTAATATCTAAAAGAGAAGACAAGATTGTCTTAGCTTAGTGTATACTTTAGAAAATAAAATAGATTGTATTTGATTATAGTGAAAATGATACTATCTAAGCAAATATTATGGAAGCATAAAAAAGAATCATTATTGTTTGATTAAAGTACATATAAAGCAAAAATTTCAGCCCACTAGTCTAAAACCTAATGATATCAAGTTAAAAGCAAAACATATTTTATGTAATAAGCATTAATATAGTCATTGCTTATAATTTCCAAGCAAACCAAATGTTCAGAGGTTTTTATTATGGTCACTGGGTTTGAGGGTTGATATCAACAAAAAACTATAAAGTATCCTAGAAGGAAAAGAGAAATAATATAACAAAAGAAGAAAAAAACATATATGGTTTAATTCAGAGTTATTGAAAGTAGCTAAACAGGATTACCATATTTTGAGGAACATTTCTCAAAGAATAAGGGCTAGATTACAAGTGGAGCTCTAAATTATCGCGCTTGAGGGCACATGAAAAATAACAAGTCATTAGAAGTGGCTAGCTAAAAAAAAAAATTGCTCACATATTACAAGTTGAAAGTAAACTTAGCACTAGAGCAAACTAAAATGTTACACACTAACTTCAGGACTTATTCTCCTCATAGACTTTAATGGAGTGTGCTAAATACCCTTTTGGCAATACCCTTTTGTAGGGCATTGCCCTGAAGCAATCAGCTCTTTTACCTGAAAAAAATTACAAAATACCACTAACAGTAAACCCCCTCACCCAACCAACCTCCCAAAATAAAAAAACCTAACTTTAAAAAAGCCTAAGCAACCCATTGCCCCTAAAGGGACATTTGTATGGGCATTGCCCTTAAAAGGGCAAACATATGTTCAAAGTCACTCTTATTCAATATTTGACAACGTTTCAGTTCAGTCCTGTATACAGTGTGGGATCAGCTGGAGGTTATGGGTGAAAAGAAGGGCAACATAAACTTGTATCCAACTCCCCACTATGAAGACGACCACTTCGCCGTGACCAATGGGACGGTGGTATATAACCACTCCTACCCTTTTCGCTGTTCGACCAACTGTGGCTTAAACCAAAGTACAAACAATTGGAGAGTTCTCACCACTTCCTGCTACAGCCGCAGCGTGTATGCTTGGCGCTTCCGGGTGACGTCATTATCCAGCATCCAACCGGCTTCGTAATCCCAATCACCTACTCCACTCCCACACAGGACCTATAACTGCAGACTTTGTACTGGAACAACGGTAAAGATGGCCCACAAAGTCTTAACAGGATTCAGAACAGAGGAGCTCCCCACTCCCCTTATAGGCATGAAATAAATTAGGTTCCAAAAAGCAGCAACAGCCTTCTGTAAAAACAATTAAAAAACTAACACTAACCCCAAAAAATGTACTCACAGTTCCTGAAGTCCGGACATCCATCTTCATCCAGGCAGCGACAAGTCTTCATCCAGGCGGCGACATCTTCATCCATCGTGGAGACATCTTCTATCTTCTTCCCGGTGGCGGCGCAGAACTGAGAAGAACCGGAGGCGATGACGACATCCAGTGCGGAGACTCCTCTTCATGTGATCTCCGCTGCACACTGAAGATTGAATGCAAGGTACCCCTTTTATATTTGGGGTACCTTGCATTCCTATTGGCTGAAATTTTAAATTAGCCAATAGGATGAGAGCTGCTTAAATCATATTGGCTGTTCAAATCATATTTTTGGGTGGCTTTTTTGTTTTTATAGGGTATTAGATTAGGTTTAATTTATATTATTTTGGATCATTTTGTTTATTTTTTGTAATCTTAGATTTTTTTTGTAATCTTAGTGTTTTTTTTTGTAATGTTAGATTTTTTTTAAATTTTTCGTAGTGTTAGGATTTTTTAATTTTGTAACTTAGGTTTTTTTATTTTTCGTTTATTTAATTTTTTTAAAATAGCAATGTTAAGTTAATTTATAGATTAATAAGAACAAGAATTTATCATTTATAGATTAAGTTTAGGTTTTTTTTTATTTCACAGGTAAGTTTTTATTTATTTTAAGGGAGTTAGTATATTGTAACTTTAATTTAAAGTTAGGAGGTGTTAGGTTTAGGGGTTAATAGTTTAATTTAGTGTGTCGCGATGTGGGGGCTGGCAGTTTAGGGTTTAATAGGTTTATTATAGTAGTTGCAATGTGGGGGAGCGGCTGTTTGTAATTGCGATGTGGGGTGCCGGCGGTTTAGGAGTTAATAGGTTTATTTAGTGTTAGCGATATGGGTGTCAGCAGTTTAGGGGTTAATACTTTAGTGTTGGCGATTTGGGTGGGTGCCGTATTAGAGGTTAATAGGTTTATTATAGTATTTGCGATGGTGGTTTAGAGGTTAATAGTGTAGTTTATGGGTGTTAGTGTACTTTGTAACATTTTTGTTATGAGTTTTGTGAAACATTTTTGCTTTGCAAAATCCACTACTGACCTCTGATGGCAGAATGGATCGTGGTGGTATAAGCTATATCACTAGCATAATAGCCTGACCGAACAACTTGTAATATGGGAGACCTGAAAATTCCACACTCAAAAGCCATTTTTTGAGTGCGGAATGGAGAGTTGCAGTACAGGCTAAAACGCTAGCGGTATAGCTGTACCACCTTGACTTGTAATACAGAAGACCTGCCTTTCAGAGGTATAGCCGTACCGCAAAAACTTGTAATTTGGCCCATGAAGAATTATGTAACTTAATGTGCATTATGGAAATATTAAATATAAAATATTATTATACATACTGTAAAAAAATTCTAAATAATCCATAGAATATATATATATATATATATATATATATATATATACAGTGTATATATATATATATATATATATATATATATATATATATATGTTTATATATATTAATATCTATAATCATTTGTAATAATCATTTTTAATATTTAATAAATATTAGATTTTTAATATTTCCATAAAGCGATACCTAACTCTTCATGTGCGCTAACCCGACACTGCGCTAGGCCAAGGTGCAAAACCTAAAGCGTGTTACGCATATTTTACATTTCAATGTTCTGCACAAAGAAAAAAAGAAAAATGTTATTATTAAATATATATTTCTATATAATGTTAATGTAAAATATATATCTATACCTATATATCTATAGAAATAGATATATAAAAATAGGTATATACAGATATATATATATATTTATTTACAAGAAAAATATACATTTTCTCTATGTGAAGAACATAGGAATGTGAAATATAAATAACTCCTGTCCGGTAGGTGCGCAAGTATTAAAGTCTATGGGGAGAATAAGTTAACATGGTCATGATATTCAAAGTCCTGGTTAGCGTGTTGGGTTTCGCTCGCGTGCAAATATTTTTCTTTTAACTTTAATTTAAAAGTTTATCTATGAGTGTAATAGTGTGTTTTAATATGTTGTTGATGTGTTATGTACAACTATTTTTTCATTTTTACATTTTTACTTCAGGTCTAAAGTTGCGCTAAATATTCTAGCGCAGTTTTGGCTTACACTCAAACATCAAACTATAGCTTTCAAATGGTAATACTGGCAGTATTTAGCATTATTTTGACTTGTGGCAGTAGCACTAGCTACTTCTTTAACTTTATATAAATTGAAGCTACTTCCCAGCTGCTCCTCTGTTGCCCTGGATATGTTTCTTTTTGTTAAATTAATTCTGAGCAACCACGTATTTCCGATTAAATTAATTACATTTTTTTTCATGGTGAATTATTTGACCAAAACTTTTTTTTCCACATGAACATGTCTAGTAAAAACACTATTACAAAATCACAAAAAAACAAAACTCTTACGGCTAGATTTAGAGTTTTGTCGGTAAGGACCCGCGTAGCTAACGCTGGCTTTTTTCTGTCCGCACCATAAAAATAACTCTGATATTGAGAGTCCACATAAAGGCTGCGTTAGGCTCCAAAAAAGGAGCGTAGAGCATATTTAACGCAACTGCAACTCTCGATACCAGAGTTTCTTACGGACGCGGCCAGCCTCAAAAACGTGCTTGTGCACGATTCCCCCATAGGAAACAATGGGGCTGTTTGAGCTGAAAAAAAACCTAACACCTGCAAAAAAGCCGCGTTCAGCTCAATCACTATATCCTCAAAAGAATCAGGGCCACTATCAGGAGTGGAGTTTAGGAGCTAGACCTAAAGTGAACCAACAGAATAATCAGTCAAACCATAAGAAAACCATAGAGAATGGAAAACATACTAATATAAACTATAAAAAAGGACAGAAGGGTGGTTACCAGGACAAGGAACAGAAACAGATTGGACAGTATTTTCCGTTTAGAAAAGAGCAAGTGCAGGATCGTTTTTTAGGGCATCCTTCAGAGAATCTACCCCGGGTAGGGAATTGAAATCCAAAAAGAGGGATAGAACACGAAGACGAGGATGTAGAGGAGGGGTGGTACATAGAGCCAAAAAACAAAAAAGGGAAAGGGAAGCACTTTTGAGACCCTTTGGACAGGAGATCTTCAATATTTCAAACAAATCATTGACCAAAGATGAAGAGAATCTCCTTGGGAAGGGTCTTTCCTTTGCTCCTGACTCGGCTCCTAATGAGTTTGAACTGTATATTGATACAAAGAAACTCATTAGGAAGCTGACCCTTGCGAGACATTTTAATATTAACAAGGGAGTAGAACAAGACAATACCCCCGCTATACAAGGGGATGAGTCATTAGTTGTCCTTGAAAGTTTGGAAACTGAAAGTAATTCAGTGGATAATGAAATAGGACTTATTAATATTTTAGATGAACTTGAAGAAAAATCAAGGAATATCCCCATTAATCATAGTCTTCTAAAAAAGTATTCAACATTTTATCCGGTCCACTCTAAAGGGAATTTTATTCCAGTATTTGAGAAATTTTTAGAGAAGGAATTGAAGGAGATTTGTTTAAAGGATAGAAAGAGAAAAAGGAGGAAATGTAATCTCAGTAGGAATGAACAGAAGGCACTTGTGAAATTAAGTAATGATATGGACATAGTGGTCCGTAGTGCTGACAAGGGCGGGGGTGTTGTAATTCAGGGAAGAGGGGATTACATCAAGGAAGCGAAACGCCTATTAAGTGACCCTGATACATATAAAGTCCTGGAGAAAAATCCAACTAAAGATTTCCTACTTGAATATGAGGAGCTCATTAGAACAGGTAAAAATGATCTGGTTCTAAGTAGTGTTGAGTTCCAATATTTGGTGGTGGGGAACCCAGTCCTGCCGATTTTCTATCATCTCCCCAAAATACATAAAGATCTAAAGAACCCTCCGGGGAGACCGATAGTGTTGGGGATTGGGGGCCTCACCACCAAATTATCAGAGTATGTCTATCAGGTACTAAAACCAATGGTGCCCTGTTTGCGGTCATACGTGAGGGATACAATACACATTTTGGAATTGACAAAAAACATAGAGTGGCAACAAGATTTTATTTGGGTGACCATGGATGTCAGTTCTTTGTACACCTCAATTCCCCATCTGTTGGGAATTACAGCTGTAAAATACTTTGCTAAGAAAGGTGGCTACATCAATGAGACCCAAATGGATTTTTTGGAAAAGGCCATGTGGTTCATTCTAACTAAAAATTACTTTGTGTTTGAAAATAAATACTTCCTCCAAATAAGAGGTACCGCAATGGGTACAAAATTTGCTCCCACCTTTGCAAATCTTTACATGGGGTGGTGGGAGGATTTGTTTATTTTCAACACAGATAATCCATTTAAATGTAATATAAAACAGTGGTATCGCTATATAGACGATGTTCTCATGATTTGGCATGGTCCCATTGAGGAACTAAGGAGCTTTGTAGAATATACTAATAAGAACCTCTTTAATTTAACATTCACCATGGAGTGGAGTAAAGAGAAAATAAACTTTCTGGATCTTGAGATTATACAAGAACAAGGTAAAGTTTATACTAATCTGTATAGGAAACCTACAGACACAAATGGATATCTCCATGCCAACAGTGGCCACCATGACAAATGGATATAGAATGTCCCCCTAGGTCAGTTCCAAAGAGCAAGACGAAATTGCACTAAAGACAGTGATTATCAAGCAGCTGCAGGGGTAATCTTGAATAGATTCTTAGCAAAGGGATATGAAATTAACCACCTAAGAGAGATCCAAGAAACAGTTGGGAAAATGGATAGGGACAAACTAATTAAGGGCACTAAGCAAAAGAAAAAGAGTAGAGATGACAAAAGAAAAATACAATTTGTGACCGAATTTAATCGAGCTTCGAGGGAAATTGAGAAAGCAATGAAGAAGTACTGGCCTATTGTTATGCAAGACCCAATTCTGAGAGATATTCTGAATGATAAGGGACAGGTTATCTTTAAGAGGAATTCGAATATCAAGAATAGGATTAGCCCGAGTATGCTTAAATCTGGAAATGAGACCAACTGACTAAGTAAGAATACGGAGGGTTTCTTCAAATGTGGTAGGAAAAATTGTAATTGTTGTGCACACATGGAAAAGAATAAATGTGCCTTTGGAAAGAGGAAAGGTGAAACTACCTTTAGAGTAAAAGGTCTAATGAATTGTAGGACATGCTATGTTGTGTATCTTCTAAGGTGCTCGTGTGACAAAATTTACGTAGGTCGCACGAAACGACCCATAAAGACAAGATTTAACGAGCACCTTAGAAATATAGAGAATGGGCTAGACAACCATGGTGTGCCAGTACATTTTATGGAAGCACATGGTAAAGATAATACAGGTCTTAGTATTCTAGCTATAGAACATGTTAAGAACCCAATTAGAGGAGGAGATAGACTATTACTCCTAAGACAACGTGAGACCTACTGGATTCACAAACTGGAAGCTGTGGGTCCAGGGGGTATGAATCGGGATATAGACTTAGCAGCCTTTTTAGATGTGCAATAGGGTAACAAAATTGGCTTTTTAGGCATTATCCACAATTTAATGTATCTAAGGTGTCTCCTGTATGGATTTTAGGTTTTTATAGGGAGGATTAGTTTATATTGAGTTTATATTTATTTTTATGTATTTATATTTTTATCCTATTCCCAACTTATCAAACTATGACCCTAACATATTAGTCAGGTAGGAGGGTTTTAATATCATTTTTAATATCATTTTTAATATCATCTTTTATTATTATTTGTTCTTATTAATATTATCAGATGCATTTAAAGCTGTCTTATGTATGAAATAATAGCAGTAGATGTGTTTCATGTAAAGTTCCCATACTAATTTATATATATATATTTTTTAAGTATTTTTTACTAAATATCACCTTTTTAATCTTTTTTATATGACATCAGGTTTTCTCTTTTATATATTGACCATATTGATTATCGTTTTTTAATATGAAGCATTATGTTTTAAACAATATTCATTTATGTGTTGCTATGAAATCCTTATTACATATGTAATTGCCTGGCTCAAAGGACTAAACTGACAGGCTATTGGATTGAGAATGAAACATTTACAGACTTTTGAATCACAAGGTGTAAGAACAGCCTATAACGGTTTAGATAAAGAAACCTGAATGGAATAAGAAGGGCTTTGTGTACCCCGAGTCTAAACACCCCTAACCTTACACTTATTAACCCCTATTCTGCCGCCCCCGCTATCGCTGACCCCTGCATATTATTATTAACCCCTAATCTGCCGCTCCGTAAACCATCTCTACTTACATTATCCCTATGTACCCCTAATCTGCTGCCCCTAAAACCGCCGACTCCTATATTATATTTATTAACCCCTAATCTGCCCCCCACAACGTCGCCTCCACCTGCCTACACTTATTAACCCCTAATCTGCCGACCGGACCTGAGCGCTACTATAATAAAGTTATTAACCCCTAATCCGCCTAACTAACCCTATAATAAATAGTATTAACCCCTAATCTGCCCTCCCTAACATCGCCGGCACCTAACTTCAATTATTAACCCCTAATCTGCCGACTGGAGCTCACCGCTATTCTAATAAATGTATTAACCCCTAAAGCTAAGTCTAACCCTAACACTAACACCCCCCTAAATTAAATATAATTTTAATCTAACGAAATTAATTATCTCTTATTAAATAAATTATTCCTATTTAAAGCTAAATACTTACCTGTAAAATAAATCCTAATATAGCTACAATATAAATTATAATTATATTATAGCTATTTTAGGATTAATATTTATTTTACAGGTAACTTTGTATTTATTTTAACCAGGTACAATAGCTATTAAATAGTTAAGAACTATTTAATAGCTAAAATAGTTAAAATAATTACAAAATTTCCTGTAAAATAAATCCTAACCTAAGTTACAATTAAACCTAACACTATACTATCATTAAATTAATTAAATAAAATACCTACAATTACCTACAATTAAACCTAACATTACACTATCAATACATTAATTAAATACAATACCTAAAAATAACTACAATGAAATAAACTAACTAAAGTACAAAAAATAAAAAAGAACTAAGTTACAAAAAATAAAAAAATATTTACAAACATAAGAAAAATCTTACAACAATTTTAAACTAATTACACCTACTCTAAGCCCCCTAATAAAATAACAAAGCCCCCCAAAATAAAAAATGCCCTACCCTATTCTAAATTACTAAAGTTCAAAGCTCTTTTACCTTACCAGCCCTGAACAGGGCCCTTTGCGGGGCATGCCCCAAAGAATTCAGCTCTTTTGCCTGTAAAAAAAAACATACAATACCCCCCCAACATTACAACCCACCACCCACATACCCCTAATCTAACCCTAACCCCCCTTAAATAAACCTAACACTAAGCCCCTGAAGATCTTCCTACCTTGTCTTCACCTCACCGTGTATCACACTGATCCGTCCTGGCTCCGATATCTTCATCCAACCCAAGAGGGGGCTAGACATCCATCATCCGATGGCTGAAGAAGTCCAGAAGAGAGTCCAAAGTCTTCATCCTATCCGGGAAGAAGAGTAGATCCGGACCGGCAACCATCTTCTTCCAAGCGGCATCTTCTATCTTCATCCGATGAGGACCGGCTCCATCCTGAAGACCTCCACCGCGGACCCATCTTCATCCGGCGACGTCCAACTGAAGAATGACGGTTCCTTTAAGGGACGTCATCCAAGATGGCATCCCTCGAATTCCGATTGGCTGATAGGATTCTATCAGCCAATCGGAATTAAGGTAGGAATATTCTGATTGGCTGATGGAATCAGCCAATCAGAATCAAGTTCAATCCGATTGGCTGATCCAATCAGACAATCAGATTGAGCTTGCATTCTATTGGCTGTTCCGATCAGCCAATAGAATGCAAGCTCAATCTGATTGGCTGACAAGGTAGGAAGATCTTCAGGGGCTTATTGTTAGGTTTATTTAAGGGGCTTAGTGTTAGGTTTATTTAAGGGGGGTTTGGGTTAGATTAGGGGTATGTGGGTGGTGGGTTGTAATGTTGGGGGGGGGGGTATTGTATGCTTTTTTTTACAGGCAAAAGAGCTGAATTCTTTGGGGCATGCCCCGCAAAGGGCCCTGTTCAGGGCTGGTAAGGTAAAAGAGCTTTGAACTTTAGTAATTTAGAATAGGGTAGGGCATTTTTTATTTTGGGGGGCTTTGTTATTTTATTAGGGGGCTTAGAGTAGGTGTAATTAGTTTAAAATTGTTGTAAGATTTTTCTTATGTTTGTAAATATTTTTTTATTTTTTGTAACTTAGTTCTTTTTTATTTTTTGTACTTTAGTTAGTTTATTTCATTGTAGTTATTTTTAGGTATTGTATTTAATTAATGTATTGATAGTGTAGTGTTAGGTTTAATTGTAGGTAATTGTAGGTATTTTATTTAATTAATTTAATGATAGTATAGTGTTAGGTTTAATTGTAGTTACCTGTAAAATAAATATTAATCCTAAAATAGCTATAATATAATTATAATTTATATTGTAGCTATATTAGGATTTATTTTACAGGTAAGTATTTAGCTTTAAATAGGAATAATTTATTTAATAAGAGTTAATTAATTTCGTTAGATTTAAATTATATTTAAGTTAGGGGGGTGTTAGTGTTAGGGTTAGACTTAGCTTTAGGGGTTAATACATTTATTAGAATAGCGGTGAGCTCCAGTCGGCAGATTAGGGGTTAATGTTTGAAGTTAGGTGTCGGCGATGTTAGGGAGGGCAGATTAGGGGTTAATACTATTTATTATAGGGTTAGTGAGGCGGATTAGGGGTTAATAACTTTATTATGATAGCGGTGCGGTCCGCTTGACAGATTAGGGGTTAATAAGTGTAGGCAGGTGGAGGCGACGTTGTGGGGGGCAGATTAGGGGTTAATAAATATAATATAGGGGTCGGCGGTTTTAGGGGCAGCAGATTAGGGGTACATAGCTATAATGTATGTGGCGGCTCTTTGCGGTCAGCAGATTAGGGGTTAATTATTGTAGGTAGCTGGCTGCGACGTTGTGGGGGGCAGGTTAGGGGTTAATAAATATAATATAGGGGTCGGCAGTGTTAGGGGCAGCAGATTAGGGGTACATAGCTATAATGTAGCTGGCGGCTCTTTGCGGTCGGCAGATTAGGGGTTAATTATTGTAGGTAGGTGGCGACGACGTTGTGGGGGGCAGGTTAGGGGTTAATAAATATAATATAGGGGTCGGCGATGTTAGGGCAGCAGATTAGGGGTACATAGCTATAATGTAGCTGGCGGCGGCGTGCGGGCGGCAGATTAGGGGTTAATAAGTGTAGGTAGCTGGCGGCGACGTTGTGGGGGGCAGATTAGGGGTTAATAAATATAATATAGGGGTCGGCGGTGTTAGGGGCAGCAGATTAGGGGTACATAAGGATAACGTAGGTGGCGGTCGGCAGATTAAGGGTTAAAAAAAATTAATCGAGTTGCGGCGATGTGGGGGGACCTCGGTTTAGGGGTACATAGGTAGTTTATGGGTGTTAGTGTACTTTAGAGTACAGTAGTTAAGAGCTTTATGAACCGGCGTTAGCCCAGAAAGCTCTTAACTACTGACTTTTTTCTGCGGCTGGAGTTTTGTCGTTAGAATTCTAACGCTCACTTCAGACACGACTCTAAATACCGGAGTTAGAAAAATCCCATTGAAAAGATAGGATACGCAATTGACGTAAGGGGATCTGCGGTATGGAAAAGTCGCGGCTGAAAAGTGAGCGTTAGACCCTTTTTTGACTGACTCCAAATACCGGCGGTAGCCTAAAACCAGCGTTAGGAGCCTCTAACGCTGGTTTTCACGGCTACCGCCAAACTCCAAATCTAGGCCTGATAATATGATTAGCACTTCAACTTTTTGCCTCCTGAACACAACCCAGACGCTAATAAAAATCACTATTTGTTTATTTTTTGTGTTTCTTTTTTAATAAATATTGTAAAAATATTTTTTTGATAAAATTTTTTAATAAAAAATATATTTTCTGCCTCTCTATATGTCCATTTAAAAAAGTTCTACTTCCTGCAAATCTCACTAAGGGAAGTTGTCTGGGGAAACGCCGTAGGCATTAAAACATAAGGGGCAAGATTACATATGTGGTGTTGCCCGCAAAAGCCGCTGCCGCCGGATTTTAATGCGATTTTGGTATCACATATACAGCACCACATATAAATGCAGCACGTATATTTCACCCGTTGGCCGCTATTTTAATTCCTATAAGCTAACATAGAAACACTTCGCAATTCGGTATCACATATTCAGCGCAAGGACTTATGCGGCAAAAATGGAGAAATTTTACTCCATTTTCACCTCTTCACACATTGGCAGGCGCAGCAAGACTTGTGTTGAGTATGATAGCACCGTAACTCCGGTATTAACTAACACCTAACGCATGCGCAATATCTATCTACCTGTCAACTGCAATTCCCCACCGCAATAACTAATAAAGTATACTGTATTAACCCCTAATCCGCCATCAAACCCACATCGCAACTAATAATAAAAGTATTAACCCCTAAACAGACAAACCCCCACAATGCAATAAGCCTAATTAAACTATTAACCCCTAATCCACCATTAACCCACAACACAATAAACCTAATAAAACTATTAACCCATAATCCGCCATTAACCCACAACACAATAAACCTAATAAAACTATTAACCCCTAATTCGCCAAACCCACACATTGCAATAATGCTAATAAATCTATTAACTTCTAAACCGCCAAACCTCACAACGCAAATAACTAATCACTAAGCGCCATAACCTAACAACCCCTAAATTAACCGCATTACATAAATTAAAATATTACTAAATTGCAATTAAAATAAAAACCTAACATTACTTTAATAATAAAAAAAATAAGTTTAAATTAAGCTAAAATTACAGAAAATAAAATAGTCTAACATTACATAAAATAACAAACAAAATTATCAAAAATAAAAAAATTATACCTAATCCCTATGAAAATAACCCCCCCAAAATACCCCCCCCTAATCTAATACTAAACTACCAATAGCCCTTAAAAGGGCCATTTGTAGGGCATTGCCCTAAGTTAAACAGCTCTTTTCCTTAAAAAAATACTAAGTCCCCCCTCTAACAGTAAAACCCCCCACCACACTAAAAAATCCTAAACTACCCATTGCCCCTAAAGGGGCATTTGTATGGGCATTAGCCTTAAAAGGGCATTCAGCTTTTCTACTGCTCTTAAAAGGGCATTCAGCTCTTTCAAAATTGCCCAAAATCCCTAATCTAAAACAAAAAAATAATTAAAAAAAGCCTAACTCTAACCCCCAGATAGGTACTCACGGTTTCTAAAGTCCAGCGGAGAAGGTCCTGTTATAGGCGGTGAAGTCTTCTTCCAAGCGTGTGGAGGATCCTCTTCATACGACCACTGCCCTACACTGACTATTGAATGCAAGGTATGCGATTAAAAATGGCGTCCATTGCATTCCTATTGGCTAATTTGATTCTTCAAATTCAAATCAGCCAATAGGATGAGAGCTACTGAAATCCTATTGGCTGATTTGAACAGCCAATAAAATTTCAGTAGCTCTCATCCAATTGGCTGATTTGAACAGCCAATAGGATTTCAGTAGCTCTCATTCTATTGGCTGATTTGAATTTCAAAAATCAAATCAGCCAATAGGAATGCAAGGGACGCCATTTTGAAAAGGCTCCCTTGCATTGAAGATTCACTGTATGGCGGCCACCATATGAAGAGGATGCTCTGCGCCAGATGTCTTGAAGGATGGACCCGCTCCGTGCCGCCGGGATGAAGATAGAAGATGCTGCCGGGATTAAGATAGAAGACGCCGCCGGGATTAAGATAGAAGATGCCACCTGGATGAAGATAGAAGATGCCACCTAGATGGATGAAGACCTTGCCGCCTGGATGAAGACTTCTCACCGACTGGATGTCCGGACTTCAGAAAATGTAAGTGGATCGTCAGGGGTTAGTGTTTTTTTTTAACTTATTTTTTGGGGTGTTTTTTTTTAGATTAGGGTTTGGGCTATCTTAAAAGAGCTAAATGCATTTTTCAGGGCAATAAAAAAGAGCTGAATGCCCTTTTAAGGGCAATGCCCATACAAATGCCCTTTTGAAAGCAATGGGTATCTTAGGTTTTTGTTAGTTAGTTTTTTTATTTTGGGGGGTTGATTGGGTGGTGGGTTTTACTGTTGGGGGTCTTTGCATTTTTTTCAGGGAAAAGAGCTGATTTCTTTAGGGCAATGCCCTACAAAAGTCCCTTTTATGGGCTAATGGTAGTTTATTGTAGGCTATGTTTTTTTATTTTGGGAGGGCTTTTTTATTATTATAGGGCTATTATATTAGGTGTAATTGTTTTTATTTTGGATAATTTTGTTTGTTATTTTTTAGTAATTTAGTGTTTGTTATTTTTTGTAATTTGGTGTTTTTTATTTATTGTAATTTAGTATTTTTTATTTTTTGTAATTGTAGATTTAATTTTTTTAGTAGTGTTAGGTTTTTTTAATGTGTAATTTAGTTTATTTAATTTGCAGTTATTTTAATTTTAGTAATGTTAGTTTAATATATAGTTTAAACTTAGGTTTTTTTAATTTCACAGGCAAGTTTTTATTTATTTTAAGATAGGGATATTGTAATTTTAATATAAAGGTAGGGAGTTGTAAGGTTTCAGGGTAAATAGTTTAATTTAGTTTTTTGCGATGTGGGGGGCTGTCGGTTTAGGGGTTAATAGGTTTATTTAGTGGCAGTGAATGATGTGGGAGGACAGAGGTTTATGGGTTAATAACTTTATTTAGTGGCGGCGGTGGCGGGGAGCATGGAATAGGGGTTAATAAATGTTATTAGTGACGGCGATGTTGGGAGCGGCAGATTAGGGGTTAATAACTTTAATTTAGTGTTTTCTATGCAAGAGAGCCTCGGTTTAAGGGGTAATAGGGTAGTTTATGGGTGTTAGTGTACTTTGTAACACTTTAGTTATGAGTTTTGTGTAACAGTTTTGTTGCGCAAAACTCATAACTACTGGTCTCAGATTGCGGAATAGATTGTGTTGGTATAGGCTGGAACGCAAGCATTTTAGCCTCACTGCACAACTTGTAATACCGGCGCTATGGAAATCCCATGCAAAAACGTCATTTTTTTGAGTGTGTGATTGACGCTGCGTTACAGGCTAAAATGCTTGCAGTACAACTATACCGACAAGACTCGTAATGGCTGCATTCTGTTATTGACGCTGAATTGGCCATTTTTTTAGCGTTAAAACCGGAACGCAAAACTTGTAATCTTGGTGTATATGTTTCTCTTTAGGTTATTTTTTTATATTGTAATTATTATTTAAAGGGATAGTATAGTTAAAATGAAACTTTCATGATTCAGATAGAGCATGAAATTCTAATCAACTTTCTAATTTACTCATATTACCAATTTTTCTTCATTCTCTTGGTATCTTTATTTAAAAAAGCATGAATGTAAGCTTAGGAGCTGGCACATTTTTGGCTCAGAACCCTGGGTAGCGCTTCCCGATTGGTGGCTACATCTAAAAGAATGAAAACATGCATGTGCTTCAACATACAGGCCCCTACTTATCAAGCCGTTGACTTTCTTGCATTCGACGGCACCAATACGCTCGCCTAAGTTCGCCTAACATCGCTGCCGCGGACCTGAATATGTTCTCCAAAATTATAAAGAAAGCTGTGAAAAAGCTATGCACCAAGTACGGAGCGATGAACAGCGGACTATTGTTAACTAACAGTCATCAATCTCGCTGCTCTTCGGCTTATTCGCAGCTTTCTTGGTACCCTGTCACTAAGCACCCACACTAAAATAAACTATTTATCCCCTATACCGCCGCTCCCGGAGCCCACCGCACCTAAATAAAGTTATTAACCCCTAAACCGCTGCTTCCGGAGCCCACCGCAACTCTAATAAAGTGTTTAACCCCTAAACCGCCGCTCCCGGAGCCCACCGCCACCCAAATAAAGTTATTAACCCCTAAACCGCCGCTCCTGGAGCCCACCGTAACTCTAATAAAGTGTTTAACCCCTAAACCGCCGCTCCCGGACCCCGCCGCCGCTCACGGACCCCACCGCCACCTACATTAAATTTATTAACCCCTAATCTCCCACCCCCAACGTCGCCGCCACTATATTTAATTTTTTAACCCCTAAACCCAAGTCTAACCCTAACCCTAACACCCCCTAACTTAAATATAATTTAAATTAATCTAAATAAATATTCCTATCATTAAATAAATTATACCTATTTAAAACTAAATACTTACCTATAAAATAAACGCCAGGATAGCTACATTGTAGCTATTTTAGGATTTATTTTTATTTTACAGGCAACTTTGTATTTATTTTAACTAGGTAGAATAGTTATTAAATAGTTATTAACTATTTAATAACTACCTAGCTAAAATAAATACAAAAGTACCTGTAAAATAAATCCTAACCTAAGTTACAATTACACCTAACACTACACTATCATTAAATTAATTCCCTAAATTAAAATAAATTAATTACAATTAAATAAAATTAACTAAAGTACAAAAAAAAACTAAATTACAGAAAATAATAAAATAATTACAAGTTTTTTAAACTAATTACACCTAATCTAATCCCCCTAATAAAATAAAAAAGCCCCCCAAAATAAAATAAAAAATCCCCACCCTATACTAAATTACAAATAGCCCTTAAAAGGGCTTTTTGTGGGGCATTGCCCCAAAGTAATCAGCTCTTTTACCTGTAAAAAAAAATACAATACCCCCCAACATTAAAACCCACCACCCACACACCCAACCCTACTCTAAAACCCACCCAATCCTCCCTTAATAAAACCTAACACTACCCCCTTGAAGATCACCCTACCTTGAGAAGTCTTCACCCAGCCAGGCACAAGTGGTCCTCCAGAGGGGCAGAAGTCTTCATCCGATCCGGGCAGAAGAGGACCTCCAGACGGGCAGAAGTCTTCATCCAGACGGCATCTTCTTTCTTCATCCATCCGGAGCGGAGCGGGTCCATCCTGAAGACATCCGATGTGAAGCATCCATCCAGACCGACGACTACCCGACGAATGAATATTCCTTTAAATGACGTCATCCAAGATGGCGTTCCTTGAATTCCGATTGGCTGATAGAATTCTATCAGCCAATCTGAATTAAGGTAGGAAGAATCCTATTGGCTGATGCAATCAGCCAATAGGATTGAAGTTCAATCCTATTGGCAGATCCAATCAGCCAATAGGATTGAGCTCGCATTCCATTGACTGATTGGAACAGCCAATAGAATGCGAGCTCAATCCGATTAGCTGATTGCATCAGCCAATAGGATTTTTCCTACCTTAATTCCGATTGGCTTATAGAATTATATCAGCCAATCGGAATTCAAGGGACGCCATCTTGTTGAAGCCATTATAATATTTTGTTCATATTGTTGAGTATTGAACTATACTAACTTTTACATTTTAGTCAAGATAATAACGCTTGCTCATCTTGAAGGATCTCCTAAATCTGGGAGACTCTATGGCCTCTAGTTATCAAGCCATCAACCTCAAATACGCTGGAATTCCGCAGTGTATTTGTGGCGAGGCTGATTCGCCTTAGTTATCAAAGGCTAGAGACCAGTAAAAGTAGAATTTTGTGACGTAAGCTACGATCCGCCAGACTCAGTCCGACACAGATCGATTCTTATGTCACTCCAGATGTGCCGAACGCAAGTTCGGAACAATCTGACTACTTTTGAAAGTTATCAAATTCCTAGGAGGTACGCTCGGCACTTTTCCGGCCCAGCGTACCTGGTTTCTATCAACCAATCGGAATTAAGGTAAGAAAAATCTGATTGGCTGATTCAATCAGCCAATCAGATTGAAGTTCAATCCGATTGGCTGATCCAATCAGCCAATCAGATTGAGCTTGCATTCTATTTTCTGATCGGAACAGCCAATAGAATTCAAGCTCAATCTGATTGGCTGATTGGATCAGCCAATCAGATTTTTCCTACCTTAATTCCGATAGGCTGTTTAAATATAGTGTTTAATATAGTTGCGGAGGGGTCTAGGAGTGGCGGTTTAGGGGTTAATAACTTTATTTAGTTGCGGGGGGCTCTGGGGGTGGCGGTATAGGGGGTAGAGCAGTATAGTATAGTGTGAGTGCTTAGTGACAGCTTATCAATAAAGCTGTGAAAAAGCCGAAGAGCAGCGAGATCGGATGAGTGATAACTATCACAGTCCGCTGCTCATCGCTCCATACTTGGTGCGCGGCTTTTTGACAGCTTTTTTGATAAGTTTGGCGAGCTAGCTTCCAGTAGCGGATTGATGATAGTAAATTTGATAATAGAAACAAAATTGGAAAATTGTTTAAAAACACATGCTCTGTCTAAATAATAAAAGAAAAAAAATAGATTTTCATGTCACTTTAAGGAGTGGAGTGAACAGGGGTGTTCTTCAGGTATGTCTGAAGTCTTCTCACAACTCTCATCATATTCTCTTAGCATGTTCAATCTCACTGCTTTATCCCACTTTGGCCGTGCGAACAAGGTTCTCAAGCGGATCCTGTTTGTCCGCTCCTGTATATACCATTACACACTCAAGCGAGTGTGTAATGCTGCCCCCTTTCCTTGCATGACCAATTGCACAAGAGAAGGGCCTGTCAATCACCCTGAGTTAGCATGTTCAGGAGGATTTCTGTCTGCCAATTTAGAGGTGGCAGAGATTGCGGGAAGCAGGCTGATATGTGTGAACATTCTGGGCAAGTGCTCCAAAGCAGCATACACTGCTTAGTGCATGGAGCCCTAAATAAAAGCTGATGAGTTTCTCTCAAAAAAATAAAGAGCTATAGGAGTGCTTGAGATACCTGTATAGGAATCTTAGCTGAGTAGGGTCAAAGGTAATTGAGCCAAACCATATGTTGAAAAATGGTTTTAAAATACGTATTTATTACACAATGTTAAAAAACAGTATCATAAAATAAATATAAAATCAGTATGTAAATGGTATGTATAATTATACCATAATTTAGATATATTATAGAGTATTAACCCTATCTAAACATAAATCTCTATCTGACAATATGAATAGGAGATCGCTTCGCAAATAATTTGAATTCTATGGTTCACGTTATGTAGTTCAAACCTTAGGAGAATTGTTAAGCCATAAGATATAAAACACATATGATAAAAAACATATATAAATTCCAATACAAGTGATAGCGTGGTTAGCCTTAAAAAAGAAAAAAAATGTGTATAAAAAATGAAAAAAATTATTTTTAAAATCAAAAATAGAAGCCGGTGTACACCTTAAAGGCTTAATGTGAATGTCCTTGCAAATAGTGAAAAAATCGTGAAAAAATGTGTTTAATTGTGAAAAAAGTCGTAATCCAATCTAATATTCTTTATGTAACAGTTTATATCCGATATGTGTTGATGTCAATGTTCTTGCAAATGATGTTTGAATCCTAATGTTCCTTTAGTCCAAATATCGATGTTCACAGATTCTTCTATGTCCTAAATAGAAGAAAATAGACAAACATAGTGCAATATGCCAATCCAAATGTGGCTTGATAGGTATAGAACTCACCGATTGGGGACCTGAGCCTTCAATATCAGTTCACAATGTACGCGTTTCGATCCTGCTGGATCTTTCTCAAGACTGATATGGCTCTGTATGGTCTTACCTTAAATAGAATTCAAGGGACGCCATCTTGTTGAAGCCATTATAATATTTTGTTCATATTGTTGAGTATTGAACTATACTAACTTTTACATTTTAGTCAAGATAATAACGCTTGCTCATCTTGAAGGATCTCCTAAATCCGGGAGACTCTATGGCCTCTAGTTATCAAGCCGTCAACCTCAAATACGCTGGAATTCCGCAGTGTATTTGTGGCGAGGCTGATTCGCCTTAGTTATCAAAGGCTAGAGACCAGTAAAAGTAGAATTTTGTGACGTAAGCTACGATCCGCCGGACTCAGTCCAACACAGATCGATTCTTATGTCACTCCAGATGTGCCGAACGCAAGTTCGGCACAATCTGACTACTTTTGAAAGTTATCAAATTCCTAGCAGGTACGCTCTGCACTTTTCCGGCCCAGCGTACCTGGTTTTCAATCCGCCTCCCTGGAGGCGGCGGATCCCATAGGAATCAATGGCAGTCTGACCATAGCGAAAGTTCATGTTCGCTGCTGCCCGATATCCCATTGATTCCTATGGGAGATGTCTGCACCTAACACCCTAACATGTACCCCGAGTCTAAACACCCCTAATCTGCCCCCCCCCCTACACCGCTGCAACTAAATAAAGTTATTACCCCCTAAACCGCCGCTCCCGGAGCCCACTGCCACTCTAATACGCTTATTAACCCCTAAACCGCTGCTCCCGGACCCCGCCGCCACTCTAATAAACGTATTAACCCCTAAACCGCCGCCACCTACATAATACCTATTAACCCCTATCCTGCCCCCCCTATACCGCCGCCACATATAATAAATTTATTAACCTCTATCCTGCGGATCCCTACCCCGCCGCAAACTAAATAAATAGTTTAACCCCTAAACCGCCACCACCTATATTAAACTTATTAACCCCTAATCTGCCCCCCCTACACCGTCACCACCTATAATACATTTATTAACCCCTATCCTGCCCCCCCTATACTGCCGCCATCTATATTAAACTAATTAACCCCTAAACCTAAGTCTAACACTAACCCTAACACCCCCCTAACTTAAATATTATTTTAATAAATCTAAATAAAAATTACTCTTATTAACTAAATTAATCCTATTTAAAACTAAATACTTACCTATAAAATAAACCCTAATATAGCTACAATATAACTAATAATTATATTGTAGCTATTTTAGGATTTATTATTATTTTACAAGCAAATTTAAATTTATTTTAACTAGGTACAATAGCTATTAAATAGTTATTAACTATTTAATAGCTACCTAGATAACACCTAGATAAAATAAAAACAAATTTACCTGTAAAATAAAAACTAACCTAAGTTACAATTACACCTAACACTACACTATCATTAAATAAATTATTCCTATTTAAAACTAAATACTTACCTGTAAAATAAACCCTAAGATAGCTACAATATAATTAATAAATACATTGTAGCTATTTTAGGATTTATATTTATTTTACAGGTAACTTTGTATTTATTTTAACTAGGTACAATAGTTATTAAATAGTTAACTATATAATAACTACCAAGCTAAAAGAAATTCAAAATTACCTGTAAAATAAATCCTAACCTAAGTTACAATTAAACCTAACACTACACTATCATTAAATTAATTAAATAAATTACCTACAAGTAGCTACAATTAAATACAATTAAATAAACTAAACTAAAGTACAAAAAAAACAAAACACTAATTTACAGAAAAAAAAAGATTACAAGAATTTTAAACTAATTACCCCTAATCTAAGCCCCCTAATAACATAAAAAAAAACTAAATAATAAAAGTCCCTACCCTATACTAAATTACAAGGTAACCAGCTCTTTAATCAGCCCTTAAAAGGGCTTTTTGCGGGGCATGCCCCAAAGTAATCAGCTCTTTTGCATGTAAAAAAAATTCAACCCCCCAACATTAAAACCCACCACCCACATAACTCTACTCTAACCCAAACCCCCTTTAAATAAACCTAACACTACCCCCCTGAAGTTCTCCCTACCTTGAGTCATGTTCACCCAGCCGGGCCGAAGTCATCATCCAAGGGGCGCTGAATATGTCTTCCATCCGATAGAAGTCTTCATCCAAGGGGCTCTGAAGAGGTCTTCCATCCGATAGAAGTCTTCATCCAGGTGGCGTCTTCAATCTTCATCCATCCAGAGCAGAGCGGAGCCATCTTCAAAGCAGCCGACGCGGAGCCATCCTTCTTCACAGACGCCTACTCGCCGAATGAATATTCCTTTAAGTGACATCATCCAAGATGGCGTCCCTCAAATTCCGATTGGCTGATAGGATTCTATCAACCAATCGGAATTAAGGTAAGAAAAATCTGATTGGCTGATTCAATCAGCCAATCAGATTGAAGTTCAATCCGATTGGCTGATCCAATCAGCCAATCAGATTGAGCTTGCATTCTATTTTCTGATCGGAACAGCCAATAGAATTCAAGCTCAATCTGATTGGCTGATTGGATCAGCCAATCAGATTTTTCCTACCTTAATTCCGATAGGCTGTTTAAATATAGTGTTTAATATAGTTGCGGAGGGGTCTAGGAGTGGCGGTTTAGGGGTTAATAACTTTATTTAGTTGCGGGGGGCTCTGGGGGTGGTGGTATAGGTGGTAGAGCAGTATAGTATAGTGTGAGTGCTTAGTGACAGCTTATCAATAAAGCTGTGAAAAAGCCGAAGAGCAGCGAGATCGGATGAGTGATAACTATCACAGTCCGCTGCTCATCGCTCCGTACTTGGTGCACGGCTTTTTGACAGCTTTTTTGATAAGTTTGGCGAGCTAGCTTCCAGTAGCGGATTGATGATAGTAAATTTGATAATAGAAACAAAATTGGAAAATTGTTTAAAAACACATGCTCTGTCTAAATAATAAAAGAAAAAAAATAGATTTTCATGTCACTTTAAGGAGTGTAGTGAACAGGGGTGTTCTTCAGGTATGTCTGAAGTCTTCTCACAACTCTCATCATATTCTCTTAGCATGTTCAATCTCACTGCTTTATCCCACTTTGGCCGTGCGAACAAGGTTCTCAAGCGGATCCTGTTTGTCCGCTCCTGTATATACCATTACACACTCAAGCGAGTGTGTAATGCTGCCCCCTTTCCTTGCATGAACAATTGCACAAGAGAAGGGCCTGTCAATCACCCTGAGTTAGCATGTTCAGGAGGATTTCTGTCTGCCAATTTAGAGGTGGCAGAGATTGCGGGAAGCAGGCTGATATGTGTGAACATTCTGGGCAAGTGCTCCAAAGCAGCATACACTGCTTAGTGCATGGAGCCCTAAATAAAAGCTGATGAGTTTCTCTCAAAAAAATAAAGAGCTATAGGAGCGCTTGAGATACCTGTATAGAAATCTTAGCTGAGTAGGGTCAAAGGTAATTGAGCCAAACCATATGTTGAAAAATGGTTTTAAAATACGTATTTATTACACAATGTTAAAAAACAGTATCATAAAATAAATATAAAATCAGTATGTAAATGGTATGTATAATTATACCATAATTTAGATATATTATAGAGTATTAACCCTATCTAAACATAAATCTCTATCTGACAATATGAATAGGAGATCGCTTCGCAAATAATTTGAATTCTATGGTTCACGTATGTAGTTCAAACCTTAGGAGACTTGTTAAGCCATAAGATATAAAACACATATGATAAAAAACATATATAAATTCCAATACAAGTGATAGCGTGGTTAGCCTTAAAAAAGAAAAAAAATGTGTATAAAAAATGAAAAAAAATATTTTTAAAATCAAAAATAGAAGCCGGTGTACACCTTAAAGGCTTAATGTGAATGTCCTTGCAAATAGTGAAAAAATCGTGAAAAAATGTGTTTAATTGTGAAAAAAGTCGTAATCCAATCTAATATTCTTTATGTAACAGTTTATATCCGATATGTGTTGATGTCAATGTTCTTGCAAATGATGTTTGAATCCTAATGTTCCTTTAGTCCAAATATCGATGTTCACAGATTCTTCTATGTCCTAAATAGAAGAAAATAGACAAACATAGTGCAATATGCCAATCCAAATGTGGCTTGATAGGTATAGAACTCACCGATTGGGGACCTGAGCCTTCAATATCAGTTCACAATCTACGCGTTTCGATCCTGCTGGATCTTTCTCAAGACTGATATGGCTCTGTATGGTCTTACCTTAAATAGGCTATTTGGGCCCAAAAACCACCAAAAATAATGGTGCCAAAATCACTCATCTTCTGGGATTCTTTTACCCGGATATACTACTTCTATATGTTTTAGCCCTCTAAGTGTGTTTCATTATAATGGAGGTGTGTGTATATCCAAGCTGCCTCCAATTGTCCCACACTAAGACGCCGCACCGGATGTAACACGTGGGCGAGATTGAAAGCGAAACCGGAAGTGGCGCTGTGCGTATGACGTAATTTCCGGATTATCGCTCTTGACTCCATATTTGTTATGGGATATTCCCTTTTGTCTCAGATCCCCTTATGGGAGTTCCAATACCTTACATTTCTTGGCCACATTTGGTACTTTGATACATAGTTGGGTAATCTTAAGGATATATATAACCAATAGTGAGATGCAATTGCAATAGTAAAAAATATATTAAAGAAGGATAATACTAAAAAATATATATTTATATAATAAATTACAAGATAACAGTTAAAAATTGTAGGATACAGTAATTGATTGTGGCGGTATGTCATAATTTCATCCATACCGTTCTTTCTTTGAAATATAAAACAAATTAATACAATGAAGGATATCTTATCTGGTTCCTGAAACTAAATGGTATAATAGTTTTCTCTTATACCTATTTTGTATACCTATTTTGGCCACATGAGATGTTTAACTGGTTAAAAATATTATATAGAAAAGGTCGTAATACTGTTAAAGGGAACTCATCAGTATTGCCTTTGTCTTCTAATATATAACTTAAAATTTAAAAAATGGAAATTCTTTATTCCTAGAGGTTCTTTCTTGTTCTTAAAATCCAGTTGGAATAGATTGATATAATATATTTAATTAAAAATATATTTAATTAAAATATATAAATATATATAAAATTAATATAGATATATATAGATTCCAAGTTGTGGGTAAGAAGTTCATATAAAAATGGTTAAAAGGTAAAAAAGTGAAGAAGTAAAGTTGGAGGATTCCATATGCATTTGGGCTTGTCACAGTAGATGTATTATTTCTGTGTTGCCGTTGAAACCTTTTGGAAATGTGCAGTCTAAATTAAAAATCCATTTAGACTCTTCTCTCAGGAGTGACTTTTCAAAGTCTCCTCCCCTCCAATTCTTCTTAATTTTACTTATACCCATATATCTCAGGGTTTGGTTGGAACTGTTGTGGACTTCTTTAAAATGTTTATATAGGGGAAAATCATCCTTTTTCCATTTGATTTGTAGCAGGTGTTCTCTTTCCTGTCTTTTAATTTCCTGGATGTTTGGCCTATATATTGGAGTCCACACCCACACTCTATTAGGTATATGATGCCACTATCTTGGCATTTAATCATGTCCTTCATATTAAAAGTTTCTCCTGTTATTTTGGATGAAAAGGTCTGTGTTTTTCTGCCATGTTTGCACACTTTACATGAGTGGCATGGGAAAAAACCTTTTAATTGTTGTCCCAGAACATCTTTTGTTATCTTCTTGGGAGTCTTTGGGATGCTGGGTTCCAGAATACTCTTCAGATTCCTAGTTTTCTTGTAGATAAACCTGGGTTTTTCATTTAGATCTTTTCCAATGATGTTGTCTTCTTTTAGATAATGCCAGTTCTTCCTTATGATTTTCTCGATTAGGAATCAATTCTCACTGTACTCAGTTATAAACGGTACTTCCAATCCTATGTCGTCTCCGCGCGTTTTCTGCTGTTTATATTGTAGCATGGGTTGCCTATCCATAGTCTCTATTTCTTCTATGGTCTTTTCTATAGTTGTCTCTTCGTATCCTCTTTCCAAGAATCTCTTCTTTAGGATTTTCGACTGTTCTCTCCATTCTTCGTCATCTGAGCAATTCTTCCTTATCCTCATCATTTGACCTTTAGGAATGTTATTCTTCCATCTTTGGAGGTGGCAACTAGTTTGGTGGATATAGTTGCAACAGTCTACTTCTTTGAAATAGGTTGAGCTGGATATATTTCCTTTCTTTACACGGATATCTAAATCCAAAAAATGGATGTTCTTTTTGCTTAGTTCATAAGTGAACTTCAGATTTGCGGTATTCTTATTCATCACATGTATAGTGTGTTCCAAATCTTCCATACTTCTCTTCCACACTATTAAGATGTCATCTATGTACCTTTTGAAGAGGACCAGGTCTGCGCCTGCTGGGCATGACTCCCAAAACAGGTTCTCCCATTTGCCCATATAGAGGTTTGCGTAGCTAGGCGCAAACCTGGTCCCCATGGCTGTGCCGCAAATCTGATTTAAAAAATTTCCTCCATTATAAAAATAATTATGCGTTAAAATAAAATCAATACTATCTAAAATGAACTCTCTCTGGTCAGGACTTACTCCATCATCTTTTTCTAAAAAGTGTCTGACTGCCTCTATGCCCAGATTGTGTGGAATGCTGGTGTATAGGGCAGTCACATCACATGTGGCCAAAATGTAATTCTCCCCCCATTCCATATCATTAAATATATTGAGGACCTCGGTGGAATCCCTTAAATAAGAGGGAAGGGCTTTCACATATTTTTGTAATCTCTTATCGATGTACTCTGATAAATTACATGTTATTGATCCAATGCCCGATTTTATGGGCCTCCCCGGAGGGTTTGTCTGACTTTTATGTATCTTGGGCAGATAGTAGAATACAGGTATTCTGGGATAATCTGTCTTTATATATCTGTATTCATGTTGATTTACTATTCCCTTCATTTTAGCAGACATTAACATACCATCCAGATCTTTTTTTAAAGAGTCTGTAGGATCTTTCGTCAAAACCTTATATGTATCAGAGTCACCTAAGATTCTGTTTGCCTCTTTTTCATAATCCTCCTTGTTCAAGATTATGATCCCCCCTTATCAGCTGGTTTGATTGTAATGTTTTTATTTTTCTCTAAATTTACAATGGTATCTAGGGGGGAGGGATCATAATCTTGAACAAGGAGGATTAGGAAAAAGAGGCAAACAGAATCTTAGGTGACTCTGATACATATAAGGTTTTGACGAAAGATCCTACAGACTCTTTTAAAAAAGAAAGCCCTTCCCTCTTATTTAAGGGATTCCACCGAGGTCCTCAATATATTTAATGATATGGAATGGGGGGAGAATTACATTTTGGCCACATGTGATGTGACTGCCCTATACACCAGCATTCCACACAATCTGCGCATAGAGGCAGTCAGACACTTTTTAGAAAACGACCATGGAGTAAATCCTGACCAGAGAGAGTTCATTTTAGATAGTATTGATTTTATTTTAACGTATAATTATTTTTATAATGGAGGAAAAATTTTTAATCAGATTTGCGGCACAGCCATGGGGACCAGGTTTGCGCCTAGCTACGCAAACCTCTATATGGGCAAATGGGAGAACCTGTTTTGGGAGTCATGCCCAGCAGGCGCAGACCTGGTCCTCTTCAAAAGGTACATAGATGACATCTTAATAGTGTGGAAGGGAAGTATAGAAGATTTGGAACACACTATACATGTGATGAATAAGAATACCGTGAATCTGAAGTTCACTTATGAACTAAGCAAAAAGAACATCCATTTTTTGGATTTAGATATCCGTGTAAAGAAAGGAAAGATATCCACCTCAACCTATTTCAAAGAAGTAGACTGTTGCAACTATATCCACCAAACTAGTTGCCACCTCCAAAGATGGAAGAATAACATTCCTAAAGGTCAAATGATGAGGATAAGGAAGAATTGCTCAGATGACGAAGAATGGAGAGAACAGTCGAAAATCCTAAAGAAGAGATTCTTGGAAAGAGGATACGAAGAGACAACTATAGAAAAGACCATAGAAGAAATAGAGACTATGGATAGGCAACCCATGCTACAATATAAACAGCAGAAAACGCGCGGAGATGACATAGGATTGGAAGTACCGTTTATAACTGAGTACAGTGAGAATCGATTCCTAATCGAGAAAATCATAAGGAAGAACTGGCATTATCTAAAAGAAGACAACATCATTGGAAAAGATCTAAATGAAAAACCCAGGTTTATCTACAAGAAAACTAGGAATCTGAAGAGTATTCTGGCACCCAGCATCCCAAAGACTCCCAAGAAGATAACAAAAGATGTTCTGGGACAACAATTAAAGGTTTTTTCCCATGCCACTCATGTAAAGCGTGCAAACATGGCAGAAAAACACGGACCTTTTCATCCAAAATAACAGGAGAAACTTTTAATATGAAGGACATGATTAAATGCCAAGATAGTGGCATCATATACCTAATAGAGTGTGGGTGTGGACTCCAATATATAGGCCAAACATCCAGGAAATTAAAAGACAGGATAAGAGAACACCTGCTACAAATCAAATGGAAAAAGGATGATTTTCCCCTATATAAACATTTTAAAGAAGTATAACTATTATCTTGTAATTTATTATATATATATATATATATATATATATATATATATATATATATATATATATATATATATATTTTTTTTTTAGTATTATCCTTTTTTAATATATTTTTTACTATCACAATTGCATCTCACTATTGGTTATATATATATCCTTAAGATTACCCAACTATGTATCAAAGTACCCAATGTGGCCAAGAAATGTAAGGTATTGGAACTCCCATAAGGGGATCTGAGACAAAAGGGAATATCCCATAACAAATATGGAGTCAAGAGCGATAATCCGGAAATGACGTCATACACATAGTGTCACTTCCGGTTTCGCTTTCAATCTCGCCCACGTGTTACATCCGGTGCGGCGTCTTAGTGTGGGACAATTGGAGGCAGCTTGGATATACACACACCTCCATTATAATGAAACACACTTAGAGGGCTAAAATATATAGAAGTAGTATATCCGGGTAAAAGAATCCCGGAAGATGAGCGACTTTGGCGCCATTATTTTTGGCGGTTTTTGGGCCCAAATAGCCTATTTAAGGTAAGACCATACAGAGCAATATCAGTCTTGAGAAAGATCCAGCAGGATCGAAACGCGTAGATTGTGAACTGATATTGAAGGCTCAGGTCCCCAATCGGTGAGTTCTATACCTATCAAGCCACATTTGGATTGGCATATTGCACTATGTTTGTCTATTTTCTTCTATTTAGGACATAGAAGAATCTGTGAACATCGATATTTGGACTAAAGGAACATTAGGATTCAAACATCATTTGCAAGAACATTGACATCAACACATATCGGATATAAACTGTTACATAAAGAATATTAGATTGGATTAAGACTTTTTTCACAATTAAACACATTTTTTCACGATTTTTTCACTATTTGCAAGGACATTCACATTAAGCCTTTAAGGTGTACACCGGCTTCTATTTTTGATTTTAAAAATAATTTTTTTCATTTTTTATACACATTTTTTACTATTTTAAGGCTAACCACGCTATCACTTGTATTGGAATTTATATATGTTTTTTATCATATGTGTTTTATATCTTATGGCTTAACACGTCTCCTAAGGTTTGAACTACATACCGTGAACCATAGAATTCAAATTATTTGCGAAGCGATCTCCTATTCATATTGTCAGATAGAGATTTATGTTTAGATATGGTTAATATTCTATAATATATCTAAATTATGGTATAATTATACATACCATTTACATACTGATTTTATATTTATTTTATGATACTGTTTTTTAACATTGTGTAATAAATACGTATTTTAAAACCATTTTTCAACATATGGTTTGGCTCAATTACCTTTGACCCTACTCAGCTAAGATTCCTATACAGGTATCTCAAGCGCTCCTATAGCTCTTTATTTTTTCGATACTCTAAAGGTCTGGTCAAGAGATCTTGTACTCAGGAGCTGGAGTAGTAGTATTTTTTAGCGCTGGAGAAACCTACACTATCTATCTTACCGAGTTTCTCTCAAAATACATAAAGCACTTTTTGTAATAATAGATAAAGTAAATAAAAAAAATGGTTAGTAGTAAATGCAAGGTCAATTACTCAGTGCACTTAGACTTGTATTTCCTTCAAAAATGTGTTTATTTCAGTACCAAGTGCTCCCTACTTCATTTACTCTCCCCTGTGAAATGAAGTGCTTCAGGTATGTGAGGCAGCTTGTCCCTAGTATTTCCTGGTTCAGACCCCTTTTTTAGAGAATTCGGTAAAGTCTACCCATATAAGAGCCCATGTAATATTTTATTTTCAGGTTTGTGAATTTTGGCTGGATTTAACTCCATTTTAACAGTGCCCTTTGAGGCTGTTAGAAATCAGCAGAGGCTGCACCAGCAGCCACATAAGAATGAGAGGAGCTGCTTCTCTGCGAGTCATCCTTGGTTAGTCTGCACCAAAAGATTTTCTCTTGTATACCCTTCCTTGACAAATAAGGTTGCAACCCCCATCTAAGCAACAGTAATAACTGACAGAGGTTGTGAAATCTTCCATGTGTGTGTTTAGGAATCTGGTCCTGAAGTTCATGATGTTTATTTTTCTATGAATGTCTGAGGTTTACCGCACAAGCTTATTTTAATATCACTAATTAAATCTACTTTCTAGGAAGTTGTAGATTTAGCATTTAGCTAAAACATTACAAGACAAACCTTGAAATAAAAATAATATATGTGGCACAAAATATAACTTAATGCCTGCAACAGTGGAGCTCATGCAAAAAATTATTTAACATGATTAAACATTTAATTTTTTTCTAACAAATTATTCACCTTTAAAGTAATTTTTTTCCATTGTATGTGCAACTACATATCAACAAGGGATATAAAAGTGCAAAGATTAAAATGATTTTGGGCCAGACACAAGTAGAGCACAATTTAACGCTCCCGCTCGAGCATTAACTGCGCTAGAAGTAAGCTTTTTTGTATAGCTATGCGATCATGTAATATAGCTTAGTATTCGGAATACTAAGCTATATTACATGATTGCATAGCTATTGCGGTGAACACTTCCGCAATACACAAGCCGTCACCATGGCAACCGTTGATGTTAAAAGATGGAACATGAGGCTGGGCCGGCCCTATGTCCTGACGAAGTCACGCACAGTGAAGAAACGCGTTGGTGGGCATGCTCTGGTGCTCCTGTGTCATGGGAGAGCAGTCTCTGAAAGTTATGCTCGCTTAACTGCAATATTCGCTGTTTAAACAGTGTTTGTATCTCGCAACATTGTAACGCTAAGGCTCGCAGTGATATATTTAAATTGTAAATGTTGCCGATAATACAGAGAATTAGTTCGTTTAGTGATGATATGCACTTAGAACCTAATTGAATTTTCTCTAGGTGCAAGAAGCATTTTTAACAATTTTACTTAGTGAAGCCCCAATATCATAAAGGGCATATTGCATACCAACGAGAGACTTTTTATTGCAAAGGAGCATAATAGTGTGACTCCACATAGATGCACAGTATCTGTATGAATGTTGTGTTAGTGTATACATAGGGACTAAGTAAGAAATCGACTGACTGGGTTAAATCCCAGCAGTATGCAGGTAGGAGGACGCCTTTGAGCGCATAGCCTGTATGTTTGCTGTTGATTGCAACGGTATATCTCCCTTACTACACAACTCTTACTGATTCAATTACACACCACACAGGTACCTACCAGAGCACACTGCCCTTACTTTTAACTTTGTTTTTAATCTTTAGTTGGATCGTTCACAATGACTTTAATATAGGAACATTTGGTGATTACCAGTTTCTATAGTGAGATCCAATTTGAATAATTTGTCTGTCTTTGCATAAATGTTTAATAAAGTGTTAATTTTAACCCACTCTATCTAATTACTATAGTGCCTAATTCAGCACTTGACTTAAATGTCACAAACCCTTTGAATTTTCCCTAACCTACCACATTATACCAGGTCAATGCAGCCTTGATGAAAAAGGGTTTGTAGATGCCTTACAACCAGTAACCAAATAACAGCAACCACAGTAGAATACTTCTGCTATTATCAACTTATGGGTCATGTGTGACTGTCATTGTAGTTTTCTTCACCTTGATCTTAATTGCACACAAAGAGCAGCTAATTGAACAGTAACTTTGTTGCTATCAGTCAATGCTTTATTGATATATTGGACCCTGTTTCTATTTTTACAAACTTAATTATATAAAAATCAACATCTACTTGGCTCAATAAAATATATGACCTACTACAAGCTTCCTTAACATTTATGTCAGTTTTTGGGTTATAGATAAATCATTCAATAAAGATAATTTTCTTCTCAACATGATATGTTCACAGATATGTTTCTTTAAACCTTTACTCAATGATTATCATCTACATCATTAAACATTCATAAGATCAAAAATTGTTTTGCTGTTCAGTTAACATTATACTTAGAATTATTGTTTTGATATTTGATGTAACCAACTGAAAATAAAATGTTCCATCAATACGTAGTCTTTATAGCATTTGAATATTGAGATCAGAGCACTCTGAAGAAATAACACTGCAAGTTCTGTGTAAATACTAAGAATGGAAAATTGTCACTGGTTATCTACTCAACTCAAGCCAATAGGTCACATGATATCACGTGACCCAGTGAATGTTAACTGCTAACAAACGAAGCGAAGGAGAATGCCGACAAGTGACTAAGAAATCAACTAAGGAGTCATTTGCAACCCGGCAGATTCTAGCAAACTGTGAGTGAGTGGAGAAATCAAATACTTCTGGATTTCATATTATGGTGAGTCATTTTCAAGATAAAGGTATGGAAACACAAACAAGGAGATAATACTGTTTGGGGATCCATTTCAGTGATATTCCTAATGTAATATAAAGACCAAGGGACAAAGCACTACTAAAGTGCACTCTTTTTGTTTAACTAGTACATTTCAATTAAAGAAATGGAGGGATATATTTCTTACTAAGAGGAGCTACACTAGACAGGGTTAATATTTGTTACTATTGTTCTTGTAATTCAATATTCTATAACTACTCATTGCAAGATGGGGAAAAGTGAAACAGCTAATAAATCTAAAATCTCCTGATTTTAGAGTGGTAATTTGTATTAATAACATAGGTATGTAATCCTGAATGCATTTGAAAAAGGGGATCAGATGCCAAATTTATGAGTGGTGCTCTATCGTTTGCACACAAGCAATATTGTGTTTTTGTGGCCGTTTGCACTCAAGTTAAATTCCGCCCGTATTAAAATGTATGTATGTGTGTGTGTATATGTGTTTGTGTATGTATGTGTGCATATGTATGGTGTGTGTGTGTGTGTATGTATATATATATATATATACATATACATACACACACACACATCCATTCACATATATACACACACACACACACACATATATATATATATATATATATATATATATATATATATATATATATATATATGTGTGTGTGTGTGTGTATATGTGAATGGATGTGTTTATGTATATATATATATATATATATATATATATATATATATATATATATATATATATATATATATATATATTATATATATATATACACACACACACATATACACATACATATATATATATATATATATATATACACACACACACAAATTATATATATATATATAATATCTCATTTGTTTCCGTTTTTTAATGTGCTCCCCTGATTAAACACTGGCCCCACCTTGGCCTCCCCAGTAAAATTTGTCTAGAACCGCATAGGCCCCTATTTATCAAGCCCGTCAACCGCAAATACGCTGGAATTCTGCAGCGTAATTGTGGCTACAGACCGGCAAAAGTAGAATTTTGTGACGTAACATACAATCCGCCAGTCTCAGTATGACACAGATCCATGGTTACGTCATTACAGATGTTCCGAATGCAAATTTAGCACTATTTGACTACTTTTGCTAGTTATCAAAATTCTATCAGCACTATTCCGGCCCAGTGTACCTGGTTTTAAATCCGCCGCCCTGGAGGCAGCCGATGCCATAGGAATCAATGGGAGTCTAAAAGCAGCGAAAGCTTATATTTGCTGCTGCCCGATATCCAATTGACACCTAATACCCTAACATAAGCCCGAGTCTAAACACCCCTAATCTGTCACCCTGACATTGCCGCCAGCTACATTATACTTATTAACCCCTAATCTGCCGCCCGCCACCGCCGCCACCTACTTTATACTTATAAACCCCTAATCTGCCGCCCCGACACCGCTGCCACCTACATTACACTTATTAACCCCTAATCTGCCGTCCCCAACGTCGCCGCCACTATATTAAATGTATTAACCCCTAAACCTAAGTCTAACCCTAACACCCCCTAACTTAAATCTAATTTAAATACATCTAAATAAAATTCCTATCCTTACCTAAATAATTCCTATTTAAAACTAAATACTTACCTGTAAAATAAACCCTAAGATAGCTACAATATAACTAATAGTTACATTGTATCTATCTTAGGGTTTATTTTTATTTTACAGGCAAGTTTGTATTTATTTTAACTAGGTAGAATAGTTATTAAATAGTTATTAACTATTTACTAACTATCTAGCTAAAATAAATACAAAAGTTCCTGTAAAATAAAACCTAACCTAAGTTACACTAACAAATAACACTACACTATAATTAAATAAATTAACTAAATTAAATATAATTACCTAAATTAAATTATCTAAAATACAAAAAAACACTAAATTACAGAAAAAAAAAAACAAATTACAGATATTTAAACTAATTACACCTAATCTAATAGCCCTATCAAAATAAAAAAGCCCCCCCAAAATAAAAAAACCCTAGCTTAAACTAAACTACCAATAGCCCTTAAAAGGGCCTTTTGCGGGGCATTGCCCCAAAGTATTCAGCTCTTTAACCTGAAAAAAATATATATATAACCAACCCCTCAACAGTAAAACCCACCACCCACACAGCCAACACCCCCCCCCAAAAAAAAAAACTAACTAAAAAAACCTAAGCTCCCCATTGCCCTGAAAAGGGCATTTGGATAAGCATTGCCCTTAACCCCCTGAAAACCAAGACGTCTTCATCCAAGTCGGGCGAAGTGGTCCTCCAGATGGGCAGAAGTCTTCATCCAAGCTGGGCAAAGTGGTCCTCCAGATGGGCAGAAGTCTTCATCCAAGCCGGGCAGAAGTGGTCCTCCAGACGGCAGAAGTCTTCATCCAAATGGCATCTTCTATCTTCATGCATCCGGCGCGGAGCGGGTCCATCTACAAGACATCTGACGCAGAGCATCCTCTTCTGCTGATGACTACCCGATGAATGAAGGTCCCTTTAAGTGACGTCATCCAAGATGGCGTCCCTTAGATTCCGATTGACTGATTGGAACAGCCAATAGAATGCAATGCATCAGCCAATAGGATTTTTTCTACCTTAATTCCGATTGGTTGATTCTATCAGCCAATAGGAATCTAAGGACGCCATCTTGGTTGACGTCACTTAAAGGGACAGTCTACACCAAAATGTTTATTGTTTTAAAAGATAGATAATCCCTTTATTAGCCATTCCCCAGTTTTGCATAACCAACACAGTTATAATAATATACTTTTAACCTCTGTGATTATCTTGTATCTAAGCCTCTGCAAACTGCCCCTTTATTTCAGTTCTTTTGACAGACTTGCAGTTTAGCCAATCAGTGCATGCTCCCAGATAACTTCACGTGCACAAGTGCAGTGTTATCTATATGAAATATGTGAGCTATCACCCTCTAGTGGTGAAAAACTGTTAAAATGCATTCTGAAAAGAGGTGGGCTTCAAGGTCTAAGAAATTAGCATATAAACCTCCTAGGTTAAGTTTTCAACTAAGAATACCAAAAGAACAAAGCAAAATTGGTGATAAAAGTAAATTGGAAAATTGTTTAAAATTACATGCTCTATCTGAATCATGAAAGTTTATTTTGGCCTAGACTGTCCCTTTAAAGGAACCTTCATTCGTCGGGTAGTCATCGGCAGAAGAGGATGCTCCACTCCGGATGGATGAAGATAGAAGATGCCGTTTGGATGAAGACTTCTGCCGCCTGGAGGACCACTTCTGCCCAGCTTGGATGAAGACGTCTCCTGGTAAGTCGATCTTCAGGGGATTAGTGTTAGTTTTTTTAAGGGTGTATTGGGTGAGTTTTATTTTTAGGTTAGGGCTTTGGGCCGCAAAAGAGCTAACTGCCCATCCAAATGCCCTTTTAAGGGTTTTTTTAGTTAGTTTTTTTTTTAGGGGGTTGATTGTGTGGGTGGTGGGTTTTACTGTTGGGGGGGTGTTTGTATTTTTTTTCCAGGTAAAAGAGCTGATTACTTTGGGGCAATGCCCCATAAAAAGCCCTTTAAAGGGATATTGGTAGTTTAGTTTAGGCTAGGGTTTTTTTTATTTTGGGGGGCTTTTTTTATTTTGATCAGGCTATTAGATTAGGTGTAATTAGTTTAAATATCTGTAATTTGTTTTTTATTTTCTGTAATTTAGTGGGCTTTTTTGTACTTTAGATAATTTAATTTAATTTAGGTAATTGTATTTAATTTAGTGAATTTATTTAACTATAGTGTAGTGTTAGGTTAGGTTTTAACTTACAGGTACTTTTGCATTTATTTTAACTAGGTAGTTAGTAAATAGTTAATAACTATTTAATAACTATTCTACCTAGCTAAAATAAATACAAAAGTACTGTAATAGTTATTAACTATTTACTAGCTACCTAGTTAAAATAAATACAAAAGTACCTGTAAAATAAAACCTAACCTAAGTTACAATAAAACCTAACACTACACTATAGTTAAATAAATTAACTAAATTAAATACAATTACCTAAATTAAATTATCTAAAGTACAAAAAAACCACTAAATTACAGAAAATAAAAAAAACAAATTACAGATTTATTTTTTATTTTCTGTAATTTAGTGGGGGGGGGGTTTTGTACTTTAGATAATTTAATTTAATTTAGGTAATTGTATTAAATTTAGTTAATTTATTTAACTATAGTGTAGTGTTAGGTTTTATTTTACAGGTATTTATTTTAACTAGCTAGTTAGTAAATGGTTAATAACTATTTAATAACTATTCTACCTAGTTAAAATAAATACAAATTTGCCTGTAAAATAAAAATAAACCCTAAGCTAGCTACAATGTAACTATTAGTTATATTGTAGCAAGCTTAGGGTTTATTTTATAGGTAAGCATTTAGTTTTAAATAGTAATTATTTAGGTAATGATATGAATTTTATTTAGATGTATTTAAATTAGATTTAAGTTAGGGGTGTTAGGATTAGACTTAGGTTTAGGGGTTAATAAATTTAATATAGTGGCGGTGACGTTGTGGACGGCAGATTAGGAGTTAATAACATAATGTAGGTGGCGCTGGGCTCCGGGAGTGGCAGGATAGGGGTTAATACATTTATTAGAGTGGCGGTGGGCTCCGGGAGTGGCGGTTTAAGGGTTAATAATTTTATTTAGTTGTGGCAGGGTTCGGGAGCTGCGGGATAGGGGTAAAACTTTATAGTATATTGGCGGTGTTTAGTGATAGTATACCAATAAAGCTGGGAAAAAGCCAAAGAGCAGTGAGATCGATGACTGTTAGTTAACAACAGTCCGCTGCTCATCACCCCGTACTTGGTGCATGACTTTTTGACCGCTTTTTTGCTAAATAAGGATAGCGTTTCAGGTCCGATTTTAGGCGATCTTAGGCGGGCGTATTGGTGCCATTGAATGCAAGTAAGTTGACGGCTTGATAAATAGGCCCCATAGTATTTACAGACATATATATATACACATATAAAAACAGATAAACATATGTATAGAAATACATGCACCAACAGATTCCACAGCGCTGTCCGTGGGTACAAAGATAAAAGTACAGTACAATACAATATAAAAGACACCAAAGTTTAACAAACAAATACAGGTAGAATTGAGGGCCCTGTTTCCATGGGAACTTACAATCTAGATGGATAGGAGGGTGAGAAACAGGAGGTGGGGACTGTAAAGGTGGGAATAATGTTAGTGTTGAGTTAGATGAGGGCAGCTATTAGGCAAGTGGAATTCATTTGCTACTGATTTGGAGCTAGGCTTCCCAGAACAAAAAGGTCTTTAGGGAGCATTTAAAGGAAGAAACGTTAGGGGAACGTTTGACAGCTCGAGGAAGTTCGTTCCAGATGGTTGGTGCCGCACAAAAGAAGCACTGTAGTCTAGCATGGGAGGTAATGGTAAAAGATGCAAGGAACAGGTCATTGTTGGATCTTAGGGGGTGGACTGGAGTATATTTTATGATTAATGAGGACAGGTGGGGGGGGGGTGCGTTGGTAAGGGCTTTGTAGGTCAGGGTGAGAATTTAAATTTTAATTCTACTGTGAATAGGGAGCCAGTGAAGGGACTCGCAGAGAGGTGCAGCAGATACAGAGGGTCGGGAGAGGTGAATTAGTCTAGCAGAGGCATGTAGGATGGATTGAAGAGGGCGGAGGCAGTCGAGAGTAGGGCCAGTTAGAAGGTTATTACAGTAGTCAAGTCAGGAAATTACCAGGGAGTGGATTAGCTGTTTAGTAGTTTCAGCACTCAGAAATGGACACATTTTGGAGATATTGCATAGGTGGTTGCTACAGGATGAAGAGAGCAATTGGATGTGGGGTATGAAGGACAGATTGGAGTCAAGTGTAACTGCTAGGCAGGGACTTGGGGTGATGGGGAGATAGTGATGTCACCAACAGTGATTGAAAAGTTAGAAACCATGGTAGAATTAGAGGGGGGATTAGAAGGAGCTCAGTCTTGGACATGTTGATTTTTAGGTGGTGAGAGGCCATCCAAGTAGAAATGCCAGATAAGCAGACACTGATGTGAGAAAGGACAAAAGAAGAGAGTGCAGAAGTGGATAGGTAGATCTGAGTATCATCAGCATAAAGGTGATAGTTGAAGCCATAGCTACTGATACGTTTACACATTGAGGAAGTATAAATAGAGAAGAGGACCCAGAACAGAGCCTTGAGGTACTCCAACAGACAGAGGCAATAGAGAGGAGGAGTCGCCAGCAAAGAAGACAGAAAAGGACTTATTAGAGAGATAAGAGTGGATCCAGAAGAGGGCAGTGTCAGAGAGCCCAAGGGACAACATAGATGGTCTAGATTCAACAAAACCTGTTTGTTAAACTAATCAAATGAGTGTCTCATCACATTGAAAGTTGTGAGTCACTTATAAACATTGGCGCAGCATCTTTCTCATAATGCTTCACTTTTTGACACATAGAACAAGTTCCACTGTGAAATATATGGGTATCCGAAAAACACCTTTAAAACATTACAGAAACAAATAATAAAAAAAAATCTACAGTGCCTTGCAAAAGTCCTCCTTGAAAATGACGATTTTTATTTTATATTAAAAATGCTACATATTCATTTTCCCAGATAATATTTTTAATGCAACCTCATCTGCTCTAATACTATATTTTAAAGCCAAAATTAGGTATTTCTGAGAAGATATTGAAAAGAAAAACAGAAATATGTTGCTTGCATAGCTATTAAAACCTCTAATATTTATTCCCTACTTATCTATTTCACAACATAGAGACCTACTTATCAAGCCGTCAACTTACTTGCATTCGACGGCACCAATACGCTTGCCTAACATTGCGGCCGCGGACCTGAATACGCTCTCCATATTTATATAAAAAACTGTCAAAAAGCCGCACACCAAGTACAGGGCGTTGAGCAGCGGACTGTTGTTAACTAAACAGTCATCGATCTCGCTGCTATTCGGCTTTTTCACAGCTTTATTTGTATACTGTCACTAAGCACCGCCACTATACTAAACTGTTTAACCCCTATCCCGCCGCTCCCAGACCCCGCTGCAACTAAAGTTATTAACCCCTAAACCGCCACTCCCGGAGCCCACCACAACTCTAATAAAGCTATTAACCCCTATCCCGCTGCTCCCGGAGCCCACCGCAACTAACTTAAGGTATTAACCCCTAAACCTCTGGCCTCCCACATCACTAACACTTATTAAACCTATTAACCCCTAAACCTCCAGCCCCCCACATCGCCATAAACTAAATTAAACTATTAACCCCTAAACCTAACAACCCGCTAACTTTATATTAAATATTAACTCATCCCTATCTTATAATAAATTTAAACTTACCTTTAGATTTAAATTAAACTATATTAAACTATTAATTAACCTACCCTAAATATTATACTAAAATTAAATTAAACTATATTAAACTAATAATTAATCTACCCTAACTGTTTTACTAAAACTACATTAAACTACAAATTAAATTAACTATATTATATATTTAAACACCTAACCCTACTTAAATTATTTAAATCTACAATAAAAAATTACAATGTTACAAAAAACTAACAACTAAGTTACAAAAAATAACAAACACTAAGTAAAAAAAAAAATAAACACTGTTAAACAAAATAAAAAAGAAATTATAAAAGATTTAAACTAATTACACCTAATCTAAGAGCCCTATGAAAATAAAAAAGCCCCCCAAAATAAAAAAACCCTAACATAAAATAAACTTCTAATAGCCCTTAAAAGGGCCTTTTGCAGGGCATTGCCCCAAAGAAATCAGCTCTTTTACCTGTAAATAAAAATACAAATACCCCCCAACAGTAAAACCCACCACCCACACAACCAACCCCCCCCAAATAAAAAACACTAAAAAAACCTATGCTCCCCATTGCCCTGAAAAGGGCATTTGTATGGGCATTGCCCTTAAAAGGGAATTTAGCTCTATTGCTGCCCAAACCCTAATCTAAAACTAAAACCCACCCAATAAACCCTTAAAAAAATTAACACTAACCCCTGAAGATCCACTTACAGTTTTGAAGATCCGACATCCATCCTCAAAGAAGCTGGGAGAAGTCCTCATCGAAGCCGGCAGAAGTTTTCATCCAAGCCTGCAGAAGTCTTCACCCAGACGGCATCTTCTGTCTTCATCCATCCAGCGTGGAGCGGCTCCATCTTCAAGACATCCGATGCGGAGCATCCTCTTCTGGCGACGACTAAAACAGAATGAAGGTTCCTTTAAATGACGTCATCCAAGATGGCGTCCCTTAGATTCCGATTGGCTGATAGAATTCTATCAGCCAATCGGAATTAAGGTTGAAAAAATCCTATTGGCTGTTGCAATCAGAAGAAGAAGACATCGAACGAAGAGGATACTCCACGTCGGATGTCTGGAAGATGGAGCCACTCTGCACCGGATGGATGAAGATAGAAGATGCCGTCTGGGTGAAGTCTTCTGAGGGCTTGGATGAAGACTTCTGCCAGCTTCAATGAGGACTTCTCCCGGCTTCTTTGAGGATGGATGTCGGATCTTCAAAACTGTAAATGGATGTTAGTTTTTTTTAAGGGTTTATTGGGTGGGTTTTAGTTTTAGATTAGGGTTTGGGCAGCAGTAGAGCTAAATGCACTTTTAAGGGCAATGCCCATACAAATACCCTTTTTAGGGCAATGGGGAGCTTAGTTTTTTTTAGTTAGGTTTTTATTTGGGGGGTTGGTTTTGTGGGTGGGGGGTTTTACTGTTGGGGGGTATTTGTAATATGTATTTACAGGTAAAAGATCTGATTTATTTGCGGCAATGCCACGCAAAAGACCCTTTTAAGAGCTATTGGTAGTTTATTGTAGGTTAGGGATTTTTTATTTTTGGGTTTTTTTTTATTTTCATAGGGCTCTTAGATTAGTTGAAATTAGTTTAAATCTTTGATAATTTCTTTTTTATTTTGTGTAACTTAGTGTTTATTTATTTTTTGTAACTTAGTGTTTGTTATTTTTTGTAACTTTGTCATTTTTTATCGTAGATTTAAATTATTTGAGTAGGGTTAGGTGTTTAAATATATAATATAGTTCATTTAATTTGTAGTTTAATGTAATTTTAGTATAACAGTTAGGGTAGGTTAATTATTAGTTTAATATAGTTTAATGTAATTTTAGTCTAATAGTTAGGGTAGGTTAATTATTAGTTTAATATAGTTTAATGTAATTTTAGTCTAATAGTTAGGGTAGGTTAATTATTAGTTTAATACAGTTTAATTTAAATCTAAAGGTAAGTTTAAATTTATTATAAGATAGGGATGAGTTAATATTTAATATAAAGTTAGCGGGTTGTTAGGTTTAGGGGTTAATAGTTTAATTTAGTTTATGACGATGTGGGGCGCTGGTGGTTTAGGGGTTAATAGGTTTAGTAAGTGCTAGTGATGTGGGAGGCCAGGTGTTTAGGGGTTAATAATTTATTTAGTTGTGGTGGGCTCCGGGAGCGGCGGGATAGGGGTTAATACATTTATGTAGGTGGCAGCGGTGGCGGGACTGCAGATTAGGGGTTAATAAGTATAATGTAGTTGGCGGCAGTGTAGGGGGCGGCAGATTAGGGGTGTTTAGACTCGGGGGTTATGTTTTGGTGTTAGGTGTAAACATAACTTTTATTCTCCCATATGAATCAATGGGATATTGGGCAGCAGCGAACATGAGCTTTTGCTGCTGTCAGACTCCCATTGATTCCTATGGCATCCGCCGCCTCCAGGGCGGTGGATTGAAAACCAGGTACACTGGGCCGAAATAGTGCCGAGCGTACCTGTTAGATATTTGTTAACTAGCAAAAGGTGTCAGATAGTGCTGAATTTGTATTCGGAACATCTGTAGTGACGTAAGCATCGATCTGTGTCGGATTGAGAACGGCGGATCGTATGTTACGTCACAAATTTCAACTTTTGCCGGTCTGTAGGCTTTGATAACTAAGGGGAATCAAGCTCTCCACAATTACGCTGCGGAATTCCAGCATGTTTGTGGTTGACGGCTTGATAAGTAGGTCTCATAGAGTTCAGGAACCACCTTAAAGTGCAGTGGGAAGAATACCACACTTTTAATGCCCAACACTTTACTAGCCCGGGCATTTTTTGGGGTGCTTAAAAGGCAGTCATGAGGGGACAAATCACCAGTTGCCCACTACAACTCCAAATGGAAAAAAGTGGAAACCGCAACCACCGCAGAAGTAACAGCCGCTTACAATAATTATCTAGCTCCCCCCAAAACAGAAGTACAGTATATATTATGATAAAAAGAAACTCAGGGACGATGCCTTGCACCTCTTTCAAAACCACAGAAATGGCCGGTATTACAGATTTGGAAACAAGACAGGGAGATTGTTGGCCAATATGGTAAAACTAGTTTCCTCCAAATCCCTAATTCCCTCTATACAAGTACAGGGTATAGTCCACTCGGATAATAAATCAATCACATCAGAGTTTTTAAAATTTTACACTGCACTCTACTCCAAACAGCCAAGCACACTGACTGATAGAGATCGATTCTGGGACCAGATAAACCCCCTTTCCCTCAACCCTGAGAACTTAGAACACCTAAATGCTCCAATCCACACACTCAAAGTTCTGAAAGCTATTAAAGCAGTAAAACTTGGGAAAGCCCCAGGCCCTGATAAGATCCCAATTGAGTACAACAAACTTCTTCAAACTGAGCTTAGCCCATTACTAGCCCAAACCTTCACAGCTTACCTAAAGGGAATGGCAACTCCCCCAACTGACTTTACAGATGCACATATGTGCCTAATCTTAAAGTCAGAGACTTGATGGTCCCTGCCTCTTATAGGCCTATATCACTCATGAATAACGAATACAAACTCTTTACTGCCATACTGGTGAATAGATTAGTTGCTGTGCTAGGAACAGTAATTCATAAAGATCAGAAGGGATTTATGAGACATCGCTCTTCAGTCACTAACATACTTGCTGTCATCAACCACTACTGGCAGGGAAAAAAATCTAAATAAAACTGGTACACTCCCAGAGGCATGCCTCCTCTCTATCGATGTGGAAAAGGCATTTGATAGAGTGGAATGGGATCATTTACTGACCTCTTTGGACAAATTTAGCATCACTGGAGATTTTCACAATCTCATCCAAACCCTATACTGAAAGCCGCGCACCTCAATCCTAGTAAACGGAGAAGTATCCCAGCCGTTCTTCCTCGAAAGAGGTACTAGACAGGGATGCCCTCTGTCACCCCTCCTATACAACCTAGCCATAGAACCCCTTGCAATATACATACCAACCACAATAGAAGCAACGAAGATAGGATCTCACTCACTACACCTATCACTATACGCTAATGATGTACTCCTGTACATAACCAACCCAAACAACACCATACCCAAACTCATTTCTGTCTTTCAACATTTTGGAGCAATCTCAGGTTATACCCTTTACAACTATTTCCCTTGCTATTAACCCAAACTGATTTAAATAGTAATTCTCCAGTGCTTTTAGCAACTTCGCGTGGAATTTGAGGAAACATAAAATTAGCAGAACTAAAGGGGGACTAAAACTTCCAAATGTCGAATAGTATAAATGGGCCACATTATCAAAACTAGTCTTTGAGTGGCTAGCACGAACTTCAGTTTTTGATGAAGAGCAACTCGAGAGGTCTTTAGTACACCCGCTACACCTAGCCTTCTTACCCCACACTTCCATTCACTCACTTTCCCCTCCAATTAAAGATAACATTCTATTTAAAAACCCACTCAGAGCGTGGGTGAAGCTGTGCAAATGGTGTCACTAGACATCTGCCACTACAGGGCAATCTTACCTTTCTTCCGGGCATGACTACACACATGTTCACTTTATGGGAAGAGAAGGGAATAAGTTTGATCTCACAATTGATAGATCCCCTACAGGAAAAATTTGACCTCCCTAGACATAGCACTTTTGCATACCTTCAATCCGCCCACTATGCCCACAAATTGCTATCCGAGGGACTTAGCTGTAAGACCAATACTCCAATTGACACCTTATGCTCTCTGAGTAACCAAGGATCACACTCTATTTCATACATTTATAGCTTAATCATGGAGAACAAAACAACTGAGGTTCTGAAACAACTGAGTAACAAATGGAAACACAACACACATCTTGACATTAATGAGGACACCATTTCAGATAGCTTTAAACTGGTGGCGCGGAGCACGTTAGCGATGGACCATAGAGAGATGCATCTTAAATTCATACACCAAAGCTACATTACTCCCTATTTGAGGGCCAAATGGATCCCGCATGCAGCAGACACATGCCTCAAATGCTCATCACCTGAACCAGACATCACACACCTGTTTTGGAGTTGCCCCAGGATAGCTCAGTTCTGGGGCAAGATCCAGTATTGGCTGAAAAGGGCCTGCGGAAAACAATCGGTTTTAACAATCCATGATGCCTTCTTCCTTAAGGGGACATACACAGACCACTTCACATGACTGCTTTCTCAACACTGCCATACTAATAGCTAGAAAACTGATACTAAGACAATAGATATATTTTAAGCCACCACACCTAACACAATTCACTAGTCTATTACACACACAATTGCTGATAGAGCAGACGAACGTCAAAGGAAACCTAGAGAGAAGAATCAAAGCGTTTATAACAAAATGGGAACCCTACCTGTTGACTCTGCCCAACGACGTCTGCACACAAATACTGTCTCCCTTCTCTAGTAGTACGTACATTATGACAGAATAACTGAAAGGTAAATGGACTATAAGAGAAACAAATGACCCCTGATACCCTACTGCCCTTCCCCCTGATCTAAACTGCATCCCTCCCCTTTCAACTCCACTATCTCATATACTCAAGATGACAACCTACACTTCACAAGAGGCGGACTTGGTGCTTCCTCCCTGGACCTTAGGCTTCTTATCCTCCACAACTTCAAGAGGTAAGCCAACCAGCCACACCGGACACGTTGATTCTTCATGAGAAAAAGCTAACCGGTTTCATTTTCTATCTTGTTATTATTTACATCATGTTTTCATGGTTGTTTGAATTTGTTGGAATGTAATGTGACCCCTCTCTCCCCCTCCCCCCTTCCCTCCTTTTTGATCAGTAACTCATACTACCACACCCTATATAACTGGAAATGTTGGAAACTGAACATTGCAGTCAGATCTGAGGAACCAGAAAGTCCATGTTCTCGCTCCTCCCTCCCCTCTCCCTTCCTGTTTATTCACAAAAAAAAGTTTTATAAAATACCTGAGTGGGGATTTTCCACATACTGGGAATCCCTTCATGATGCCTCTATCACACAACGAAAATGCCTGATTACGCTCCTACTTTGTGTAAATTGAACTGTTGCAAATTCATGTGGAATGCTTTGTCAATGTGGTGTCCCTACTTGGGTTTTCAATAAATAAAGATATATATATAAAAAAACCCGCTCATATTAATACTGTATTTATTGGAGCCACCTTTTCTGTAACAGCAGCTTTACGTCTCTTGGGCTAAGTACCTATCACAATTGCATACTTTTTGGAAGTCATTGTTCCCTTTCTTCTTGGCATATTAGCTCCAGGTGGTTCAACATGGTTGAGTGGCACTTGTGGACTGCGATTTTCAAACAGTGGCACAGATTCTCAGTAGGATTAAGCTCAGGACTTTGACTGGGCTACTGTAGGACAGTCACATTATTGTTCTTGGTCCATTCCAAAGGTGCTTTTGCCTTGTGCTTGGCATCATTATCCTGCTGAAAGGTGCACTTTCTCCCAAGCTTCAGATTTTTAGAAGATTTAAAAGGTTCCCTTGCAATTTTGCCTGTATTTGGCTTCATACATCCTTCCTTCAGTTCTCACAAAATTCCCATGCCCTGCTGATTAAAAACACTTAAACAGGGGGAACTTCCGGGTGGCGGCCATAACAGGTCGCAAAATTTACAGCTCCTCTACCTCCTGTCACAAATTTATACAAAACTTACTCTAAACTATCCCATTGACTTCACATTATGAACGAAGCTTCATAGTATAGCATGTTCTTCACCAGCATAAAACTCTTTCTGGATTTGTGGCAATATTTAGCACACCGGAGTATAGCAAAGGTTGCGGCCTACCATCTTTACCCCCCGGCAGGTTACTAGCTAGCCCTGTCGTTAAGATGCAGTGACATCCCGCAAGATACTGCATATACCTTCCTTGCCAAGACAAAATTTAAAAGTGTTATCCCCCTCACTCCTGACTAATCTTTACTATGTTATATTTAACATGGAGATTCCCTTCAACTTCTTGGATGAGCTGCGTAGCTTACTTGCCTCCCACCATGCTGCCTTGACGGTTAACCTGTATACAGCGACCAGCAGTAACGGAACCTGCTTGAGCCGATCACCCATACAGCCTACAAGCTGCGAGGGAGTGGACAGGAGTGGCATCACTTTGGGGCCCCAGCGTCCACGTCCTACCTCCTATGCATCAGAGGGAGATCAAAGATCCGGACTTACAAAAATGGCGGCGCAGCCTGGACCGGCGAGGGAGACAGAGGAGGGGATCGCCTTACAGTACACTAACAGATCACCCCAGAGCTACACTACTAACCGGGAGGAGTTCAGTTTTAAAATATCGCTGAACAGCGGAGATGAGGGGCACAGCTCTGCAAAGTTTGTCAGCCAGAATAAAGTCTGTAACAGCAGAGACCAAGGGACCCACGTTGAACTGTCTCTCCAAGTACTAACAACACTTTGTCTGCTCTTTCGTGGTATCAATCGGCCACAACAAGCCTGGCTGGAGACTCACCTGCCTCTTTGCATTCCCCTGCTGCATCGTGTGTGGGACCCAGGTGGCGTATCTGTCCCGTGCATCTGGGCCCTAGGGCCTATTCTGGGGGACTATGGATTCCAGTGTTTAACATTATCAGTGGTAATTACGAGCCAGGCAGAACAGTTAAGCCTACACGTATCATCTTAAAGGACTTTCTTGCCTCTATAGTGGGACTTAGGCACTTTAATTATGGTAGCAGAGGATGAGCTTTGCTGGGCTTAGTCATATACAGATTAAGGGCACTTATAAGGTTACTGAAAAGCACCATCTTGGCCCTTAGTTTATGGCGCACACACTGCTGAGATAACACTTATTGATTCTCAACCCATAGTAGGCACATTGCCTAAAACCTACATACTTTCATATGAGCCACAAATTATTTGGACACCTAACATTATAGCTAGAATTGTAATGTTGTAGTACATTAGGTGTGTTATTGTACATTGCCTTTAGGTTTTTCCTATAAACCCTGTCTAGATGCTCCCTGGATAAGAGAAATAACAATGTATTAATGTAACATGGTACATGCATATGTTAACACGTATTATTATTGCTTGGCAGTGCTATATGATACCCACAAGTATACTGACATGGAGTCTTACGCAGGCTGGTCCTGCTTAAACATCATTATCCCCAATATACTCTTACATCAATGCCAAGCATGCTATTTTCCAATTAAATGGACCATTTTTGTTTTGTTTAAGATTTACAACCTTTTCTAGCTCTGTACCCTTTGGTATATATATGTTTTTGTCCTAGCTGCAGTATAGACTGTAAAAAATATTTGAACTTGGAATATGTATGTGTTTTGCCATCAAGGCAGAGGTCTTTGATTTATAAATTGGTGTACCTAGGTAACCTGTAAAGAATTTTTACTAGTCAGCTTAGGGAAATCATACCTGGGAACCTATTCCTACATACCTTGATGCTGTAGCCTACTTTCTACTACAATGCACCTCTTATTTTAGCTGGAATTACCCCTGTGTTGCTGCCTGCTAACTTGCTTAGTTCCCTGTTTTAAGCTAAAGCTTACATTTTGAAGTCTTTGTGCCTGATTTGAACTGTTTCCCCCCAGTAGGTTTAAGAGCACCTTATCTCCCACAATATGGCCATAATAAGGGTCCTCTATATACCTTTAGAGGACTTATTGTATGAAGCTTACTCTCCTCATCCCATAAATGTCTACGTTTGCTCTTTAGTTATACTTTATGTTTTATTAGGACAGCTCTTGAACAAACTTTTTATTTCAGGCTAGGGAGTCTTATGTTATTTCCTATTTTTTTAATTGCTAAGCAGGAGTGAGGGTCAAACGGCCAAACTACCGTATGTCTTCCCTAATTATTATAGCTTTATTACGCATTTTACCAACCATAGTTCTAAAAAGTTAAAAAGAGGTTCTTCATTTGGGGTCCATGAGTGGCCCTGTCACATCACTGTTTACCCACCTTACATTCTGTCGATACCATGTTTGTGGCCCAAGAGTGGCTGCATAAATCTCATGGTGGGTGTACTGTTTGAACAGTGCTTAATGACTGCATTTAATGTGTACTTTGTCATTTTACTATATGATGTACCTGTGTGATTTCTTTTGGCAATTTACACTGTAACAATTTATTTTCCTTTATAATATGTATAAACATTTACTATTTGTATGCTTGAAAAAGAACCTCAATAAAAATATAAAAAAAAAAAAAACACTTAAACAACATAATGTGATTATGTTTGTTGAGCTATTTGTGCTCTTTAGTTCACACCACACATAGGATTTGAATTGCAACCAAAAAGCTCTATCTTCATTGTTATCTACCATTATTGACCTTTTCTGACCATAAAACGCCATACATGCTTCATATTGTAGGTTTTAAACGCAACACATAACTTTTAACTTGTAATCTGAGCAATGGTTAGTACGTTCGCAATATCCATTGAAAGTTTAGGACTCGCTAAAGGGATGTTGGCCACGCCAAACATTCTCTAGTTATTCAGTTTTGACATAGACTTTTAATACCATATTAATTTAATACCATATTGCAAATTTAGGCCAATGTATGCAATATTTTATTTTAAATTAAATTGACTATTTTTAATATTAATAACCTTTTTGTTGTGATATAAAAGTGTTCCCTCAAATATCAAAATTAAAGGGACAGTAAAGTAAAAATTAAACTGCCATGATTCGGGTAGAGTATGCAATTTTATACAACTTTTCAAGTGGCTTCATTATTTTTTTCATTCTCTTTGTATCCTTTGTTGAAGAATATACCTAGGTATCTCAGTAGCAGCAGTGATAGGTGATTTTTGGCTGCACATATATTCCTGCTGTCATTGGCTCACCAAATGTGTTCTCCTAGCTCCCAGTAGTGCATTGCTTCTCCTGAGTCTACTCACTAATAAAGGATCCCAAGATAATAAAGCACATTTCAAAGTAGAAGTAAACTGGAAAGTTGTTTAAAATTACATGCTGTATCTGAATCAAGAAAGCTTAATTTTGACTTCACCATCCCTTTAGTCTCAACTAGGGATGGGCGAATGTTTCGCAACATTCGAAAAATGAAGCGAATTCTAACACATTCGTTCGTTCGTTTTGAATTTCGAATGTTTGTACAAAATTCTAACATTCGTTTCATGTATTCGAATTATGCAATATTCGAATTCGAAAAATTAGAATTTATATATTTGCAATAGTATTTCTAATGCTTCAGTGATAGGCAAGGTGTCCATACACGGACACTGGTGTCCGTGACTGGCCCTTGCAGTTTGTGGTGGGGAGGGAAGGTTAGGACAGATGAATGCTGGTCCTGAAACTTCTCCTTGACGCATGCAGTGCCACATTTCACAGGATTGGGGCCATGCCTCACTAAGGTCTGTACTTTGGAAAATGTCCACCACAGCCCTGGTCTGTGTCTATCCCTGTAATGCTTTATTTAAAAGTAATATTCAAATTATGCAATATTCGAATTAGAAACATTCAAATTGATATATTTGTATCTATTATGTATCAATTTACTAAATTCCCTACCACATGAACTATTGAACTTCTGAATAGTATTTGTTAAATCGAATGTTACATTTGAAATTTTGATTGTGGACATTCGATCTACTTATGAACATTCAAATTCGAAAGTGACTTTCGAAAACTGTAAATAGCATTCGATTATAGAATTTTTGAGAATATTCGTTCTTGTCAACATTCGATTATGTAAATCGAATTTCTACAAAAACATTCGCCCATCCCTAGTCTCAACTAGACATATGTCAAAAATGTAAACTATTTTTTGTTTTGCTCACACAATATAGAAAAAAATTACTGAGAAACCAATGAGTAAAGAATTTTTTTTTTCTGATTACAAGATTAAAAATATTTTTGAGACAAATAATTCAAAATTAATATTTAAAGTATGTAGTACAATTTAAACGTTAGATTAAAAAAAAAATCACAATCTCTTATTTTATGCTAATAGTAAACAATAATGGTCTTAAAAATGCATAAAAATTGTTTAAACCAAAATTAAACATCAGTACACAACTAACAAGGTAGTATTCCCTGTCACATACAATATGTATAATGAAAAACAAATTGATATTATCCTAAATTACTTTATATAACAAGTACCTGACAAATTTATAAGGATGTTTGATATACATCTAAAATAATTAGTGCTTGTAAAGTGATTGAATTTAAAACATAAAATAGCCATTATAACTGTGAACTTCTGAAGCATGCTATTCATTTTTTAGTGGGATTTATATTTTTAAATTTTAATGACTTGGAATGACTTACCAACCTGCCTATTGGAATTAAACCTAACTGCAACAACTTCTTAGCAATAACATTACATTGCTGATTCAAACCTAAATCTTTATTAACCCTAACCACATCTACATAAATCACTGTTAGTCCCCAAAGCAAACCCCTTTAAAGGGACAGTCTACTTGAAAAGTTGTATTGTTTAAAAAGACAGATAATCTCTTTTTTTACCCATTTACCAGTTTTGTATGACCAACACTATTATATTAAGACACTTTGTACGCCTGTGATTACCTTGTATGTTGTATCCAAGCCTCTGCAGGCTGCCCCCATATCTCAGTTCTTTGACAGACTTGCATTTTAGGAATCAGTGCGGACTTATAAATAACTCCACAGGAGTGTGCTCAAAGTTATCTATATGCCACACAAGAACTAGCAGTGTCTGTGAAAAACTGTAAAAATGCACTAAGATAAGAAGCAGCCTTCAATGGTTTAAAAATCATTTTGAGCATACCTAGGTTTAGCTTTAAAAAAATTTGATGATCAAAGTAAATTGGATTGCATGCCCTATCTAAATCATAAAATATTATTTTTGACTTGACTGTCCTTTTAAGCAAATATATATATATATATATATATATATATATATATATATATATATATAAAAATATATATATATATATATATATATATATATATATATATCTTTTTATTGAGAGCAAACATGTGAATAGAAAACATCCAAACATTACAGGTTGCAGTATAATCAAAAAGGATTTCTCTTCATTTACAGACATAGGAATGATCATAATAAGCGTTTCCACTATATCACCAGTTTCTAAAGCCAAAGTAGTAGCATATGTCTTCAATGTATATTCGGTATCCCCATCTACCACATGTAGCAAGCTCTCAAATTTTACATTTTATATTTAACCTAAACCTAACTTATCGAAACATAGGAACACAGCAAGAAGCTGGGTTTTCAACTCCTTTTCCTTACTCGTTACCTTATTTTCCCCTTATCCAGTTGGGCGGCTTTGAGGATCCAGGAAAAAAACAAAAACCCTCTCTCTCTAACGTCTCTGTGTTTCATCAGGGAGCACTAAGTGACTCCATTCCCCTCATAAGGCATCTTCCAAAAATATACTAGTGTGTCTAAATGATGAGAGAACCTGCCTCTGGACCTGTAACTCAAAAGTTAAAATCAATCTGCGCCATTTCCACAAAAATAAGTTTAGCCTGTTATAAACGTATACTCTAACATCAATCTGCTCTACAAACAGTTGTGTCCTTAGCATATTACAAAAGTAGGCCATAGTAGGTCGCGTAACCTCAGTCCAGTGCTTTAGTATATATTTCTTTGCTAACAGGATTACCAAGGTTAGTTCTGAGTTGTGTTGCCTGTATTGTATGTCCCAATTCAGGAATAATACATCGCTAGATCTGAGGGAAATCGGAATATTCATTTTTTTTGTTAATCCAGTATTGTAGCTGGTGCCAGAACTGCCTTATCATCGGACATTCCCAGATACAGTGTAACAGGCCAGGGGACTCCGCAGAGCATTTGGAGCATTTGTTAGGCCACTCAGGGATCCATTTAGCCAACCTTCTAGGGGTTAGGTAAGTCTTATGTAAGAACCTGATTTGAGTTTCCCTCAAGTTAGCAGAAAGAGTGGCTTCTTTCTCTAGACCCTCCCAGGCCTCCTCCCATGTAATTCCCGAAACCCCCTCCCTCTCCCACCCCTTCAAGATGTTCGGTTGCAATTTCAGCAGTCATTTTTGCAAGAGGGTTTGATATATTTCCGATAATGAGAATCTGCCCATTTTAAAAAGGGACTGAGTGATTCGGAAGGGGGATCCTTCCCAGAAGTCTGGGTTGTCTGTGATCAATGCACCCACATAATGACGGACCTGCAAATAGGCATAAAAGTGAGTATTTGGAAGGTTAAACTCTCTTTGTAGTGAGGAGAAAGATTTCAGGGAGTGAGTCAATGGCCAGTAAAGAGCTAATACTCTTCAAACTCAATTTCTTGTATGAAAGGTTTCGTATCCATACCTGCCGGCAAGTCTGGATTACCAATAAGAGGTAGAAAAGTAGACCATGGCATCCCTTTTTTAGAAATTTATGTGCTTGATACCGAGCTCTCATCAGATCACGATATAAAAGATTCAGACCTACCAGTTTAGCTGTCCTTAATTTCGGCATATGTGGTAGATATGCTAGGGAGATGCCTCCCAAGACTGCTCGCTCTAAATTAGGTCTGCCTCCCAAGACTGCTCGCTCTAAATCCCAGTTTGGCCCTAGGGTCAGCATTTTTATTGCAGTTCGCCAATGTATTCTGGATGAGATATTTCTCCATACACAGGAAAATTATGTGTTAAAATATTAGGAGCAGGGGGGCGGAGTTAACCGCTGTATGAAGAGGCTGCGTTTTAGAGAAGCTCCGGTGCACTGGGTAGCATATTTATTATAATAATTTTGTAAGGGAGAGATTTGTGAGGGTCTTTGACCCTGATGGTCTAAGAGACGTTGAAGGAGGCATCAGAGATACTTTTCGAGATTGGAACAGACTTTGGAGAGACTACAGCCTCTGATCCCTACGCAGCATAACAGGCATAGCGACGATCTGAAGTATACAGACACGCATCTGTGCATAGCTCCCGGAGGGCCGGGGATCCGCTCCGGGGGCCACATACACCTGAGCTAAGGATTGTCTGGAGCTGCTCTAATTGTCCACAGACAGGACAAGTGCCGGTTAACGGAAGTTCACTAATTATACCGGTCACAAGCCCGCAATACCCCGGGAAGCCAGGACGCTGAGGTAAGACCTCTATATATAATACCCAGGGATTGTGGAGACATCCGATGTCATCCATTGTAGCTCCCTAGAATTGTACTGAGATCCGCTATCAGATTTGAGCTACGCACAACAGGGTGATTGGTGTCAGAATAAGATTCTCCGTTAAACAACATAACTATACTTCAATACATAAAGACAGTCCAGATGAGACTTCCAATTTAACAAAGTGTACTTCTTATACCTACAATCTAGAGTTGGGACTTTAAAAAATTTAACATACAGGATTTGGCGCGCAAATACGCCATTTTGATTATCTTGTTGCACAGTTTCTCTTAGCCACATACCGGATGAAAGGTCTGTAGTAAACAAATATAAAGAAATAACCACATAACTCTTTCTCAACATAATTTAATAAATACTATAATCCTTGTGACACAACAGTTTGCAGATTCCACAGTACATGGATGCAGGTCCTTTGAGTCTGTAGAGCTAAGCAGAAGTTTATCATTTTGAGGAGGTGAATGTTCAACAGTAATACTCTGTGGTAGTGGACCTATTGTACTAATCTAGGACTCATTGCCCACAGCATTGACAACTCTGATTTAACTGCATGGGGGCGCAGTTCACCTTAGCTGTCTGATGAGAAAATGCTCTGCAGTTTTGCAACATAATAGGGAACTGCTACAGTTATAGGTGTCATACAGGAATCTCCCACGATTTAAAACACTGGTCCCATAACTTTTACACACTCCTGATATTAACAACTTGATAGGCTGATTCAGCCATAAAGAGAACTCTTTGCATTGCTGATTTAAAGACACAGTGAGGAAGCATTTAACAGTCATCTTGCTTTTGTATTTTCTATTTTTCTTTTTACTATTATGGATTTTTTTGCTATTTGATCTACGACATCAGTTGTACACTCTGCACTAAATCTAAATTGGAAAGGCACACACCTCCTCCTTTCCTGCTGTGTTGTGTCACAGTAGGTCATATCCACTTTCCTTTTGCCGTACTGGTCAAGTGAGGACATTTCCCCTGAGGTGACGTGCCTAAAGAGAACTTAATGCTGAAAGTACATCCTTAATCTTTGTGTCTTAATTCTATCTAAACTTACAGAGGTTAACAGTCAAGTTCTTATAAAGAGAATTACAACCATTATGTTCTCACACTAGAACCCTAGATGGGGGAGAGGTGGAGACACTAGACAACTGACACGTCAGTAGGAGCAGATTCATATTTCCTGATTTGGGGACAAGACAGCATTCAAAGACCAGTCTACTCACAGCAGTCAGAGAAAGAAACATCCCCTACCATACACTTATCTTGCGTTACCCACCACTTGGAGGTGAAGCCATCAGCTGAAAGCTCAAAATGGCGCACTCTAGCAAGAAGAAACACCAACAAAGGTCTGGAAATGGACCTAAACGTACGGTAGCAGACCACTTCACTAATAGAATGCTTTCGGACAGAGAAGGCTCTGATGACGAATCCAGAGATTCACTTTCCTCATTCAAGGAGATGCCTGATTCAGAATCTCTCTCAAAAAGTAAAATAGCACATTCTGATACCAAGGTGCTAGATTCGATCAATGCATTGTCGTCTAAGATAGATACTCACTACACCTCCCTCAGATCAGAAATTCGGAATTCTGTGGCAGACTTACGCAGAGATCTAAATACACAAAATGAAAGATTAGAGGCTTTGGAGAGGAAGCAAGAAGATTTGGCAGTGGACCAGGCTAATCTTCTCTCATATGCCCAATCTTTGGCTGAAATTATTACTGACCTTGAAACCAAGATGGCAGATATCGAGGACAGGTCTAGAAGGAATAATATTCGGATAAGGGGCATCAAAGAGGATGTGGGGCCTTCTGAGTTACCTGATTATTTGCTTACCCTGTTCCAAACCCTTCTGGGACCTCTTACAGAAACGGACGCTTTGATAGATAGAGCTCATAGAGCTATTAAACCGAGATCAATGGCATCTGAATTACCAAGAGATGTTATTGTACGCCTTCACTATTTCACCTTTAAAGAAAGGCTGATGAGAGCCTCATTCTCTAACAAAGCTTTCAGTGACAAATATCCAGGTGTACAGTTGTTTCCAGACCTTTCCTCTTTCACCCTAGCAAAAAGAAGATCATTTACACCTATTACCTTGTGTCTGCGGAAAGCTGGGATTAAATATAGATGGGGATTCCCAGTGAGACTTTTCTTTCAACATGAAAACAAGAGTTATGTCGCCTCTTCGCTTGAACAAGGTCTGAGGCTTTTAACAACCCTTGGCCTAGGACAACAAGAGACTCAATCAGACCCTACTCCGGCTCCCCAGAGAGACTTAAGGCCATCAGCAGCTGAATGGCAACCTTTGCCTAAAAGGCCAAACAAGCAGCAAGATAGAGCCCTAACATCCTCAACAGGCGAACTGAGTCTCAAGTAGAAAAATACCATAGATTTGGTGGTTACTTTACATCTATGAACTGAATAAGTCGTGTACGAAGGCAGAACGCTGCAGTTAGGCTTAAACAGCCTATATGTTCAGGAAATATATCTCATATTGTTCATTTTGTGGTTTGCAGTTGAGTTAGATTCCTGCTCAGAGTTTGAAAACATTTAGAAATTGTGTGTCATGATAATTTGTATAGCTCACCAGCACTATAGAATTAAGAGATGCACTCTGTAAATATGGTAATAATATACATGTTATTCTGAACCTATTGACCGTCTTTTGCAGGTTTTAGCTCTTTAGAGTCAAGTTCAGATAGAATCAGTTCTATGTATGATAACTCTAAGTTTCATAAGCCTATTAGAATTCAGGATGATTACAGTAAATGTTAATTTATGCCTTAATGCTCCTTCTATTTTTGGACTATTAGGAAGATGAGAATATGATTCTACGCAAGTAAAGGTATAGTGTTTTTGCTATGACATGTTCTATTATTCTTACCCTTTTCTTTTTATTCTCTTCATAATTCAGTTGTAAGAGTTCTTCTCCGCATATACTCTCCCCCTTACACACTCTATACTTTGTTTTACATTAAGCCCAACCCAGTAGGGTATTATAGATACAGTTAAAAATCCCGTTCTAAATACTCTACTCTAATAACATCAACTAGCATGTGATATTTAGTCATATATACTTATTAAGACAACGAGTGTTGCTGAGGTTCACTGCACCTAAACTTTACAAGCGGCCTCCGCCCCCCCCCCCCTTTTTTTTTTTTTTTTCACACTTTGCTCTTTGGAAAAGAAGTTGTATGTTATTATAGTTTAAACAAGTTGAATTAGTTCAAACTTCTCATGTGGTGTTCACCCATATTATAGGTGGACAAATAAGCGGTGTTTATCCGCTTTCAATATAGGTTTGTTATAGGTGGTTCCCATATCTATTGTTATAAAGAAGTAGAGGAAGGCACTAATAGGTGATAAGAAACCTGCGGGCAGAGAGGGTTTTTTTTTTGTTTTTTGTTTTTTTTTGTTTTTTTTTTTTTTTCCCTCTCCCCACCCCTTCCTACCCCTCTTCTTTTCTTCTTCTGGTTTACTAAATCCTTTCCCTTAAACATATCTACATTGAAAAATGACTGGCTTAAGGTTTCTCTCCCATAATACACAGGGTTTGAATTCCCCGACTAAAAGGAGCCTTTTGTACAACCAACTTCGACGAAATAAAATTGACGTAGCATTTATTCAGGAGACACATTGGGTACAGCAAAGAGGTGAGGTATTTGGTTTTCAAAATTATTCACATATCTATAGGGCCTCTCACCACACTAAATCTAGAGGTGTTGCCATCCTGATTAAGGATTCTGTAAGTTTTGAAGAAATTTATAGTGCAATTGATCCACAAGCGCGATACATCTTTCTAGTGTGTAAGCTTAATAATATTCTCTTTACCCTTGTAAATATATATGCCCCCAATGTAAAACAGATACAATTTCTCAAGAATACATTAAGGCGGGTGACATCCATCAGACAGGGTGAATTGTGTGTAGGAGGGGATTTTAACCTTACGTGGGACACTGAAGTAGACAAATTGCTACCCCCTAAGTTTAAAAATGATAGGTCTGCACACTCTAAGGCACACGCGTTCAGTAAGGTGATGATTCATTTCCAACTATATGATGCTTGGAGGGCATATAATCCATCTGTACGGGATTACACTTTTATTCGAATCCCCATGGGTCATTTTCTAGAATAGACACTTTTTTTGTTACAGCTAAACTTCTAGACATAACAGAAAGATCCAAGATCCTACCAATTTCATGGTCAGATCACCACTCGGTCACATTCGAGATAGGTCCAATTAGCACTAATGAAAGCTATACGTGGAGATTAGCGGACTGGTTAATTAAATCACCGGAGGATATACATAATACCATTCAGATCATTACGGAATTTTTACGACTAAATGATGATGGCCAAACGAGCTTTCAAAACTTATGGGCTACCCTCAAAGCGTATGTAAGAGGCCATTATATTAAGTCGGCGGCTAAAGCTAAAAGAGACAGAGGAGGTACATTAGCAGAATTAACATGCAAACTTAGAGACTGCCAGCTTTCGATTTCCAGGGCCTACTCTATTGAGATCAATAGACAAATACTAAAGATTAAAAAACAGATTAGAGATTTAGAGCTCATGAGGGTCCAGAGAACTCTGGATAAGTTTAAACAGAGATTTTATTATTGTAATAATAAGCCCACCACATTCTTGGCTAATAAACTACGTAATAGAGCGGCCCAGAAAAGGATTGTAGCCATTAATAGAGGTGATATTAAGGTCTCCTCCCCAAAAGACATTGGTCTAGCCTTTGGTAAATTTTATAGATCCCTCTACAACATTCAACCTGCACATAGTAATCAACAATCAATCACTGATACAATTAGCTCCTTCTTGAAGACCCTGGAACTCCCCATTCTCTCTGAAGGGGATATAAAAATATTGAGGGGTCAAATTACAATTGAAGAGATTAAATCAGCAATCAAACAACTTAAGACAGGAAAAGCACCCGGACCTGATGGGTATACTGGGAAATTTTATAAAACATTCTCCCACCTTGTCATCCCTGTTCTACATAGATTTTTCAATGAGATTATGCAACAAGGGACAGTAACCCCAGAGTTTTTAGAAGCAAACATAGTCACACTGTTAAAACCTGATAAAGACCCAACAGAATGTGGAAGTTACAGACCCATATCACTGATAAATGTAGACACTAAACTTTATTCCAAGATATTAGCCAATCGCCTAGCAAAAGTAGTGCCAACCTTGATTCATGGGGATCAGGTGGGGTTCATACCAGGTCGAGAGGGGCCCGATAATACTAGAAGATTAACTCATATATTATCAGAAGCCAAGAGAAAAGGGGTTCCCCTCCTCGCCCTGTCCCTTGACGCGGAAAAAGCTTTTGACAGGGTGAGGTGGGAGTACCTATGGGAAACATTAGGTTCTTTCGGCCTCCCACCGCAATTTATAACAGCAGTGAGGACCTTATATTCTTGCCCAACTGCGACAGTCAGAGGGGTAGGTTTCCAATCGGAAAAGTTTTTAGTGTCCAATGGAACAAGACAGGGATGCCCCCTCTCACCCTTATTATTTGCGCTTGCAATAGAGCCACTTGCCCAAGCTATAAGAAAAGACGCCAGAATAAAAGGTATCACATTTAGGGATTCCTCGCATAAAATCGCGCTTTTCGCCGATGATATTACTCTTTTATTAACCTCTCCCGAAACTTCTTTGCCCGCTCTCATGGATGTTATCCATCGATTTGGAGAGCTCAGCTTTTATAAATTAAACCTAGCCAAAACTGAAGCATTTCCGATTGAGATCTCAGATGATGTAGTTTCAGCTATCAAAAGCAGATATAATTTTAAGTGGACAGTCAATAGTATAAAGCATTTAGGGGTCTATCTAAGTCCTGATATGGCCACAATGATAGATAGAAACTTTACAGATAGAATGCAAGAGTTTAAAAAGATATTGGAATCGTGGGAGTACTCAGAGATTTCGTGGACAGGTAGAATTGCCTCTATTAAAATGTCATTCTTACCAAAAATTACGTACCTCTTCCGTTGTATTCCCATTCAAATCCCAAGATCGATAATTAATCGACTACAAAGTATGATTTCTGTATATATATGGAGAGGCAAGAAGCCGAGGATCTCCAGTGGCAGTCTGCAAAGACCCATTAGACAAGGGGGTTTGTCCTTACCAAGTATTCTGGCGTATCATGATGCAGCCAGGTTGTCTCATATAATGGGATGGAGTACTGCAGACTCTAGTCTCAGATGGCAGGAAGTTGAAAGTGACATGCTGCCATTGAATATGAAATTGAGGGACCTGATCTGGATCCCAGCTCATTACCGAGATAAACTCGGAATAACTCAGCCAGTAATGCTTGATGCCCTTAGATTCTGGGACAAAATCAGACATAGAAAACATATAGCTCCACACCCGTCGCCTATCCACTCAGTGGTGAGTGTGGCTTGGTGCCTACAGGAATTACATATGAATGTATGGTTAGAACTCAGAGACATGCTGGTAGTGAACATTCACGAGGGAATAGACCGTTTTACGCTTAATTCTTTTATGATAAAACATCATATTCCCGATAAATTTAGTTTTGAGACCATTAGGCTTCTTAGTTTTTTGAGAAGCTGGGGGTTACAAAATAGTGAATGGAGGGAAAAAACCAAATGGGAAACATGCTGGATGTCAGAACACAAACCCAGGGGCATGATGTCACTCCTTTACACCTTGATATTAGAGGACCAGACACTAGTTAAAACCTCAGCCCATTTGGCTTGGGAGAAAGATCTACATGAGACCTATGATCTAGGAAGCTGGCACAAACCTATGATATTTGCTAGAAGATATTTACATTGTTCAACCCTCTGGGAGGTTCATTATAAGATTGTTCAAAGATGGCATTTAGTGCCCACGCGCTTACACCAATTCTATCCTACTTCCTCCCCAGAGTGCTGGAGAAATTGCGGTCAGAAAGGCTCTTGGATGCATGTGTGGTGGGAGTGCCCGCAGATTAGATCCTTTTGGCGTAGCTGCATGAAACTGTTGGGAGATTTAAATTATAACCTCCCTTTTTCTCCTTCACTTAGTCTATTACATTTAGATTTCCCTAGAATGCCCTTACCAAGAAAGATATTTCTAATTTATTTCCTTATGGCTGTTAAATTAATCATTGCAAGAAAATGGAAACAGACTTTACCCCCTTCTGTCCAAAACGTTGTAGAACAACTTATATATATGAGACACATGGAAAACTATGTATATAATATATTGGGGGAAACTGAGCTACACATTAAGATATGGGAGAGCTGGACAGAATTACACGGGGAATAACGGTCAAAGGAAGGAATGTGATACAGCTCTGAGACCTTCATAAAGTTCTCTTTCCCTATAGCGACCCACTGTAATGCCCATTCCTCCACTCTCACTCTTTTTCTACCCTTCCTTATTCTTACCCTCTCCCCCCCTCTCTCCCCCACCTTGTTACTTTTTTTTTTTTTTTTTCTCTCTTTTCTTTCTTCTCTATAGCCCGGAGGGGAGTAAAGTCTTTAACTTCCCTAGACTGTTCCTCACATTATATTTATATCATGGGAATCACCTGTATTGTCATCCTTCATTATGAAAAGTTTTAGATGATGCATACATTTATATCATAACTAAAGTATCTCTCTATAGGTTGTATAGGTTTTCATGGATACAATATCAACAAAAAGCTTATTATGTCTTAATACAGGAAATAAAATTTAAAAAAGAAAAGAGGTGACAATGGTTTGTAAGTCAAATACTCTACACTTGTAGAAAGTTTCATTAGCTATCCCTCTATAGGGGAGAGTTGTAATTGTTGTGGTCCACCTGCCACATTGCTTATTAATGTTTTATTAGCAAATGTATATGGTGTTATTTGTAGATATGTATTTGATTTATATGTATTTCTCTGTTTTTGTTTCGCACCTCAATAAAAAAAATTTGATTTAAAAAAAAAAAATATTAGGAGCAGTAGATATACTCAGATTTTGGTTAGTAAAACACAATAGATCAGTAGGTCAGTATCTACCATTCATTCAGAACACAGCTCTCCCCCAAGTATTATATCCCATGGAGGCGTACCACTTACTCTATATATGGGAGCATAACCTTAGTTTGACAGATACTTGACAGGTATACAACCTAAAAGAACAATGCATATCCCATATTAGACACAGATCATAAATACCATTATGTTCTATCACACCACATTTACAGAGTACATATGTTGTACATATATCAGCAAGAATCCACAATAATAGAATGCAAGGTAAAGAAGTATGCACTTCTCTCTGATGAATCCGGATATAGCAGCACATAAGCCACAGAGCTGTATCAAATGGGGTTAGTTCCACCCCATACCCTCAGTTGGAAAGTCTCTGTGTGGAAATAAAAGGAGAGAACCGTAGCCTCCAGGCCTATACTGTGTTGCTGTGCTTTTTATAATCAACTATGATAGTTCTCTAGGCAAACTCACAGAGTCTAATATAAACCAGTAGTGGCCGCAGGCTCTGTATATCCTTCCAGGCCTCTGTGTCTAGCCTTGGGCTTCCTGCAACAACAAGGGCTCTGCAAGTGTGTCAGGTAGCAATGGGGCCGTATTGTGGTTAGGTAATGCAGTGTCCCACCAACTGCTGGGTATGTGCTGTACTTTTATGATGTTGAAAGTCAGTTACATTACTCCCCAAGAGATCTCGCAGAGTCTAGTATATATGCCAATATATGCGGCAGTCACCTATCCCCATTGCGGTTTCCATGGGATATCTTACATGTGTATTTGTAAAATCCCTATATATCTCTCCAAGCCTCTGTGTCTGAGTTAAGGCTGCACACTTCTACAAGGGGTCTGCAAATGATTCTGGCAGCGGGGTGCAAACAGGTCAGTTTATGTCAAGGAGATGTAGTACCTTACCCGATTCCAGTGACAATTTCGCCTCTGTAGTTATGGCTGTGAGATTAGCGAGGCTTGACCGGTTTCTGTTGATAAGGCAGGTGATAGCTGAGTCAGATGCGCATTAGTACGGTCCTAGAGGTTTCGCGCCCTTTTGTTGTTTTTTTTTTTTTTCCGTTGCTCTGCGTCTCTTTCCTACGCCCCTCCGGGTTGTATAAACCACAGCTGTCATGAGACAGCCTATTCCACATTGAAAGCACTCCCCGCTATTCCTTCTGTCTACCACCACTGCCCTGTTCCAGTCTGTAGCTTGCTCCGTCAGATCCCCCTGTGTTCCCTTCACCTCACCACGTGGCACTGCTCCACGGATGATCACTAGCCTCTCCGGATGTCAAGGGTGAGTGAGTCAGCAGGGCTCAGTAGACCTAATAGCCCACCTCCAGATCGTCGCTGTGTCAGCGCTTGCAAATCTCCTTCGGTCTCCTCCGCTCTCAGCTGGGGTCAAGATGGCCGCCGCAGCTGCTGCTTTCACTGCAGCTTGGCACCTTTTTCCTAGGCTGGGCTTTGGCGTGGGAAAGATGGACGATTCCAGTTCTTCTAGCACCCAGACACTTTCCCTGTGAAGGGCAAATAAGCTCGGGCTCAGTTAAGTATTTATAGTTACAGTGTGTTATACAATTTTCCACGAAGCTCAAAGACTGAGCTGTTGCTGTTTAGCCCCATATATAAATATATATATATATATATATATATATATATATATATATATATATATATATATATATATATATATATATATATATATATATACAATAAAATATGTATTCTTTTACAATAACTTCACAGCAGGGAGCTTTAGTAGCTGCCAATACTAATAACATGGTATGTTTATTTCTTATTAACAAAAGAAAGAATCAGATTGCAGTTCCTCAAATTCTATAATTGTTTCAATAACCTTACTCATATTAATCCTTGTTTTTGTCTCGTCAGCTCATCACCTCTTCACCATCCTCTCCTTATCACTCTGTCCTTTCTCTTTTTTTCCTTTAGCCTCAGGTTAAGGTATATGTAAAAATTACAGTTGTTTACAAAAGCAATTATCAGTTAAAGACGCAAACAGTAAATGCTTGAACTCCTCTGACCTTTTATTCCTGGAAGTGCAAACATACAATATATTCAATTAAAACAGCAGAGATGATTGAAAGTTGAACCAATTTAAACAGCCCGGATGTCAGTAATGTTATTAGTTATGCCATGATGTCACATATAATTTAATTTATTATTTAATCACTGAAGCTAAAGTTCTAAGGGTTAAAATGTTTCTTTCCCATTGATATTTATATATACCCATATGGATGTTTTCGGAAAAGAGCATTTACTTTGTATTGTACAGCAATATACACAACTAAATATGCTCTATAATTGGGGGGGGGGGGACCATTCATATAAAAAAAAAACATTTTATGCATCAAGAGTAATGTAATGTGTGGTTATCATTCACATCAAATTTTTAAGTTTTAACATTGTAAACCAAGAAGATGGTCTGTTTTCTGGTTTTGTCAGTTTGCCTATGTTATCTAAAGAAAGCCCCCAAAGGCAGTTCTTATTCACCACCTCTGAAGACTTACATCTCATTGTACAGATAAGATAGTTAAATACTGTCTTGCATACTGCGGGATTGTCATGGGTTGGGAGTTATTGCCTGTTTCACAACCGCTGCCCCTCAGTATTGCAGTTTTAAGGGACTGACCTAGCCGCGCCCAGACATGACCACAAAATGCTTGGCATGCCCACAAACCTTCCTGGCACACCCATAGAATTTCTCAACCCTTCCCCTCCATACATAACCCTGACTACCCCACACAAGGAAAAGCCCCAACAAAAAAATACTGGTGAGCCATTGCCCACAAGCTTATCCGGTACTTGGGAGCTTTGGAGATAGGAAGCAAACACTTTGCAACATGTAGTTTAGTGCTAGTTACTGAGTAGTCATGAGAGCGTGCTTACAAAGGCTTCAATGGGAGCCTCATTCTCATGCCGTCAGACATGGCTAAGAATCTAGCGCAGCGAAAGGCAGCAAATATTAAATATATATGTATATGAATATATACACATATTAACACATAAATGCATATGTATATACATATATATTTATAGTAATTACACAGTCCCCATAGACCGCAATGTAAAAACACTTTTCAGTGCCCCTCACCCACACACTTTAAACCCTAAAAACTGCTTTGTGCAGTTATTTTTTAATAAAAAATAAAGATGCTACTATGTTTTATTTTATGAAGGCACACTATACTTTATTTGGGGGCAATTGGGGGGCATTTTTAAAATTAACCAGATATCTGATCTCCGGTTAATTTTATGAGCGCTAATTGCTACCTCGAGCTTGCTGTAGCAATAACCAGCCACTGTAATGTGCCCGTAAATGGGTGAATATGCCCATTTACGGGTGCGCAATAAATTAGCACTTCTTCTTAAATATGTATTACCAGAGGAAGCAGGACGAATGATAAAAACCCAGATTACAAGTGGAGCACCAATCATAGCATAGAGTGTGCTATACATATTGCGGGCCTGCTTAATGAATAGCACACAACCTATTATTGCAAGTAAATGTTTAAAAAGAACTACCAGAGAATGTTTAACGTGACCAACATCACTTTAGTGAGCCCTATTCTTTCAATGAATAGCGCTCATAACACAAGTTGTGAGTTATATGTTGTATGGTATATTACCAGGTGTTGGATTAGGAAGGGCTCAAAAGTGTATTTGTATGTGTGTATGTATATGTGAGTAATGTACTGTTTGTATGTTTATATAAGTGCACATACTTATGTACAAACACATACATACATATATACAGTGATACATGTACACATACAAATCCGCAAACATAAACACCTTTGAGCCACTCCCAGTTCAACATATTGCCATATACTATATCACTTTAAAATTATTTGTATTTATAAATCTATCTATCTATCTATCTATCTATCTATCTATCTATCTATCTATCTATCATCTAACTATATGTATTCATATCTATATTTAATTATATATATGTATATATATATATGTGTGTGTGTATGTGTATATATATATATATAGATATATATGTGTGTGTGTATATATATATTTATATATATATATATATATATATATATATATATATATATAGATATATGTGTGTGTGTGTATATATATATATATATATATATATATATATATATATATATATATATATATATATATATACAGGGAGTGCAGAATTATTAGGCAAATGAGTATTTTGACCACATCATCCTCTTTATGCATGTTGTCTTACTCCAAGCTGTATAGGCTCGAAAGCCTACTACCAATTAAGTATATTAGGTGATGTGCATCTCTGTAATGAGAAGGGGTGTGGTCTAATGACATCAACACCCTATATCAGGTGTGCATAATTTTTAGGCAACTTCCTTTCCTTTGGCAAAATGGGTCAAAAGAAGGACTTGACAGGCTTAGAAAAGTCAAAAATAGTGAGATATCTTGCAGAGGGATGCAGCACTCTTAAAATTGCAAAGCTTCTGAAGCGTGATCATCGAACAATCAAGCGTTTCATTCAAAATAGTCAACAGGGTCGCAAGAAGCGTGTGGAAAAACCAAGGCGCAAAATAACTGCCCATGAACTGAGAAAAGTCAAGAATGCAGCTGCCAAGATGCCACTTGCCACCAGTTTGGCCATATTTCAGAGCTGCAACATCACTGGAGTGCCCAAAAGCACAAGGTGTGCAATACTCAGAGACATGGCCAAGGTAAGAAAGGCTGAAAGACGACCACCACTGAACAAGACACACAAGCTGAAACGTCAAGACTGGGCCAAGAAATATCTCAAGACTGATTTTTCTAAGGTTTTATGGACTGATGAAATGAGAGTGAGTCTTGATGGGCCAGATGGATGGGCCCGTGGCTGGATTGGTAAAGGGCAGAGAGCTCCAGTCTGACTCAGACGCCAGCAAGGTGGAGGTGGAGTACTGGTTTGGGCTGGTATCATCAAAGATGAGCTTGTGGGGCCTTTTCGGGTTGAGGATGGAGTCAAGCTCAACTCCCAGTCCTACTGCCAGTTTCTGGAAGACACCTTCTTCAAGCAGTGGTACAGGAAGAAGTCTGCATCCTTCAAGAAAAACATGATTTTCATGCAGGACAATACTCCATCACACGTGTCCAAGTACTCCACAGCGTGGCTGGCAAGAAAGGGTATAAAAGAAGAAAATCTAATGACATGGCCTCCTTGTTCACCTGATCTGAACCCCATTGAGAACCTGTGGTCCATCATCAAATGTGAGATTTACAAGGAGGGAAAACAGTACACCTCTCTGAACAGTGTCTGGGAGGCTGTGGTTGCTGCTGCACGCAATGTTGATGGTGAACAGATCAAAACACTGACAGAATCCATGGATGGCAGGCTTTTGAGTGTCCTTGCAAAGAAAGGTGGCTATATTGGTCACTGATTTGTTTTTGTTTTGTTTTTGAATGTCAGAAATGTATATTTGTGAATGTTGAGATGTTATATTGGTTTCACTGGTAAAAATAAATAATTGAAATGGGTATATATTTGTTTTTTGTTAAGTTGCCTAATAATTATGCACAGTAATTGTCACCTGCACACACAGATATCCCCCTAAAATAGCTATAACTAAAAACAAACTAAAAACTACTTCCAAAACTATTCAGCTTTGATATTAATGAATTTTTTGGGTTCATTGAGAACATGGTTGTTGTTCAATAATAAAATTAATCCTCAAAAATACAACTTGCCTAATAATTCTGCACTCCCTGTATATATATATATATATACAAAGGATACAAACCATGAATATGTATACTGCACTATGTATTATCGCTCTGAATTCTGGCTTCTATTCTTCAACAACTATACAGCTCAACCGACATAGATTGAACCATCCGAACAATTCACTTAAACAAAGCTAGAACAAGAGGTGGAGAAGGGGATGGTAAGCACACCAGAGAGCAGGAGAGAAAGAGAAACCTCTTACGGTGTAGTATTTCAAACATCTGAGTTTAACAGATTAGATATAAAGATGGATACTCACAGGGCCAGCGCTCCCACTAGGCAAACTAAGCAGCCGCCTAGGGCGCACTGCCAACTAGGGTGCAGCCAGCCACAACCTGGGTTCCCCAGACTCCACGGGTATATTGTGCGGATGTTCGCTGGCGCACCGCACACATTGGATACAGCATGAAGCTGTGTCCTGTGCTGTGCGCAATTCATCCAATCCTGACTGGGAGGAAAACTGAGGCAGTGCTGCTTCCAGCCAATGGGGTGCGGATGTGCAGCGCAACGACGTGAGTAACGTCTACAGGTATATGGGTGAAGCCACAGCGCTATTGTCAGAGGAGAACTTTCATTGGGCTGTTGAGTTGACTATGAATGTGTGCAAGAGTAACTGCGGGTAAGACACTGTATATATCGTATCTATCGTTTATTTGTTGTCTTTTTTTTTATTTATTATTATAATACTTTTTGTGATATATATATGACTGCAAAACGTTTTGGTGTTTACTGTACTCATTCTAATCCCCAGAAGCTTGGAGGATTTAATCCATTAATTGCCCGTGAACCATCTGTGCTCTTTGTTTAATATGCAACTTCCTTTTACACGACTGTCAAGTATCTTATTAAAGACTTAATTTTCTCTCTACCATGAATGAGCAAATTTCATTGAACTCGTAATTTATAAACTGATTGATCTAATCTAGACAGTCTTCTTTTTCTCTTCTGCTAACCTCATTTTGATCACGTGATCTTTATGCGGCTAGTAAAAGGTCAAATATTTTTTAATGTAAAGGGTAGATAATTATGGCGCTGATTTATTAGTGTAGTATGTTATGGTAATGGTACTTCTAAAATAGTTGCCCATTTCTAATGTCGCATTGCAAAGAGAATGTATGAGTGAAATAAAAATAAAAAAAAAAAATTTCCTGTTGGCTGTTTATATATCATAATGGGAAGCAAAAAAATGACTTAGGCGGGAAGTCCTTGAACAGTTAATAAATTACCACTGAAAAATGTTTTTTTTGCGGGAACAGTATCAAGAAAATATTAATACTTTACAGTTAACAAATTTATACACTTTTAAAATTCTTTTTAAAGGGCCAAGTTGCAAATGCAATAATATAATAGTAATGTATTATGCTATTTTTTTAAGAGTGTTATACACATATAAAGTAACATATATCTAGGTGACTTCTTCCTCCTGCAGAGTCTGCAGTTAGACCCTCTCTACATCATGCTGTTGGTTTAGTGAATAGACCTGTCAGTGTCTCATCTTATGGCACTTAATTCTTAAAAATTAAAAGAAATTTAGCAGTTTCATGTTTTGTTGCTTTTATATATTTTTGATGGGTGTGTGTGTGTGTGGGGGGGGGGGGCGCAAATAGCTGGTCTTGCCTAGGGCGCAAAATAGTCTAGCACCGGCCCTGGATACTCACACTTCAAAACCTCAAAGTATGATGTATTAATTGCTCTCTCTGGGAATCATCCCTGCTGTGTGTCCCAAACAGGAAAAAATACCAGCCATCCTTTCAATAAGGTTCCAACACTTTTATTCTAAATTACATTCACAGTGCTGTCTAGACAACGATCACAGATAAAATCCCAGCTAAAAGTAAAGAAACCTAAATACATAGTCAAAATAAAATGACAAAACACATTGAGTCCCAGTAACTGTTAAATGTCCTTCTGACCCGGTCTCATATATATATATAAGCATCCAAACACCAGCTTCTCCCACAATGGACAACCGCCTGGGTGCAGACTTGCAAGCAATATATCAACCGAAAAGATGCACTCACAGGACTTTTTAAGGTGAAGTAAACAGATTACTTTATTAGGAACGTTTTCGGGGATCAAGTCCCCTTCATCAGCATGAAAAAATAGTGAATACATCAAACATTTATAGTGTGAAAAACAATTATCAAACTCATACCCAGCTCAAACAGTGGCGCCAAACATCCGCTATGGAACGCAGCTTGCGTTCCACTGACTCGCTAAACCAGAAGTCGTGCATGCGTCACTTCCGGTTTCGTAATTCTATGCATAATACCGCAACTACTATATCACTCTTAAACGTGTATTGTAACTTTAACAGGAAGAAATAGAGTAAACCAAGTCTCTATGGGAGGTGCGCAAAGTTCAAAAAGGTGTTCAGTAGGTGGATGTTCCCAGGGTCTTCCGAAGAAGCAGGCAGCACTCTTGGAAAGTGAGGGTGGGTGCCTGTGAATCAAAGAGAAAGAGAGAGGCGCCTCATGGGACAGTATCGTAACAACCAGATCAGGTATACAATGAGACAGCCCGTAATGGGGTATACTCACAAGGATAGCGGCATATAAGGATGCCTAGTGGAGCGGGACGGGACTACAAGTCGCCCGACAGACGTGCACAGCGGTGCGTGGAGACGTCAGGTCACGAGGTCCGTTCAGCCAATCAGCGCCCAAAGAGAACCAGCATCGAACGTCAAAGCTGTTCAAGGAGTAACCAATGCTAGGCTTAACGTCTGAACAGCAGGTCAGCAAACCAATCAGGATAGTGAATCAGGATAATGAAGAGCAAGGAGTGATATGGATAAAAAACTCGTATTTATTGAGTTAGTTAAAAACAAATGGCATACAGCAACGCGTTTCTCGACCTACGGGTCGTTTCATCAGCCTGATGAAACGACCCGTAGGTCGAGAAACGCGTTGCTGTATGCCATTTGTTTTTAACTAACTCAATAAATACGAGTTTTTTATCCATATCACTCCTTGCTCTTCATTATCCTGATTCACTATCCTGATTGGTTTGCTGACCTGCCATTCAGACGTTAAGCCTAGCATTGGTTACTCCTTGAACAGCTTTGACGTTCGATGCTGGTTCTCTTTGGGCGCTGATTGGCTGAACGGACCTCGTGACCTGACGTCTCCACGAACCGCTGTGCACGTCTGTCGGGCGACTTGTAGTCCCGTCCCGCTCTACTAGGCATCCTTATATGCCGCTATCCTTGTGAGTATACCCCATTACGGGCTGTCTCATTGTATACCTGATCTGGTTGTTACGATACTGTCCCATGAGGCGCCTCTCTCTTTCTCTTTAACTTTAACAGGAAATGTTTAGTGAATGAAAAGCCTCTTAAAACAGAAGTGTAATCATGCATATGTGCAAATACAAGTACAAATGTGTTTACGATTAAGCGTTGTCACGGCAACTTACAAAGCTCCTAGTTGCCATAGTTACATGTATACAAATGGCAGGATTTTAAACGGGGAGGCCAGTTTACTCAATCAAAACTGTGTGCGGAGTTTCTGTTCAACCACAGTGCTATGGCACACAACCTTCTACTCTATGATGATCTAGTAAAATGAATTATGATAGATCTGTATCCTAGATCTCCGCTGCCCAGTATTACTCTGGTAGCGTACCTATTCTCATTAACCTGGTTAGAAGATGTCATATTGTGCAGCACTTGTATGACAGCTATTTTCGATATTTAGTACACAGCGTTAGTGATATCTAATCCGCATCCACCTCTAGGAGTTGTGACATTACCATATTCCTCGCTAGTAACAAAGTGAACATTTTAGAGTGAACATTTTTTGACCATATTATTTTAGAAAAAAGGGGGGGGAGGGGGGGAAATCATGCATATAATGCACATAAGGACTGTATTGCCATATTTAGTTTTCAGATATTACTGCAATTAAAGTTTACAAAAATGTCTCATTCAGTAAGGTGAATGTTTTCCACTATTGTGGATACAGTTGAGTTATTGTATACATCTTAGTTATATATGTTTCAGAAACTAGTACATAACTCAACAGGCATTGTGACACACACAGAGCATTCACAGATCACTTATAACTCAGTATACATATGGGATGTCCATTATTACTCTCTTATAGACAGATTGAAGGGCAACTTGAACAAGTGCACTCGTTCCACCTTGTAGTTAAAAAATGCCAGTCAGGTGTGTAATATAAGGGTAACCGCTCTAAGACTACCAGACTTCCACATGCCACCAGGGATACAAAATGTTCCCCATGGCTTGTGCTGTGAGACCATGGTAGGACAAGGCACCAACAAGTGGGACCCCCATCCTAAACCCGCTACATAGAGTCATAGTGTCTCCGGGATGTACCCCAAGTATGTAACACACATTTAGACAGCACTACAAGAGGGCTTTGAAGTCAGGCACAGTGTTTAAACCACCTGGGTAGATGGTGCACAGTCGGTACATCCATTGTGCTTCCCATTGTAACAGTATTTTGTTTCGATCACCCACCCTGTCCAGGGGGGACGTGGTCAATCAACGTATATCTGATGGACGACACTGGATGATTTCTCAACGCACAATACCTCGCTATGGGTTGTTCAGAGTCCCCAGTCCGGAGTGCCAGCCTAATGGCATGTCTGTGGTTCGCCATCCTCTCTCTGAGGGTCCCTGACGTCTTTCCCACGTAGAACCGGGAGCACGGACATACCAAAAGATACACTACAAATGTAGTTGTACAGGTTATTGAGTGTCTAATGACATAGTTCTTATTGGTATGTGGGTGGTAAAAGGATTTAGCATTGATGAGCCCATTACAGGTAGTACAACCTAAGCAACAGTACGATTCTTTGATGTTTATCTTAGGCCCAGTAGTATAGCTGGATTTAGGGTCCGTTCTGACCAACAGGTCCCTCAAATTCGTACCCCTTCTATAGCCTACCATTGGTGTCATATTACTGGCAAAGGGCAATTTAGCATCCGTAGCCATTATGGGCCAATGTGTCCGAAGAATATGTCTTGTTTTTCTAGTAGTAGGTGAAAAGGTAGTTGCCATAATCAGTTTTTCCTTGGATTCTTGTCTAGGTTTCCTAGTTAGGAGTTCCACCTATGTACTTTGTGCAACCTCTTCAATAGTTCCCTTGATTAGATGCGGTTTATAGAGAGAGTAATAATGGACATCCATATGTATACTGAGCTATAACTGATCTGTGAATGCTCTATGTGTGGATGCTTGTCACAATGCCTGTTTAGTTATATACTAGTTTCTGAAACATATAGAACTAAGATGTATATAATAACTCAACTGTACCCACAATAGTGGCTAAAATTCACCTTACTGAATGAGACATTTTTGTAAACTTTAATTGCAGTAATATCTGAAAACTAAATATGGCAATACAGTCCTTATGTGCATTATATGCATGATTCCCCCCCCTCTCCCCCCTTTTTTCTAAAATAATATGGTCAAAAAATGTTCACTCTAAAATGTTCACTTTGTTACTAGCGAGGTATATGGTAATGTCACAACTCCTAGAGGTGGATGCGGATTAGATATCACTAACACTGTGTACTAAATATTGAAAATAGCTGTCATACAAGTGCTGCACAATATGACATCTTCTAACTAGGTTGATGAGAATAGGTACACTACCAGAGTAATACTGGGCAGCGGAGATCTAGGATACAGATCTATCATAATTAATTTTACTAGATCATCATAGAGTAGAAGGTTGTCTGCCATAGCACTGTGGTTGAAAAGAAACTCCACACACAGTTTTGATTGAGTAAACTGGCCTCCCCGTTTAAAATCCTGCCATTTGTATACATGTAACTATGGCAACTAGGAGCTTTGTAAGTTGCCGTGACAACGCTTAATCGTAAACACATTTGTACTTGTATTTGCACATTTGCATGATTACACTTCTGTTTTAAGAGGCTTTTCATTCACTAAACATTTCCTGTTAAAGTTACAATACATGTTTAAGAGTGATATAGTAGTTGCATAGAATTACGAAACCGGAAGTGACGCATGCACGACTTCCGGTTTAGCGAGTCAGTGGAACGCAAGCCGCGTTCCATGGCGGATGTTTGGCGCCACTGTTTGAGCTGGGTATGAGTTTGATAATTGTTTTTCACACTATAAATGTTTGATGTATTCACTATTTTTTCATGCTGACGAAGGGGACTTGATCCCCGAAAACGTTCCTAATAAACTAATCTTTTTACTTCACCTTAAAAAGTCCTGTGAGTGCATCTTTTCGGTTGATATATATATATATATATATATATATATATGAATGAATGAGTAACTTGTATAGCGCTACACCGCAAACTAAATCACCTCAAGGCGCTTTTTAGCCAGAAGTGGCCTGAGCCTTCAGAAAAGGTGGGTCTTGAGCTTCTTCCTGAAAGATAGATGGTTTTCTTCTGAGCGGATGTCCGCGGGTAGCACATTCCATAGCCAGGTCCTTGGACTGTGAATCTTCTTTTCGCCTTTTGATTTGTAGCGGGTCTTGGGGGAGGTCTGGTTGGCTGACCAGAGAGGGCGACTTGGGGTGTAGTGCCTTATTTTGTTGCAGAGGTATTTTGGGGCTTTTCCGTGTGTATATTTGTGGATGAAGCAGAGGGTCTTGAATGTAATATGATCCTTCATGGGTAGCCAATGAAGTGCCTTCAGGGATGGGGTGATCAATTCCCAGGGTTTTTTCCCAGTTACCAGTCTGGTGGCTGTGTTCTGGATGACTTGCAGTCGTGAGATTTGGTATTTGGGGATTCCTAAGTAGTCAATTTGGGAGTTGATGATTGTTCCAACTACTGCTGCATTGTCTCCTTCAGGGATGAAGGGGATTAGTCGAGGTAGTAGGCAAAGAAGGTGTTGAGAGCCGCTGACTACTGATCCTATTTGTGTGACCATTGTCATGTCTGAGTCTAAGATAACTCCAAGGCTTTTGGCTTTGGCACTGGGGGTGATGGTTTGTCTGAGGATGGTAGGTGGGTTGGATGTTATGATGTGGTGTTTGTTTCGAGTTTGCGTGGAGGAAGAGGAGTTCTGTTTTGAATCCGTTGAGCTTGAGGGAGATCTCAGTCATCCACTCGTCGATCAATGAGAGGCAGTTTTCCAGGACGTTTCTTGTTGGTGATGCACAGGTAGAGTTGAGTATCATCAGGGTAGGAGTGATAGAGCAGGTTCTAGTTGCTGATGATTTTGAGGAGTGGGTGGAGGTAGATATTAAAGAGCACGGGTGACAGGGGTTATCCTTGAGGGACTCTGCATGTGATTTTACGTGCTTCTGAGGTGAAGGCCCCTAGTTTCACTTTCTGAGATCTGTTCTCTAGTAAGGATGCAAACCAGGGTAGGTCCAAGTCTGTGACTCTGGCTACTTCTGTGAGACAAATGAGCAGGGTCTTGTGGTCTACTGTGTTGAAGGTTGCGCTGAGGTCCAGTAGCACCAGGAGGCACGATTCTCCTACATCTGCTGCTTCGAGGGCATCATCCCAGAGTCCCGTTTCAGTCTCGTGTCCAGGGCGGAAACCAGATTGTAATGGATCCATGGGTGTCCAGATGGGGCTGTAGCTGTTGTACTACTGCTTTCTCGATAATCTTGGAGAGGGTGTTGAGGCTTGTGACAGGTCTAGGGTTGTTTGAGTTTTTGGGGTGAAGGTTGGGCTTCTTTAGGAGGGGGTTGATTATGCCTTGCTTGAGGGAGATCGGCACGATTCCTTCATTGAATGACAGGTTTATGAGGTGTGTTATGGTGGGTGCCAGGATGTTGGTGCATTCTTTCAGAAGTTTTGTGGGAATAATGTTGTTTGGTGATGTGCTGTCTCGGAGGCTTCTGATTATGGTTTTGGTGGTGTCAATGGTGATTGGTACCAGGGTGAATCTTGGTGGTTGTGGAGAATTTGTGTGTTTTTTGTCTTGTTGCTGTGACCGGGCGGAGTTGCTTGCTATGTTATGTTGAATTTCTACTCAAATGTTTGTGATTTTGTCAATGAAAAAGTCAGATAGCTCATTGCAGAATTCTTGTGTTTTCTTTGCTGGTGGCTCAAGACAGATGGGGTTTATAGTCTGAGCACCTAGTATGAAGAGCTCGTGGGGGCGGTTAATGGCTTTTGAGATGGTGTTTGAGAAGTGTTCTTTTTTTTGCTGTGAAGATGGCTTTGTGGTATTTAGTAGCGAGTGATTTGTAGTTTGTGTGGTTGTCTGTAGTTGGGTTCCTTCTATTTATATACAGTCACGGCCAAAAATACTAGCACCCCTGCATTTCTGTCAGATAATGCACCACTTCACCCAGAAAATTGTTGCAATTACAAATATTTAGGCATTCTCATGTTTATTTCTATTGTTTGAATTGGTATGATACAAAAAAAGTGGAGAGAAAAAAGCCAATTCTGACACATTCCACGCAAAACTCAAAAAATGGACTGGACAAAATTATTCGCACCATCAATTTAATATTTAGTAGCACACCCCTTGGAAAAAATAACTAAAATCAATCACTTCCTGTAACCATCAATGAGTTTGTTACACCTCTCTACTGGAGTTTTGGACCACTCTCGCCATCTGCTCCAGGTCTCTCAGATTGAAAGGATTCCTTTTCCCAACTGCTGTTTTGAGATCTCTCCAAAGGTGCTCTATATGATTGAGTTCTGGACTCATTGCTGGCCAGTTCAGTAGTCTCTAGTGCTTTGTCCTAAACCATTTCTGGGTGCTTTTTTATGTGTGCTTTGGGTCATTGTCCAGCTGTACTGTAAGACCCATGACCTCTGACAAAGACCAAACTTTCTGACAGTGGGCCCTACATTGCACTACAGAATTCTTTGGTAGTCTTCAGATTTCATAATGCCATGCACACAGTCAAGACACCCATTGCCTGAAGCAGCAAAGCAACCCCAAAACATCAGTTAACCTCCACCATGTTTGACTATAGGGACTGTATTCTTTCTTTTGTTTAAAAGCCTCATTTCTTTTTCTGAAAACCGTAGAATGATGGGCTTTACCAAAAAGCTGTAATTTTGTTTTGTCTGTCCACAGCACATTCTCCTAAAAGGATGTTGGCTTCCTTAGGTAAGTTTTGGCAAACTCCAATCTGGATTTTTTATGTTTCTGTGTCAGCAGTGGGGTCCTCCTGGGTCTCCAACCATTGCGTCCCTTTTCATTCAGATGGCGACGTATATTGTGAGATGACACATTTGTACCTGTGCCTGAAGTTCAGCTTGAATTTGTCTGGAAGTTGATCGAGGTTCTTTATCCACCATTCGAACAATCCTTCGTTGCAATCTTTGATCAATTTTTCTGTTTTGTCTACGTCCAGGGAGATTAACTACAGTACCATGGGCTGTAAACGTCTTGACAATGTTGTTCACAGTGGACACAGGAACATTAAGATCTCTGGAGATGGACTTGTAACCTTGTCCATGATTTCCCACAATTTTTGTTCTCAAATCCTCAGACAATTCTTTGCTACTCTTTCTCTTCTCCATGCTCTGTGTGGCACACAGAGACACACAACAGAAAGGTTGAGTCAATTTTTTACCATTTTAACTGGTTGCCTGTGTGTTTTCTATATTGTCAACACCTGTTAATTGATACAGGTGAGTTTAATTACAAATTACAGGAGCATCAAAAACTTGGAATGCAATAATTTCTTACAATTTTGAGAAGATAAGAAAAAATTTGTCCAGTCCATTTTTGGAATTTTGCATTGAATGTATCAGATTTGCCTTCTTTTTTCTCCACTTTTTTGTGTCATACCAATACAAACAAAAGAAATAAACATGAGAATGCCAAAACAGTTGCAATTGCAACAATTTTCTGGTTGAAGTGGTGCATTATCTGACAGAAATTCAGGGGTGCCAATATTTTTGGCCAAGACAATATATATATATATATATATATATATATATATATATATATATATATATATATATATATATATATATATATATACTGTATATATGTATGTATATATTTATTTATATATATATATATATATATACTGTATATATATATATATATATATATATATATATATATAGATAGATAGATAGATAGATAGATAGATAGATAGATAGATAGATAGATAGATAGATATTTATATCCATATAGATATATAAAAAAACAAATAGGCTTAGCATGCCTTTGTGTTAGCGCTCAAGCGAAAACCACAACAGAATTTTGTAGCAAGCTCAATAGAAATTTATGAGGCGTGGGATTTAGTGCGGCCGTACTCAGTTGTACTTTTGAACTACTACAACATAAGAGGTTTCTCTTTCTCTCCCGGACTCTGGTGCCCTCCCCACCCCCTTCTCTACCATATATATATATATATAGCAAATAGGAGTCTTAGGGGGGACTGAAAGGGTTTTTTCCCTGTTTTTTTTGCCATGTGCTGCTGGCAGCCATTTTACTCACCTCTCTTGCTGATTATGGTGCATTGTGGGGGATGCTGCTCATTTCCTGCACTTCCTTTTATGGCCAGACTGGTGTGCATCATCTGTGTGAGACAGGATGCAGTCTCAGAATTGTGATGTCATCACTTATTATTTAAAGGGCCTCTGTTCAGTATGCTTTGCCTTTGCGTTGTCTCAGACCTGTTTGTGAGAGTTCCTGTGTATTACCTGGCTGCCTGACGTCCTTCCTGGTTCCTGATCCCTGGCTTGTTCCTGACTTTGCTGTTTTCCTTGTTCCTGATTCCAGCTTGTCTGACTATTCGCTTTGACTCCTGACTCGGCTCGTCTGACTACCAGCTCTGGTTTTGACTCCTGGCTTGTTATTTGACTTGTGGACTTTTTATTATTTTTTGCTATTAATAAAGGTGTGACTATTTTTGCACTTCTCGTCCGAGTCTGATTCCTGGCACCCTGACATTACACAAAGGCCACGAATCCTGATGGTGCTAATAATCCACCTTTACCTGCCTTCATTTCCAGGATGGATGTACAGGATCACCGCTTGGATCCATTTGCACTAGCCCTGCAAAACCTGCTGACTCGCACTGCACATTTGGACCAAAGTGTCCCGCAAGTTATGGCTGCTCCTGTTTCCGCTGCTGCACCTATGCCTACCAGGAGCATGTCTGGTTCTGCACCTCTACCTCAGCGATATGGAAGCGATCATATTCAGTGCAGAGGGTTTTTGAACCAGGTGGGCATTTACTTTGAGATGTTACCTAAGGCGTTTCCCTCTGACAGAGCTAAGGTGGGATTTCTTATCTCGTTACTCTCTGACACAGCTCTTGCCTGGGCTAATCCCTTGTGGGAGACTAATAAACCTGTGATTTCAAATTACCCTGAATTTGTGGCCTCCTTTCGAAGGGTATTTGATGTTCCGGCTCGCTCCTCCTCTGCTGCTAAACGACTCATGTCCATACAGTAAGGTACAAGATCTGTTGCTCAGTATGCTATTGAGTTCCGTACGCTTGCCGCAGAGGTAGGTTGGAACAATGAAGCCCTTGTTGCCGCCTTCTTTCATGGACTCTCTGATGTGATTAAAGACAAAGTTGCTGCCAGAGATTTACCAGAGGATATTGAGGCATTGGTGTCTCCATGGATCCTGACAAGTTATCTGCAGTTCTGCAGTGGCCTCGATCAGTTGGTCTTCGGTCTATTCAACGTTTTTTGGGGTTTGCCAATTACTATAGAAAGTTTATTAAAAACTTTTCTTCCTTGGTCAAACCTATCACAGACATGACCCGTAAAGAGAATGATCCACTTTTTGGTCACCTACTGCCATTAAGGCCTTTGATATTCTTAAGACTGCCTTTGCTGCCGCTCCAGTTCTGGCTTATCCTAACCCTGTCCTGCCTTTCGTTCTTGAGGTTGATGTGTCTGAGACTGGAGTAGGTGTCCTCTTGTCTCAACGTCCAACACCTCACGGTTCCTTGCATCCGTGTGGTTTCTTCTCTAAGAAATTGTCTCCAGCGGAGTGCAATTATGAAATTGGCGACAGGGAATTACTGGCCATAATTTTGGCACTCAAGGAATGGAGGCATCTTCTCGAGGGTACTAGCATGCCAGTGCTCATTCTTACTGACCACAAGAATTTAACTTATCTATCTGAAGCAAAACGTTTGTCGCCCCGACAGGCCAAATGGGCGCTATTTTTGTCTCGGTTGAATTATGTGGTCTCCTGCCTGCCTGGTAGTAAGAATGTTAGGGCTGATGCACTCTCTCGACAATTTTCGCCTCTGTCCAAGGAGGAGTCTGTACCTACTCCTGTTATACCTCCTGATCATATTTTGGCTACCATATGTACTAATTTGACTTCTCCCTTAGGGAAGGAGATCCTGGCTGCACAAACCAATGCACCTCCTGAGAAACCTAGTGGTAAGTGTTTTTGTTTTGTTCCTGAGAATCTTCAAACTAAACTTTTGCACACTTACCACTATCCTAAAGCGGCAGGTCACCCAGGCAAGAACCAAATGATTTGGTCTTTCACTCGACAATTCTGGTGGCCAAGTCTTTGTTCTAATGTTGCTGCGTTTGTAGTCTCCTGCTCAGTTTGTGCACAGAATTAGACTCCTCAACGTCTTCCTGTGGGTCTTCTTCAACCTATTGCTAGTGGTGAGCATCCTTGGACACATCTTTCCATGGACTTCATTGTCGAGCTCCCTGTTTCCAATGGCAATACTGTTATCCTTATGGTGGTTGACCGCTTTTCTAAAATGTCACATTGCATTCCCTTGATGAAGCTGCCTATCGCTCAGGAGCTTGCTTCAATTTTTGCCCGGGAGGTCTTCCGTTTACATGGGTTACCCAAGGAGATAGTGTCGAACCGGGTAGCCAGTTTGTCTTCAGATTTTGGCGTTCCTTTTGTGCTCAAATGGGGATCCAGCTTTCCTTCTCATCGGCATATCACCCTCAATCCAATGGGACTGCGGAACAGTCTAATCAAGCTCTGGAAAGTTCCTCCGTTGCTATGTCTGAGATCACCACAATAATTGGTCTGAACTGTTACCTTGGGCAGAGTTTGCTCGTAATAGTGCTATTAATGCTTCCTCCAAGTAAACCCCGTTCATGGCAAATTATGGGTTTCAACCATCCTTATTGCCCGATTCATTCATGTCTCAGGGTATTCCGGCTTTGGAGGAGCATCTCCGGGAACTCCGTTCCACGTGGTGCAGATTCAGGATTGCCTTCATCATTCTATGCAGCGCCAAAAGTTCCAGGCTGATCGTAGGCATCTGCCCGCACCTTCCTACCAGGTTGGTGAGAGAGTTTGGCTGTCCTCCCACAACTTGAACCTATGTGTACATATGAGAAGACAATTAAGATTGTATAAATCAATTAATTAATTTAGGATTCCTGTAAGCCCATACCCCTCATCCCCTCTATAACTTGAATAAAGAGGTTACACAAAGATCGTTTTGGAACAGGATTTAGACCTTCCTCCTGAAACAGTTAACCTTCTGTTGGGGAGGTGAGGACTACACCTGCAAGAAAAGAACGGATGATTGGGTACTTGAGGGAAAAGGAGCTGAGATCCACAGTGGCTATATGCCACACAGAGCTTCATTCATACCTCATATAAGCTGAGGTTGTTACACGTGGGTGTTCAATTGGCTACATTGTTTTGAATTATTTTCAAGTTACACAACATACTACACTAGGAAGGCCTTTTTTGCTGTGCGCCCTTACCTCTTTTGTTTTAGATTTTCCTTGGAGGATCTCTCTTGCTAAGTGGACTCCTTTATTCACCTGGGATTAGGCTGCGAGTGAGAAATACCTTTCTTTTTGTCTACTCTCCCCCCTTCACATGTGATTTGACGTTTTGGGACTAAAACAAGGAGAGACTTGTACTCAAAAGACATTACTGATATTTAAAAGTGGATATCTATATTTACTAGCACTGTATTACTCTGTTTTGGAATATATATATATATATATATATATATAGTGAACAGTGTTGTAGGACAGGATCCGGTGTCAATCCTCAACATCCCAAACAATGACAGCCAGCACAAGAGATTAGAAATATCACCATTTAATTTCAATTAAATGGTGATATTTCTAATCTCTTGTGCTGGCTGTCATTGTTTGGGATGTTGAGCATTGACACCGGATCCTGTCCTACAACACTGTTCACTATTTGGATTCACATTGGCCGAGCACAGAGTGGTTGTGATTGCTGGTGAGTGCTGATTCACTGTACATATATATATATATATATATATATATATATACAGTGTATATATATATATATACAGTGTATATATATACAGTGTATATATATATATATATATCCATATAGATATATGAATATATAAAAAAAACAAAGATATTTAAAATAATTTGTAACACACCTTTGGCTTAGCGTACCTTTTGTGTTAGTGCTCAAGCGAAAGCCACAACAGAGTTTTGTAGCAAGCTCCATAGAAATTTGTGAGGTGTGGGATTTAGTGTGGCCATGCTCTCTGACAATCATATGTTAGCATGCCTGATGCTTTTGCTCGAGTGTTACTTTTTTACATCAAACTTTTAATATGAGTGGAAGAATAAGAGCACTACTGATTTAAAGTGATGGTAAATATAATTTAATCGAGTTTCATTTATATTTTTTAATCATAACCTTTTTTTTTTAGAGGCTTACAAAAAAATTTTGCCCAACATTAGTATATATAGGTCCTCTAAGGCTGCCTCCTCACCCGTAGTTTTTTTTTTTTTTTTGGGGACTTCTTACTGTCACCCAAACAAAAGCGTAGCCATACGGTTCGCTGTTTTCTATATAGGGTTTAATCCTTGCACAATGTTGTCTACAGGAAAAAAATGGCAAAGGGAAGGAGGAAAACATAGAAATGGGGAATTAGTAAAACGTATTGTAAATTGACATACCAATTAAATAAATGTAAAAAATAGTGGATTGCTTAACATACTAACTTATAATATAATGGTAGATTATCACTTTAACTTGAGAGGTGTTACTGCTCAACACCAATAATATTTTTCCACTCCACTGTTAGTCTGGGCCAAAATAAATGAAAATGCAACTTTATGCATGTCTGTCACCAAGAAACAGAGGTTCATTTCTGCAGTTGTCTACAAAAAGCATAGCTTTTCTATAGACAATACCGTATTGAAAATGTCTTTATTCTACTCAAAAACTATGGCATCAAACACAGTTTTTATCTGTTTTTATAGTATTTACATGTAGCTGATATGGTATTCGATAGCAAGAACAGAAATGTCTTTTAATTACAAGCACGGAGATTACGAGTTTGGCGTTAGTCTTAAAAAGCAGCGTTGAGAGGTCCCAACGCTGCTTTTTACCTAACGCTGGTATTACGAGTCTGACAGGAACAGGCTCACCGCTCACTTTTCTTCCGCGACTCGAGTCTACCGCAAATCCCCTTACGTCAATTGCGTATCCTATCTTTTTAATGGGATTTGCCTAACGCTGGTATTACGAGTCTTGGAAGAAGTGAGCGGTAGACCCTCTCCTGTCAAGACTTCTACCGCATTTAAAAGTCAGTAGTTAAGAGTTTTATGGGCTAACGCCGGAACATAAAACTCTTAACTAAAGTGCAAAAAAGTACACTAACACCCATAAACTACCTATTAACTCCTAAACCAAAGCCCCCCACCCACATCGCAAACACTAAATTAAAAAATTTTAACCCCTAATCTGCCGACCGGACATCGCCGCCACCTACATTATACCTATGAACCCCTAATCTGCTGCCCCTAACATCGCCGACACCTACATTATATTTAATACCCCTAATCTGCCGACCGGACATCGCCGCCACTTTAATAAATGTATTAACCCCTAAGCCGCTGCACTCCCACCTCGCAAACACTAGTTACATTTTTTTAATCCCTAATATGCCTTCCCTAACATCGCCGACACCTACTTACATTTATTAACCCCTAATCTGCCACCCCAACGTCGCTGCTACTATATTAAAGTTATTAACCCCTAAACCTAAGTCTAACCCTAATCCCCCCTAATTTAAATATAATTTAAATTAAACTAAATACATTTAACATAATTAAATAAATTAATCCTATTTAAAACTAAATACAGGGAGTGCAGAATTATTAGGCAAATTAGTATTTTGACCACATCATCCTCTTTATGCATGTTGTCTTACTCCGAGCTGTATAGGCTCGAAAGCCTACTACCAATTAAGCATATTAGGTGATGTGCATCTCTGTAATGAGAATGGGTGTGGTCTAATGACATCAACACCCTATATCAGGTGTGCATAATTATTAGGCAACTTCCTTTCCTTTGGCAAAATGGGTCAAAAGAAGGACTTGACAGGCTCAGAAAAGTCAAAAATAGTGAGATATCTTGCAGAGGGATGCAGCACTCTTAAAATTGCAAAGCTTCTGAAGCGTGATCATCGAACAATCAATCGATTCATTCAAAATAGGCAACAGGGTCGCAAGAAGCGTGTGGAAAAACCAAGGCGCAAAATAACTGCCCATGAACTGAGAAAAGTCAAGCGTGCAGCTGCCAAGATGCCACTTGCCACCAGTTTGGCCATATTTCAGAGCTGCAACATCACTGGAGTGCCCAAAAGCACAAGGTGTGCAATACTCAGAGACATGGCCAAGGTAAGAAACGCTGAAAGACGACCACCACTGAACAAGACACACAAGCTGAAACGTCAAGACTGGGCCAAGAAATATCTCAAGACTGATTTTTCTAAGGTTTTATGGACTGGTGAAATGAGAGTGAGTCTTGATGGGCCAGATGGATGGGCCCGTGGCTGGATTGGTAAAGGGCAGAGAGCTCCAGTCCGACTCAGACGCCAGGTGGAGGTGGAGCACTGGTTTGGGCTGGTATCATCAAAGATGAGCTTGTGGAGCCTTTTCGGGTTGAGGATGGAGTCAAGCTCAACTCCCAGTCCTACTGCCAGTTTCTGGAAGACACCTTCTTCAAGCAGTGGTACAGGAAGAAGTCTGCATCCTTCAAGAAAAACATGATTTTCATGCAGGACAATGCTCCATCACACACGTCCAAGTACTCCACAGCGTGGCTGGCAAGAAAGGGTATAAAAGAAGAAAATCTAATGACATGGCCTCCTTGTTCACCTGATCTGAACCTCATTGAGAACCTGTGGTCCATCATCAAATGTGAGATTTACAAGGAGGGAAAACAGTACACCTCTCTGAACAGTGTCTGGGAGGCTGTGGTTGCTGCTGCACGCAATGTTGATGGTGAACAGATCAAAACACTGACAGAATCCATGGATGGCAGGCTTTTGAGTGTCCTTGCAAAGAAAGGTGGCTATATTGGTCACTGATTTGTTTTTGTTTTGTTTTTGAATGTCAGAAATATATATTTGTGAATGTTGAGATGTTATATTGGTTTCACTGGTAAAAATAAATAATTGAAATGGGTATATATTTGTTTTTTGTTAAGTTGCCTAATAATTATGCACAGTAATAGTCACCTGCACACACAGATATCCCCCTAAAATAGCTATAACTAAAAACAAACTAAAAACTTCTTCCAAAACTATTCAGCTTTGATATTAATGAGTTTTTTGGGTTCATTGAGAACATGGTTGTTGTTCAATAATAAAATTAATCCTTAAAAATACAACTTGCCTAATAATTCTGCACTCCCTGTACTTACCTATAAAATAAACCCTAAGCTAGCTACAATATAACTAATAGTTACATTGTAGCTAATTTAGGATTTATATTTATTTTACAGGCAACTTTGTATTTATTTTAACTAGGTAGAATAGTTATTAAATAGTTATTAACTATTTTATAACTACCTAGCTAAAATAAGTACAAAATTACCTGTAAAATAAATCCTAACCTAAGTTACAATTACACCTAACACTACACTATCATTAAATAAATTACCTAAACTACCTACAATTAATTACAATTAAATTCAATAAACTAAATTACAAAAAAAAAAACCCCACTAAATTATAGAAAATAAAAAAAGAATTACAAGAATTTTAAACTAATTACACCTAATCTAATCCCCCTAATAAAATAAAAAAGCCCCCCAAAATAATAAAATTTCCCTACCCTATACTAAATTACAAATAGCCTTAAAAGGGCCTTTTGTGGGTCATCGCCCTAAAGTAATCAGCTCTTTTACCTGTAAAAGAAAAATACAATACCCCCCCAACATTAAAACCCACCACCCACATACCCCTACTCTAAAACCCACCCAATCCCCCCTTAAAAAAACCTAACACTAACCCCCTGAAGATCTCCCTACCTTGAGCCGTCTTCACCCAGCTGGGCACAAGTGGTCCTCCATACGGCAGAAGTCTTCATCGGATCGGGGCAGAAGAGGTCCTCCAGACGGCAGAAGGCTTCATCCAAGCGGCATCTTCTATCTTCATCCTTCCGGAGCGGAGCCATCTTCAATCCAGCCGACGCGGAGCCATCCTCTTCAAACGACGTCCTAACGAAGAATGAAGGTTCCTTTAACCCCTTAACGACCAAGGACGTGCAGGGTACGTCCTCTAAAAAAAGTCAGTTAACGACCAAGGACGTACCCTGCACGTCCTCGGTGTGGAAAGCAGCTGGAAGTAATCCTGCTCACTTGCAGCTGCTTTCCGGTTATTGCAGTGATGCCTCGATATCGAGGCATCCTGCAATAACCATTTTAAGCCATCCGGTGCAGAGAGAGCCACTCTGTGGCCCTCTCTGTACCGGACTTCGGTGGCTTTCTTTGTTGGTGGGTGGGATCCGGTGTGGGAGGCGGGTGGCGGCCATCGATGGCCCTGATGATGTGGAGGGGGGCGGGATCGTGGGCGGGGATGACCGGGGGCGTGCACGGGCGCGTGGGTGGGGGCGGGCGCGTGCACGGGGAGGGAGCGGGTGGGAACCGCTACACTACAGAAAATTTTATAGCAAAAGTTGGTAAAAGTGGGGGATAAAAATGTTATAAAAACCATCAGTTAGGGGGTGGGGGTTGGTCTGTGGGGGGGGGGAAGCTACACTACATAAAAAAACATAATTATTTTGCAAACTGGGTACTGGCAGACAGCTGCTAGTACCCAAGATGGCCCCCAATAAGGCAGAGGGGGAGGGTTAGAGAGCTGTTTTCGGGGGGATCAGGGAGGTTGGGGGCTAAAGGGGGACCCTACACAGTAGCATATGTAAATATGCTATAAAACAATTCAAAAAAATTCAAAGATACATTTTTATTTTAGTGCTGGCAGACTTTCTGCCAGTACTTAAGATGGCGGGGACAATTGTGGGGTGGGGGAGGGAAGGGAGCTGTTTGGGAGGGATCAGGGGGTGTGATGTGTCAGGTGGGAGGCTGATCCCTACACTAAAGCTAAAATTAACCCTGCAAGTTCCCTACAAACTACCTAATTAACCCCTTCACTGCTAGCTATAATACACGTGTGATGCGCAGCAGCATTTAGCGGCCTTCTAATTACCAAGAAGCAACGCCAAAGCCATATATGACTGCTATTTCTGAACAAAGGGGATCCCAGAGAAGAATTTACACCCATTTGTGCCATAATTGCACAAGCTGTTTGTAAATATTTCATGTCAATTTGTATATTTGTAAATATCCATGTCAATGGATATTCAGGGATTCCTGAAAGATATTAGTGTCCCAATGTAACTAGCGCTAATTTTGAAAAAAAGTGGTTTGGAAATAGCAAAGTGCTACTTGTATTTATGGCCCTATAACTTGCAAAAAAAGCAAAGAACATGTAAACATTGGGTATTTCTAAACTCAGGACTAAATTTAGAAACTATTTAGCATGGGTGCTTTTTGGTGGTATTAGATTTTGGGGGTCAAAGTTAGAAAAAGTGTGTTTTTTTCCATTTTTCCTCATATTTTATATTTTTTTTTATAGTAAATTATAAGATATGATGAAAATAATGGTATCTTTTGAAAGTCCATTTAATGGCGAGAAAAACGGTATATAATATGTGTGGGTACAGTAAACGAGTAAGAGGAAAATTACAGCTAAACACAAACACTGCAAAAATGTAAAAATAGCCTTGGTCCCAAACGGACAGAAAATGGAAAAGTGCTGTGGTCATTAAGGGGCTAAATGACATCATCCTAGATGTTGTCCCTTGAATTCCAATTGGCTGATAGGATTCTATCAGCCAATCGGAATTAAGGTAGGTAAAATCCTAGTGGATCCTGATTGGATCAGCCAATAGGAGTTTTCCTACCTTAATTCCGATTGGCTGATAGAATCCTATCAGCCAATCGGAATTCAAGGGATGCCATCTTGGATGACGTCATTTAAAGGAACCTTCATTCTTCGTTAGGATGTCGTTTGAAGAGGATGGCTCCGCGTCGGCTGGATTGAAGATGGCTCCGCTCCGGGGGTTAGTGTTAGGTTTTTTTAAGGGGGGATTGGGTGGGTTTTAGAGTAGGGGTATGTGGGTTTTAATGTTGGGGGTATTGTATTTTTCTTTTACAGGTGAAAGAGCTGATTACTTTGGGGCAATGACCCGCAAAAGGCCCATTTAAGGGCTATTTGTAATTTAGTATAGGGTTTTATTTTTTTGGGGGGCTTTTTTATTTTATTAGGGGGATTAGATTAGGTGTAATTAGTTTAAAATTCTTGTAAATATTTTTTTATTTTCTGTAATTTAGTGGTTTTTTTCGTAATTTAGTTTATTGAATTTAATTGTAATTAATTGTAGGTAGTTTAGGTAATTTATTTAATGATAGTTTATTGTAAGGTGTAATTGTAACTTAGGTTAGGATTTATTTTACAGGTAATTTTGTACTTATTTTAGCTAGCTAGTTATTAAATAGTTAATAACTATTTAATAACTATTCTACCTAGTTAAAATAAATATAAAGTTGCCTGTAAAATAAATATAAATCCTAAGATAGCTACAATGTAACTATTAGTTATATTGTAGCTAGCTTAGGGTTTATTTAATAGGTAGGTATTTAGTTTTAAATAGGATTCATTTATTTAATTATGTTAAATGTATTTCGTTTAATTTAAATTATATTTAAGTTAGGGGGGTTAGGGTTAGGGTTAGACTTAGGTTTAGGGGTTAATAAATTTATTATAGTAGTGGCGACATTGGGGTCAGAAGATTAGGGGTTAATAAATGTAGGTAGGTGTCGGCGACATTGGGGGTGGCAGATTAGGGGTTAATAAAATGTAACTAGTGTTTGCTAGGCGGGAGTGCGGCGGTTTAGGGGTTAATACATTTATTAAAGTGGCGGCGATATCCGGTCGTCAGATTAGGGGTTAATAATTGTAGGTAGGTGGCAGCGACATTGGGGCAGCAAATGAGGGGTTTATAAGTATAATGCAGGTGGCGGCGATGTTGGGGGCAGTAGATTAAGGGTTCATAGGGATAATGTAGGTGGTGGCGGTGTCCAGAGCGGCACATTAGGGGTTAATAATATAATGTAGGTGTCAGCGATAGCGGGGGCGGCAGATTAGGGATTAATAAGTGTAAGATTAGGGGTGTTTAGACTCAGGGTTCATGTTAGGGTGTTAGGTGTAGACATATTTTTTATTTTCCCATAGGAAACAATGGGGCTGCGTTAGAAGCTGGACGCTGCTTTTTTGCAGGTGTTAGGTTTTTTTTCCAGCCAGCTCAGCCCCATTGTTTCCTATGGGGAAATCGTGCACAAGCACATTTAGCCAGCTTACCGCTACAGTAAGCAACGCTGGTATTGAGGTGAGATGTGTAGCAAAATTTTGCTCTACGCTCAACTTTTGGCGGCTAACGCCAGGTTTAAAAAACCTGTAATACCAGCATTGGCATAAGGTAATGTTAGAAAAAAAAGCCTCGTTAGCAACGCACCCCTGTTAACGCCAAACTCGTAATCTCGCCGATGGTTTTTAGTGTCCCTTTAATGTCCCTTTATATTCTGTTCTAAAAATGGCTGGCACAGTTATTAGATCGATATATTTCTTAGCCATCATCAATTGTCTTCCAAAAAAGATCGGAAATTAGCTTTCAGTTCAGTACATAAACAAGTGGTTGAAAATGACGACATATATAATATACTTGCTGATGAATACACTTTCAGTAAGTACATAATATACCCTGATGATGTATCTCTAAATACATCTAATTTATACTATACAGATGATCAAGAAGATACTTTTTCCATGTCCTATATCCCTAGTTTTATTTATTAAAAAAGCAACATGAGTTCTGGCAAACATAGGTAAAATATAATTGAATTCAGTATAGAAAAAGAACAATCTTTTGTGAAAATAAAAAAATAATAAAAATGAAATAAAAGGTTTGCCAATGAAGCATAATTTACAAGATTAGGATTTCTTTAAAACTAATGATATAAATTTGTTTTGAAGACTTAACAGATTTTTTGTATTTCTGCAATGCTCAACAAATACCAGAAAAAGCAACTTCATAAGGGAATGTCTAGATAAGATAAAATATTATTTATGGCTATGTATAATTTACGTTCTATACACACCAGTTTACTTTTGAACAGATAATGATTATTTTGTTTGATACTATCACATATACATTCCATTGCAAGTGGGTTTTAATGCTTCACACCTCTTAAATCATATGTTTATAACTAAAAGGACAACATATGATATTATTAAACATTGCCCATCGAGTGTCAGGTTATCCAGAATTTATTGACCCAATGAGAATTTGTAATAGCTGTTCCAAAACAAAACAAAGATCTCATTCAGCCAGATAAAACACTGAAGACCCGGGGGAGTATGTACAGGGGTCTCTGAGGTCTCAGTTGGGAATGGCCCACACCTCTAGGGGCGGCACAGGATTTGTGTGAGGTCAGTGTTTCACCCGCATCATGTGTGGCTACTCTGTGTGCCCCCATGCAAAACAGGACTTATAGTTTAAGGAATATGTAATTATTTCCCTTTTCAATATGGTAGCAGGGTTTCCAAAATGGCCACCACAATGAAGCCGTACAAAAAAACTGACACCATATTTATATAGGAAGGCTGCTGAATTGCATATTCTCTGGCGCATACTAACCAAAGGGGAAGGGTGACTCGCAGAGAGAAGCAGCTCCTCTTTCCGCTTATTACAAACCAGCAAGAAAGGGTGTTGTTGAAACTGGGGACCCTCAACAACCTTTTCCCTAGGGCCCAGTGAAGTCTAGTTTCGCCCCTAACTGAAGGGCATACATGTGGCCTCTGACTCTTAGGATGGATAACTTAGCTATAGATTTATTTTTTAAGCATATATACTGATAGTCACAGTCAGTTGTTTGATTAATTGATCATAAGCAATGATTGTTGGGTAGCTGTTCACATGGGTTGTGTTTCCACCATACTTAATCAAAAGAACATTAACTTCAATATGTAATTTTCCATAAAATACTTATAATCTGTTATATGTAGTAAAAAACAAACAACTTGTGTTGTTTATTTTAACCACTTTTACTCAGTAGGGGAGGATTACATAATACATTTCAAAATAATGCAGTCTGTATTAACAAAATTACAGTGGTTAGCTGTGTCCCCTTAAAGGGACATGAAGAAAAAATGTTTTCAGGATTCAGATAGAGTATGCAATTTTAAGCAACTTTGTAATTTACTCCTATTATAAACCTTTCTTCGTTCGTTGGTATCCTTATGTGAAAAGCAGGAACCCAGGGTGCTAAACCAAAAATGGGCCTGCTCCTAAGCTTACATTCCTGCTTTTTCAAATAAATATGCGCTTTCTAAATCATGAAAAAAAAGGTTTCATGTCCCTTTAAGTAGCAAGTCTGGATTGTACCTATAGTACATTTTGAGTGAAAGCCTCAGGTCGATAACATCTGGAGGCCAGAAAGTTCAGCCGTGCTAAATCCCTCACCTTATATTTAAAGATAAAAATATTTTTTTACTGAGTCAAGAACTAAACTATTTCAACTATTTATATTTTTAAAATTAAAAAGTGGTGTTAATATTGTTTTAAAGGGATATGGTGAATGGCATGGTGTTGGTCTAGTAAGGGTGCAAAGGTGTACATGTATGTGCGTGGATTTGTATGTGTGTATGTATGTATGTGCATGGATTTGCATGTGTGTATCTATGTATGTGCGTGGATTTGTATGTGTGTATGTATGTATGTGCGTGGATTTGTATGTGTGTATCTATGTATGTGCATGGATTTGCATGTGTGTATCTATGTATGTGCATGGATTTGTATGTGTGTATGTATGTATGTGCGTGGATTTATATGTGTGTATCTATGTATGTGCATGGATTTGTATGTGTGTATGTATGTATGTGCGTGGATTTGTATGTGTGTATCTATGTATGTGCATGGATTTGCATGTGTGTATCTATGTATGTGCATGGATTTGTATGTGTGTATGTATGTATGTGCGTGGATTTATATGTGTGTATCTATGTATGTGCATGGATTTGTATGTGTGTATGTATGTATGTGCTGGAGTGCAATTACTCCCAACTTGTAATCTGAATGATGATGACAGTATAGGCCATGCTATACATTCTCTGGTATCTTTTATTTTCTTGTGCTCTATTCACAGTGCAGGCAGCAATATTGATAGTGCACTCTGGGCTATCAATAGTGATCCACTTTTAATCTGGGCCCTAATTTATTGTATGGAGAAATTGGGAATCTAGAGGAACCTATATCCCCTAAATACAGCATACAAGTGGGGATTCACTTCTTTCAAATGAAGGGTCACACTCCCCTCTTTAATAGCAGGGGATTGATGTAGATATTGCATTGAACTTTCCAACAGGTATTATTAAGGATGTTATAGTCTCTAAAATAGATCCATGCATTCCTATACAAGTACTAAATTTGGTAAAATGTCCTCTCATTTCAAAGAAGAGTGTTCTTTAATTGAGGGGTCACATGGTCAAGTGACTAGTGTGTCATTCACAGAGGAGTCAGATGCCCAAGTGGCTATTAAGTGATCACCAATAGAAACAATAGCAATCACCTTATCCATAAATATATGGAACAAAATCACAGAGACTGGTGTTGAGTCACTGTTGACTCCCTTTTGCCCCAAGACTCCTTAAACCTTGAATCCTCTATTTTGAAATACAATTTAATATAATAGTCCATCTACTTAATATACAAACTCAGGTTGCTTAATTCTTTTTATATATACTGAATCTATTTATTTTTAAAGATTTACTTGATGTTTTACATCCTGAAATGCCTAACCAAAGAGATCTAAGTAGCCTGGAAAGCTAACAATCATACGCTACTCTGCTTTTAAATAGTATCAACTTTAATCTACTTCCCCCACCCACATATTTTTATTTAACATATAACAGCATATGTTTCACTACATGTCTAAAAAACAGTTTAAAAATAGGCATTTTCAATCTTGGTAGAGTAGGCTTTCTTACTACTGATCACCGTTAGCTAAAATGTCATATAATTTCCTATTTAATATATGTACATCATATGTGCCATTATTTTCTTATAAAATCCATGGTGTAACTTTACTGCTAGCTAGCAATCACTTGATTACAAATTCTGATGTCAGCATCAACCTCCATTAAGTGATTACAGTGCAGTAATGGCATTTCTAGGAGTAAATCTTTAGCACCTGTCTGCAGTTTAATTTCTTTCAGATTGCCCTGTGCTTTTACTTCTATCTTTAGCTTTTTTGAAGCTGAAGTAGACATGAAAACTGACATCAATCTCAAGGTCACAAAATGAACAGCTTTATACCATATTGCTGTATAAGATGAGCATTTAGAAATGCCCTATACAGATAATTTGGGGGTTGATTCTCTATGTTGTGTACATGTGTTTTTTTTAACATACTTTGTTTTCTTGATAGTATTCACAAATGATAACTAGGACATTTATGCAAATTAGCATGTTTGCAACAAAAGTCTATACAGTTTCTGTTGTGGACCATAAATATAGAAACAATACAACATTTATATTAATTTATTTTAAGTTATAACAAATGAATTAAAGGAACATTAAACACACATATACTGTATATATATATATATATATATATATATATATATATATCCTATATTATAAAAGACAAGAGTTTGTCTGAAGCCGTCATGCGCAGTTCAGACAAACTCTTGCAGCTGATCGCACGCGCACCCACCCGACAGCAGCGCGAGGACCGGGCAGCACAGCTGATCGCACGCGCAGGGGAGAGAAACAAAGAAACAAAACACACAACACGGCCCGTGTGAACGGGCTTTAGGACTAGTATATAAATAAAACTCTGCAATATACTTTCTTCATTTATTCTATCCCCCTTTCCTGTAATTCTATTGTGAAATTGTGAGCTTTTCAGTTCCTGATAGAAATGGAAGTGCAGAGCACTAGTGACCCATTTATAACTGTCCCTAATTGGTCACAGCAGAGAAGGTAACCAAAGTTAAAACATGACAGTTCCCATTGTTTTATAGACACTAAAACTTTACACTTATTTTGTCAATATTTAAACAGCTAATGAAACTTAAAAAATATATATCTATATGTTACTCTCAGACTAATCTTTTCTTTAAGTGCATCATTCTATCTAGCATTTATTTAGTGTTTAATATCCCTTTAATGGAAATTAACTGGTTAAGTCAATGGGGCCTATTTATCAAAGGTCTATTTATTTGGGCCAATACGCTCTCCGCATTTAACATTGCACCAGCAGCTCACAAGAGCTGCTGGTGCAACGCCGCCCCCTGCTGACTCGCAGCCAATCGGTCGCCAGCAGGGAGGTGTCAATCAACCTGATCGTACTCGATCGGGTTGATTTCCGGCGATTCCTGTCTGCCTCATCAGAGCAAGCGGATAGGGTTATGGTTAGACCGCTGCTTCATAACTGCTGTTTCTGGGGAGTCTAAAGACTCGCCAGAAACACGGGCCCACAAGCTCCGTTCGGAGCTTGATAAATGTGCCCCATAGTATAGAGGAAAAAATAAGAATAGTGAATATGTAGGCAATGATGCAAGTGTTGCCATAACAGTACAAAATAATCCACATGTTCTATGCAAGACATTACAATGTTTAAAAAGTGAGCATTTCATGGACATAACATATTACAATGAGAAATTCTCACAAGTATAAATCTTTATTTATTCTTTTAAAAATAAATATCTAAAAACATAATACTTTAAATGTTACTATCAGAAACACTTTCAGGGATAGATCCCAAGCACAGCACAATTGATAGCACCGGATGCATTGTTTTGCCTGACCTTGAGCAAAGAATAAACTGATATTACAAGTGGATGGTTAAATATCTTAACTGAAACATCAACACAGCTAAAACTTTTTTAGCCTCCATTTAATGGAAAGCACAGGTAGCGATATTAGCTCGCTCATTTTGAGGTGTTGCACTCCAGCACAACCCAAAATACTGATGTAAAAATACCACAGACTATCTTGAGCGATATTGATTGCTATAATAGCGCTATAATGTTTGTACATAACTTGTAATCTAGGCCTCTATAGTAATGCAAACTACAGCAAAAGTATGCGTATTTGCTATGTAACGACATTCTCCATCAATTGCAAATATGTCTCAATTATCTAAGCTAAAAATATTATAAACTTCGAAATTAGTATATAAGTTTTACAACAAGAGACAGTCCATTTTTGTTATGAATTACACGAGGTGAAAGCAAATGGGACAGGGGAGTTCATGTCTCTGTGTGAAATTCTTCTTGGGATTCTTTGGGGTCCTGCAACGCCACACATTGATGTCTCAATAGCATTTCAATGCCTGGTTAAAAGCTTTTGCAGTTGTGGGTGGCAGCCTATCAGTGAGGTCTAGACTATTGGGAACTACAATTACCAGTGGTTACAGGGTATAACCATGAGCACCTGCACCACCAGTTCAACTGGGCTCTTAAAAGGTGTTTCTTTTCCACCCCTTTCTTTATTCGAAGGGGCAGAGGAATTGGATAGGGTTGTGTGAGTGTGAGACTGTTCTAGTGCACAGATAAATGACTTGGCCCAGGTGCTTCAGGCCCTTGCCATGGCTCTGAACAAATATTTTATAACCAGAACCTTGAGCACACCTAAAAGTAGTGCCCCACTCCCTTGTATTTCCACTTACCACTTTTTTGCAAATATGCCATATTGCTAAATAAATATATTGCAAGTTCTTATTAGCTGAACTAATAGACTCATAATAAAGTAGAAAAGATATTTAGCACTAATATGCAGAAATGTATAAATCCATAAATCTCTGGCAATAATATACATTTAATCTAGACAAAATTAAAGGGAATAAAAGTGATTGTGTTTAACATCAGTAAAATAATACAAATAATATTTGTTCATCTACTACAATATAAATGCTATATTATCAATCATCTTAAGTGACTTGTTCCACCTTATTTTGTTAATAGCAGAAGTGAAAATCATTGTCTAGTTTGCAGGAAGGTCCTTGAATTCGGAACTGTGTCCTGGTATCAATCTGGCTGATTTAAATGTCTTCTAGAAATGCCCTGTAGTCATTGGTGGGCTATCCAGCCACGCCCATGTCCCAAGTAAGGATGCTGGGAGGAGTGCAATATTGTTATTTTACAATCAGAAAATAAATACAAATAGTAATTGTTTCACAGTTCAATAAGATAATACGCAATTATTTTAATATCAAATAACTACATGTTTTTCAACGTAGTCTACCAGGGAAGCACACATTTTAAAACTACTTTTTGTTAAAATTAATAAGAATTTTTACTAGTTACTAGACACTCCAATTTCAATCCAGTGTATGCATAACTGGTGCAAAAAAAAAATTGACTATAAATTGTAAGCAAAACAATCCATTAATTTTCTAGGTGCTGTTTTAATTGTGTATTCAGTTTTAATTTCTCAAGGAAGAGGACCATGCAGATTGTAGTTTTCCACTTTATCATAAACTTATGTAGTTGAGCCACCTTTAATCCTAAATAATTCTAATCATTAAAACATACTGTATAAGGAGAATTCAATTGTATATGTTAAATATTAGATAGAATCTTCCAGAGACATTCAACAGATCCCATCAACACATCATGAAAGTATTTTATATTTAAGCCAATTTCTCAGCCTATTGAATAAAAACTAACATCTTGATATAAAATATCCTTTTATGCCAGCAAAGGAGTATTTTGTATGTTTTACTTCATTCTATATTAAAACAAACAATAATCATTCAAAAATGGTTAGGGTTTTTGTAAAATTAACTACAGAAATCGAGAGAGGAGTTTGCATTTTAATGTACAGTTAATTGTTTAGTTCTATTACTGGAATATGTTTGATGTCAAACTAGTTCTCTATTTTATAAATAAATACATTTTGTCTTTATCAAACTGATTGATGATTGGGGCTACAGTATAATTCTTAAAAATTTAAACAGGTGGTTTAGATTTATTCTGGATTTTATAGAACAAAAATCAAAATTAGCTGTATATTATAAATCCATCAAATTGTGGCATTATGATACACAATATAAAGGCATTTTGTAGAAGTTTTTTACATTCATTATCCAGAATAAAACACAGAGTTTTGTAATTTTAGAATACTGATTCAACATTTACGTAACACAGAAACATTCCTAAGAGTCTGGTTTCTATTGCGAAAGCCTTTCATCTTTACTAATCTATTCTTACAAGATTTTTTTAATTATTGAATTCTGCTGTATTAGTTTTTCTTTTATATTTACAAAGGTTTGGGCTATCAATAATGAAATTAAGAAACAAACAAACTACAGAATGTTTTATTAAAATGAATAGAAAAAAAAAACAATGCAGACATTCCAACTTTCAACATTAAAGCATTCATACCCCTTCTTCCTCTCTCAACCCACAGATGAGTCCCATTACCCAGCATTGGACTTCATTATTTTCCTTTATCTCACTTTCATAAATCCATGTGTCCTACTCTTTCTTTGCGCTTGTTATATTTGTAATGTCAGTTAACATTTTGGGAGTTGGTGATGGTGCCCTGATCTAAGAGTTATCATACATGTAAACAGCTACCTCTTGCATTAACATAACAGTTGTACATTATATATATATTTACCATGTATTTAAAATTGTCTCAATATTTTCTTAATGCAGGGTTAGGTCCAAATGTTTTAAACAAACTATTAAAAATCATTAACGTTAAAGATTTCTCATAGCACAGTTTTCATATGTAAGCAAACTTGAAACTTGTGTCTCATAATAAAAAAAAAAGGAAAATACAGGTCTCATTGGGTCACTGATAGGGACTGTTCACATCTAGATAATCTGAAATTAAGATGACTTTATAATTATCTTATGCCATTTATGTATCATTCTACTCATACCAAGTTAAAATCAGATATCTGGAAAAGGTTAAAAAAAATGTCAACCAAACTTTATAATCATAAATATTTTGTCATTTGCTGACAATGATAAATCACATTTAAAAATAGTATGTGTTTAGGAAGTCATCCCGTTTCATCCTGAACAAAATTGAAGCCCAATAATTTCCAAACATTCTGGCTAAATTTTCCAGAGGAAAGCTTTGAAATTACTAAAATCCTTCAGTTCTCATAATTACCCCATCCCAGTCCTCAGACATGATTTAGCTAGAGCTACAGTGTCACAATGGAATCTTGAGTAGACCAAGAGAGTTCTATGATCCTTCTTTTGTACTTCTCCAAATTTTCTTTGACTATGCTGACTTTGGGCTGTAGACAACTTCCAGTTTCTTCACAAACATCATAGGGGAGAAAATATAAATAATTTCCAATTTCCTACCCCTCCCCTATTTGCCAATATCATTACTGACATTCTGTGGCTGAAATCAACAAATGACATTTAAAAAAAAGCAGTTTCTGCCATCTTCCTAACAGACCTTTTTCTTTAAAAAAAATGTAATGCATTAACCCCGCAGTGGCCAAAGCATCCTGCAATTCAAGTTCAGACAGAGTAGAATGGAATCTTACAGCATAAAAAAGAGAAGCCATTGCAACTCAAGCAGGTAAAAGGAAGTCCCAATTCCCAGTTGGTGAGTATTCAGAATAACCAATTCACTTACCTGTTGACTATCTATGTCTAACATAAATGATGCATGCTATTTGACATGCATGCCTAGAGGGGCACTTTGAGGCACCTTCCACAAGGGGAGGAGGTTTGCTTAATTTTGACAAAATCAGGAAAGTAGTTGTGAATAATGACTCTAGAAAAGGGCCATTTTAAAATTTAAAAAAGTACTTGCAAATATGTGCAAATTGATAGCAGTCTCTGGAAGTCTCCCACAAAGAGTAGTTATTTAAAAAAACTTGAATTTCATTTTAAAATATTAAATATTTTAAAATTATTTTAAAAGATTATACATTTTAAAATATACTTATTAAGCAAAAAATGTAATTAGAGATGTACATTTGGAGATTTTGGGGGTTATTAGATTCCTTTACTTTAATCAAAGTTTTGTTTTCTTTTAAAAAAAAAAAAGTCTTCTAAATTCACTTGAGACAAGTAAATGGAAGCATAGCTGTAAATGCTTTGGGTCTTCATAATTTTAATTTTAGAATATTATATTAGACTCTAATAAAAACATGGAGACATACATTTGAAATACGATGGCCTAACCTTCACACACACTAATTTGCATCATCTACAAAATCAAAATGCATAACCAACTTCTTGATTATATCTAGATAATTTGTCTAAAATAAGTAGAATTATTACCAGTCTTTCTGTTTTCATAAAATACATACGAACAGATGTCATCCATTTTTTCACAGGTCAGTGTCCTCGAAAGAACTGAAATGTCTACATATCATAAATAATGTGTATGTCTTTGAAAAATATACATTTTTTAAATAATTACCTATAATTTAGAAGTCTGCATTTGAACTATTTTAGTCAAATAAAGATGTGTTCATCTACCAGTCTAATAATCTGTTCTTTTTCCTAATGTCTCAACACTTGACAGAGGTTACAATTGCTCAGATGTGTGTAATCAAACCAGGAAATAATTAAATAATTATCACCTTGGATCATAAATAAGTAGTAATGGTTAAAAGATGTGAGGTACAAATCCATTATGCCCTACTTTTTTACATTCTATATTGTATTTTTTTATGTGCTAAATATCTTTTTTAGCTGATTTGGAAAGTACCAATGCTATACATCTATATATCCATTATTGAAGTACTTAGCTGAAAAGATATAACTTAATTATTTTGTATTTGCAGTATATAGCATTCTATATGCCTTTACATTTGTTAAATATTACATAGATATTGCATGTAAGTTTTAAAATTAGTCCAAGATTTGTTATCTTTGTTTTTCATGGACATCCATTTAAATACATTGACCCCTATTTAAGAAAGTCTGGCAGACCTGATCCAACAGTGCGGATCAGGTCCGCCAGACCTCACTGAATACGACGAGCAATATGCCCTCTGCAGACTCGCGGCCAATGGGCAGCAGCAGGGGGGTGTCGATCAACCCGATCGTACTCGATCGGGTTGATTTCTGGTGATGTCTGTCCGCCTGCTCAGAGCAGGCGGACAGGTTATGGAGCAGCAGTCTTTGTGATCGCTGCTTCATAACTGCTGTTTCTGGCGAGCCTGCAGGCTCACCAGAAACATGGGGCATCAAGCTCCATTCAGAGCTTGATAGATAGGCCCCATTGTATACACATTTTTCACATCTTAATTTGTTAAAAAAAATACATTTATGCAAATAATGCATTCAGATTCAAATTACATGCCATAGTCTTTCATTTTAATATACAGAATAGTTTATAACTGTACTGTATAATGCCCGCCCCTTCTCTCATGCTGCCAATCGCGCAAGAGAAGGATCTGTCAATTCCCCTGAGCAAGCAAACCTTGCATTGTACTTGGAGCTATGTGTGTATTTACAATTGCCATTTATTAGCCTATTAATTAATAGGGGCTTATTTATCAAGTCATCAATCGGCCCCATCCTCGCAAGCCTTCATGCTTGCCGGAAACAAAAGTTAAGAAGCAGCGGTCTTAATCCTGCATCATATTTGTCGTGAGATTGATCCGCTGTAGTTATCAAAGCGTCAAGATCGGCAAATGTTAAAATTTGTGACATAATATACGATTCCAAAGTCTCAATCTGACTCAGATCAATGCTTGCATCATTACAGATGTTTTAAATTCAGATTCGACTCTATTTGACCCTTTTCCCAATTTATCAAACATTTAACAGGTATGCTCGTCTGTATTCCAACGCAGCATACTTAGTTTTCAATCCGCCACCCTTGAGGTTGCGGATGCCATAAAACTCAATGGGAGTCTGAAAACACAGAGAGCATATAATTCGATGCTGCAAAAAAAATGAAGTATATTACATAATAAAAGTAAATTAGAAACTTTATTAAAATTGTACCCTTTCTAAATCAAACAATATTATTGCTCCACATTTGGTGCACTAGTAGATATAGGGATAAAATTGAAAAATACTTTACTACTTATGGATTATGCTACAAATTTGTCTCTCATTACAAAGCAAGGGGACAATATTATTTCTACAAATTTGTTAAATAGTTTTGCCCCAAACTTGTCACACTAATAGATATAGAGATAAAAATGAAATAAATACACAACATAATATAACTTCCTTTTTATTTTTTTGTGAAAAATCTATGTGTACCATGTTTAAGCCATGTAATACAAGTCACACTCTCCACTTCGTAACTCAAGACTTTTCGCACCAATTATGATGCAAACGCCAAAACAAACCACACACTAGTGAATTGTTCAACCACTTTTGATTGGAATATGCATAATCACATGATTTATTACATCAGCCAATCTGATTGAAATATACATTTTAAACTATCACTAACAAATCAAATTGCTTGATACTTGTGTCATTGATCCCTCATCAGAACTTGTAAGTGCCATTTGTTACATTGTTTATTATACTTTGAAAGTATGTATATGTGAAATTAGTATTAAAGATAAACATTGATGCTGACATTAGGACACACAGTGTAATATTTTAGACAATGATTTTAAAATTCAAAATGATGTTTGATTCAATATAATCTTAAGCTGATAGCTCAAAGGGATAGCCCACCTAACATTAAACTGTCATGATTCAGATACAGCAGAAATTAAAATCACCGCTTTACTGTCATGCTATTTTCAGTGTATTTCTTCCTTTTCTTGAATTTGTTTTTCAGTAAGAAATGGCATCTTATATGCCAGTCCATTTTATAACACCTATGAAGGGGTGGTTTTTAAAACTAGATTGCAATCAGGAGGGGTTACACAGGTACAGAGAGAAAACTGTCCCAACTCTTAAAATATCCAATGATTGCAAATAAATACATATGATATTCTGATTACATGTTATATTCGCAATTATTCCTGCTCAGTATAATAATACATTAACACTATATACATATAGTGGTAAAAATAAACACAGATATATGAAAGACAACATTGTTTTGAACAAAAAAAGGAATTTAGGGACATGTAAATATGTTTGTAAAAGTTTTCTGACATAACACACACACATATATACACATATATACTGTATATATATATATATATATATACTGTATATATATATATATATATATATATATATATATATATATATATATATACAGTATATACATGCAAAGATATATGTACAAATTCTAGCATTAATAATCATTTATAAAAAAAAACATGAGATAAATGCATATCATGACTTCTAGAAATACAAATACACATTCATTTATGTGAAAGTATCATATAACAGATTTTGTGGTATAACAAATAAATGTAAAAATAACTTTCTATGAGATATTGTGTGTTGAGGTACAAATGTAGCTATTTGTTGGACATTAACAGATGAAAAATAAAAATGTAGCTTTAGAGGAGTGTGCTTGTTCATGGACAGTAATGAAATGGTATAAATAAAGTTGTGAAAAACCCAAATAACTGCGACATCGATGACTGTTAGTTAATAACAGTCCGATGCTCATTGCACCGTACTTGATGCGTGTGTTTTTGACGTTTGTTTTATAAATAAGGGTATCTTATGCAGATCCGTGGCAGCGATGTCTGGCGAGTGTATTGATGCTGGCAAATGCACTGAGATTGACGCTTTGATAAATATACCCCATAGTACTGAAAGGGCTACATTACAATTCAAGAGAAATCGATAACACGTGGGGCATTATATTGTGTTGAGCTTTGTGCTTGAAAATTAAATGCATGATTGGGTATAAGAAGCTGTTGGTTAAAATGCATTTTAGCGAAAATTTAATGTTTACCCAAAGTATTTTAATTCAACTAATACATAAAGCACCATATACTTTCCATTGGAGGTGTTAGAAGCAACCTTATTGTCCTTCTATTATAAGTCACCAGTTGAGTGTTGCACTCAAACACAATCCAAAATAGAGCATTTGAAAACATGGTATTAAGCATTATCGATTGTAGTAGCATATACTAATACCCATTAAAATGCTATCACCTAGATTTAGAGTTTTGCGTTTTCCCCCGCACCTTTTAAATAACGCTGGAATTGAGAGTTCTCTGAAGGGCTGCGTTAGGCTCCAAAAAGGGAGAGTAGAGCATAATTTACCACCACTGCAACTCTAAATACCAGCGTTGCTTACGGACGCGGCCAGCTTAAAAAACGTGCTTGTGAACAATATCCCCATAGGAAACAATGGGGCTGTTTGACCTGAAAAAAAACCTAACACCTGCAAAAAAGCAGCGTTCAGATCCTAACGCAGCCCCATTGTTTCCTATGGGGAAACACTTCCTAAGTCCTCACCTAACACCCTAACATGAACCCCGAATCTAAACACCCCTAACCTTACACTTATTAACCCCTAATCTGCCACCCCCGCTATCGCTGACCGCTGCATTATATTATTAACCCCTAATCTGCCGCTCCGGACACCGCCGCAACCTACATTATCCCTATGTACCCCTAATCTGCTGCCCACAACATCGCCGACCCCTATATTATATTTATTAACCCCTAATCTGCCCCCCCCAACGTTGCCGCTACCTAACTACACTTATTAACCCCTAATCTGCCGACCGGACCTCTCCGCCACTATAATAAATGTATTAACCCCTAAACCGCCTCACTCCAGACTCAAAACCCCTATAATAAATAGTATTAACCCCTTATCTGCCCTCCCTAACATCACCGACACATAACTTCAAGTATTAACCCCTAATCTGCCGACCGGACCTCGCCGCTACTCTAATAAATGTATTAACCCCTAAAGCTAAGTCTAACCCTAACACTAACACCCCCCCTAAATTAAATTTAATTTAAATCTAACAAAATAAAATAAATCTTATTAAATAAATCAATCCTATTTAAAGCTAAATACTTACCTGTAAAATAAACCCTAATATAGCTACAATATAACGAATAATTATATTGTAGCTATTTTAGCATTTATATTTATTTTACAGGCAACTTAGTATTTATTTTAACTAGGCACAATAGCTATTAAATAGTTAATAACTATTTAATAGCTACCTAGTTAAAATAAGTACAAAATTACCTGTAAAATAAATCCTAACCTAAGTTACAATTAAACCTAACACTACACTATCAATAAATTAATTAACTAAACTATCTACAATTATCTACAATTAAATCAACTAAACTAAATTACAAAAAAACAAACACTAAATTACAAAAAATAAAAAAAGATTACAAGAATTTTAAACTAATTACACCTACTCTAAGCCCCCTAAAAAAATAACAAAGCCCCCAAAATAAAAAAATGCCCTACCCTATTCTAAAATAAAAAGTTAACAGCTCTTTTACCTTACCAGCCCTTAAAAGGGCCTTTTGCGGGGCATGCCCCAAAGAAAACAAGCTCTTTTGCATTTAAAAAAAACATACAATACCCTCCCCAACATTACAACCCACCACCCACATACCCCTAATCTAACCCAAACACCCCTTAAAAAACCTAACACTAAGCCCCTGAAGATCTCCCTACCTTATCTTCACCACGCCAGATATCACCGATCCGTCCAGAAGAGGGTCCGAAGTCTTCATCCTATCCGGCAAGAAGAGGTCCAGAAGAGGGTACGAAGTCTTCATCCTATCTGGCAAGAAGAGGACATTGGGACCGGTAGACATGTTCATCCAGGTGGCGTCTTCTATCTTCATCCATCGGGACCATCTTGAAGCAGCCGATGCGGATCCATCCTCTTCTTCCGGCGACTCCCGACGAATGAAGGTTCCTTTAAGTGATGTCATCCAAGATGGTGTCCCTCGAATTCCGATTGGCTGATAGGATTCTATCAGCCAATCGGAATTAAGGTAGGAAAAATCTGATTGGCTGATTGAATCAGCCAATCAGATTCAAGTTCAATCCGATTGGCTGATCCAATCAGCCAATCAGATTGAGCTCACATTCTATTGGCTGTTCCGATCAGCCAATCAGAACAGCCAAGGTAGGTAAAATCTGATTGACTGGGGGGGGTGGAGCCAACAGCCTAGGTGGCTAGACGTGCAAACCTGGAGCTCCTAGGCCTGATTCTAAAAAATGATCTTTATGCTTAACAAAAGATGACTCAGTGAAGCCTGGGGCATTTATTAACTAATCCTTAGCTGAAAGTCAACTTGCCTGAGCTGAAGGTGGCATAAAGCTTGACAACTAACGACTTTACTATCCAGCAAACTAGACCTACTCTCTCTACTATAGACCCTGCAGCCCCATAGAACATGGCGGAGGATTCGGAGTCGCTACACAATTTGCTCCGAGAGCTGGACCGGCAACTGTCTAGCTGTTTCCTTGACCTCTCAGCTACGCTAAGGGAGGAGATGAGGAGATCGGATTGCACCCCCTATGATGAGAGACTTGGAGCCATGCGGGTGAAACTACCGCATAAAAAGCAGCTTGCCACACTTACCCATTTCCCTCCGCTGGGCTATATGGGCGACGAAGTCAGCACTACCCTACCCACTGATTGTGATCCGTGGCTGGGTCACCACCCTCTAGCCACCTTGAGCGTTCTTGCGGTGCCGGACTCAGTGCTGCAGGGAGAGAGAGTGAGATGGCCTTCTGGCCCTAAACTGTTCCTTGCAGTCGTTGAGGAGCGGTGCTTACCACTTGCCTTCCCGGTAAGAAAGGAGAAACCAATCAAACCCCCTGCATCCTCAGAAGCAGAAGGCAGTCTAGATTTAGTGCCCACTGGTACTTCGCCCACACTTAAGGGATACAAGATAGAGGAGCGGGGAGCCAAACTTACCCAGAGGGAGCAACTGGCTGATGCTCGATGGCGAAAAACAGGTCGCCGCTCATTTTGAGGTCTGCCCGAATACACCATAAGGCTGGAGTCTATTAGGGCTCCAACGCTAAATAATGACTGCAGTTTGGGTGTCGATACTGGAACTGTTACTGAGACACCTCACTCCTAAACGTTCCTCAATAAAAACCCTGATACTAAGAGACTTTAATCCGGATTTGGAAGGACTCTGCTATAAATTAAAATTTTCCATCTAAGATTCGTTATGGAGATGGCTGAGTGAAGGGATTTAAGCACAGCGATTGATAGATCTCCACTATATTAGATCTATACTCTTAACAGACTGCGTCTATCTAAACAGTGTTAATGCATATCCCAATCTTACAAGACTCAATCTTACACGAATGTGATGTAGATTTGCTTAGCCTGGGTATTAGGTCAGTCCTGAATGCCTATGTAAATCGATATTATTGTGACATACATTTTCATTTATATAATTAATACACGCATTAATATGTTTGCACCATATGTGACACAGTGTTTTCTATGTCAGCACTGAGATGTTTCTGGATTAGGTCAGTCCTGAATGCCTATGTAAATTGCTATTATTGTGACATCTATTTTTATATATATAGTTAATACACGTATTAATGCGTTTGCACCATATGTGACACAGTGTATTTCGGCACTGAGATGTTTCTGGCGTACTTGCATTTAGCTTATATTATGTGAATACACACACCATATTCTTTCTTTTATTGCTACAGCATTACTACTTCATGTCACAGATTCTGTTTCTCTCAAGTTAAGTGCACATGTTGGGACTGCTGTCTTCAGTTTTACAATGTTTGCATACACATTTGATATGAAAGATCTTATTAAGCTCTGTATGGGATGAATTATATAATTAAAGGAGTCTTTGAGGTCATTACCTTTGCATATCTTCACAAACCCCACTAATAAGTTTGACCCATAATTATATGTGTACATGGCTCCTTTGTGTAGTGTGTACCGGCTGGGGTTCCCTAAAATTTGCTATAATTCTCATTAGAAGCATGTTAGTATGCCCTATGAAACAATCTATTTGCTATGGCCATGTACTTTAAGAGGTTATAGCTGATTGTGCAGTTTATTTTTCCCTCTACACCTAGGCCTAGGCACTGGTCTATATGTAACTTCAGCACTGACAGTATGTTTTTAGCAATGTATTAGTTTTATGGAGCGCACAGGAAGTATCATTCCAGGATTGCTCTTATTACCTAGAATCAAACATATTTCAAATTATAAGGAGTAACTACCCGCAGCATTTTAGCTAATCTCATGTAACATTTTCCCGTTGTGAAGTGGGCAGTAAGTTACAGACATCCCGGGGTCTAATAGAGCCCTATGTACCTATAGCCACCCTATAAGGTCGATCTAACCACGGGACACCCGAACCTATGTATATGGCAGCACTGTTGTTGATTTTTTAACGCTCAGTTGAATCTGTGGCATGTTTGTGCATCTTTATAGGATAATATATTTTCTACATTATAACATGTTAGGTATACCTTTGTCTGAGTGTTTACATCAGATAACATACGGTTTATAGTAGTTTTCCTCTTCTGATAAATGATTCTACTATATACCATATCTACTAAATGGCAATGTTTACAATAAGAATATGTAATTAACAATGTTTTAAGTTCACATAGTTATCTTATGATGGTGACGCTGAGTATTGTTATTTATGCTTGCCCTATGTGTGTTTTCTATGTTCTAGATATTTTAAATGATGTTTTCATCTCCCCATACAAAGGGGAGCTCTCTCTACTTAATCCACTCATGTTCCCTGTTGGATAATGGCATACCCCCTATATAGAATTAATCGGTTGCACAAATTGTCTGCCCTTGCTGAGCTCTTCCCTTTCCTGCCGGTACATGTTGTCTGCGGGTCATAACCCTATTCCTTTTTCCCACATCGCTTATAGCTAGCATTTCCCCAGGAGAGGAGCTCACCCAGAAGTCTTCTATACCCCATACTTCCTAATTTACCATTTATTGCATAACCTTATTCTGGTCACAACCAACATAATCCCCTAATCTTCTGTCCCTTAGCTCACAAATCTTACGGTGATGACAATGCTAAGCCACTTTAAGCCCTGATCCACACTTTCTAATTACCCCGCTCTTGCAGAACTTCACTATGGTCAAAACCAACCTATTCCCATAATCTCTTGGCCCGTAGTTTATAAGTCTTGCTGTGATGACAGTGTTGAGCCATCCTACGCCCTGATAATGTCCATCTACTAATTAACTTCTCTTTAACCCTATAGGTGCATTCATATTAATAGAGGGGAAGCTTAACGACAGGGAATACCCTAATCTGCTATTTATTAGATATAATATTCCCTAGACTGTCCTGGGACACCTCTACCTGGACATTTCTAAGCTCCCAGCACATACTTTAAACTTCGCACACTCATATAAGGCTCCCCCCCCTTTCTCCTATATGTATAGCAGTGCTTACCCGCTGAATATCCCCCCTCCTGTATATCTCAGCCCAAGAGTGGCTGACGCATAAGCTAATTCTCCACAGCCTGATATCTCTAAATCTGATACTCTATTGATTATTTTTTTATAGTACTGCGGAGATCATTCATTAATAATATAATATAAAATGAAGTTATATTCCACCTCGCCTAAACTTATTATCTATCTTCAGGTTACGATTTGATATGTAATTATATTGTTACATGTATATCTTGTTTCTCTCTTACTAATAATGTCAATTTATAGACAATGTATTATTTACTCTGATGTAATTTTGGCCTCAGGGCGATGCTTGTTTGTTAATCTATACGTTAAACTTCAATAAAAAAATTATTAAAAAAAAAAAAAAATTGGATTGACTGATTGAATCAGTCAATCGGATTCAAGTTCAATCCGATTGGCTGATCCAATCAGCCAATCAGATTGAGCTTGCATTCTATTGGCGGTTCCAATCAGCCAATAGAATGCAAGCTCAATCTGATTGGCTGATCCAATCAGCCAATCGGATTGAACTTGAATCTGATTGGCTGATTCAATCAGCCAATCAGATTTTACCTACCTTAAATCCGATTGGCTGATAGAATCCTATCAGCCAATCAGAATTCGAGGGACGCCATCTTGGATGATGTCACTTAAGGGAACCTTCATTCGTCGGGAGTCGCCGGAAGAAGAGGATGGATCCGCGTCGGCTGCTTCAAGATGGTCCCACTCCGCGCCGGATGGATGAAGATAGAAGACGCCGCCTGGATGAACATGTCTACCGGTCCGGATGCCCTCTTCTTGCCGGATAGGATGAAGACTTCGGACCCTCTTCTGGACCTCTTCTTGCCAGATAGGATGAAGACTTCGGACCCTCTTCTGGACGGATCGGTGATACCCGGCGTGGTGAAGATAAGGTAGGGAGATCTTCAGGGGCTTAGTGTTAGGTTTTTTAAGGGGTGTTTGGGTTAGATTAGGGGTATGTGGGTGGTGGGTTGTAATGTTGGGGGGGTATTGTATGTTTTGTTTTAAATCCAAAAGAGCTGTTTTCTTTGGGGCATGCCCCACAAAAGGCCCTTTTAAGGGCTGGTAAGGTAAAAGAGCTGTTAACTTTTTATTTTAGAATAGGGTAGGGCATTTTTTTATTTTGGGGGGCTTTGTTATTTTTTTAGGGGGCTTAGAGTAGGTGTAATTAGTATAAAATTCTTGTAATCTTTTTTTATTTTTTGTAATTTAGTGTTTGTTTTTTTTGTAATTTAGTTTAGTTGATTTAATTGTAGATAATTGTAGGTAGTTTAGTTAATTAATTTATTTATTCCTAGTGTAGTGTTAGGTTTAATTGTAACTTAGGTTAGGATTTATTTTACAGGTAATTTTGTAATTATTTTAACTAGGTAGATATTAAATAGTAAATAACTATTTAATAAATATTGTACCTAGTTAAAATAAATACAAAGTTGCCTGTAAAATAAATATAAATCCTAAAATAGCTACAATATAATTATTCATTTTATTTTACAGGTAAGTATTTAGCTTTAAATAGAATTAATTTATTTAATAAGATTTATTTTATTTCGTTAGATTTAAATTATATTTAACTTAGGGGGGTGTTAGTGTTAGGGTTAGACTTAGCTTTAGGGGTTAATACATTTATTAGAGTAGCGGCGAGGTCCGGTCGGCAGATTAGGGGTTAATAAGTGTAGTTAGGTAGCGGCGACGTTGGGGGGGCAGATTAGGGGTTAATAAATATTATGTAGGTGTCGGCGATGTTAGGGGCAGCAGATTAGGGGTACATAGGGATAATGTAGGTTGCGGCGGTGTGCGGTCGGCAGATTAGGGGTTAAAAAATTTTATTACAGTGGCGGCGATGTGGGGGGACCTCGGTTTAGGGGTACATAGGTAGTTTATGGGTGTTAGTGTACTTTAGAGCACAGTAGTTAAGAGCTTTATGAACCGGCGTTAGCCCATAAAGCTCTTAACTCCTGATTTTTTTCAGAGGCTGGAGTTTTGTCCTTAGAGTTCTAACGCTCACTTCAGCCAAGACTCTAAATACCAGCGTTAGAAAGATCCCATTGAAAAGATAGGATACGCAATTGACGTAAGGGGATCTGCGGTATGGAAAAGTCGCGGCTACAAAGTGAGCGTTAGACCCTTTCCTGACTGACTCTAAATACCAACGGGCGGCCAAAACCAGCGTTAGGACCCCTTAACGCTGGTTTGGACGGCTAACGCAGAACTCTAAATCTAGGCATATGCAAATAAATAAATGGAGGTGATTTAAGGCAAAATACACAGGAACATAGGGTTAATACATAAAAAAATGTTTTGGGTAAGGTTAAACAGACAAGATATATGTATGTTTAAGTCTTTAAGTATGTATATGAATGTATGTATATCTCAAGTCTTATCTAAAAAATAAATAATTGAAAATGTATAGTTCAGAACGTAAAGTAAATTTCAGAATTTAAGGATGTTGCAATTAAAAATTTAGTGGTATACAAGCAAAACCTCATAATTATTTTAATTTTTAAAAAAAAGTATATATATATATATATATAGATATAATCCAAAGGTTGCACTTACTGGACTTATGATAGAAAAATTGTTTATTAAAGTTACATTTGTGAGCAAAGTAGCCCCTTCCTCAGACCAAGGAAGGTCTGAGAAAGGGGCTACTTCACTCTGAAACATCACTTTAATAAACAATTATTCTTTCACAAGTCTAATAAGGGCGGTGTGATGAGAGTGGGAAGTGACATCACCGGATGGGGCGGAGCTTAGGTCTGTTTGTCTATGTCGCAGTTACTAAGTGAGATCAATGCTACCAGATGTATATTTCCATGCTCTGCAATAAAATAGTGTTGTACCCTCTTTACTGTGTCCTGCATCTCATGACATGGTGTCAGAAGTTCTTGCCTACGCTTCTGTTTCCTGATTGATGACGATGTTGAAGTTTACCCCACCTGAGCCTTTTGATTTTTCTCAGCCTGCAGCTTGGCCCACATGGCTTCAGTGGTTTCAGCACTTCAGGATTGCTTCTAAGCTGGACAAGGAGAGTGGTGAAGAACAAGTTAATTCTCTTTTATACTCTATGGTGAAAGATGTGGAGCCAGTGTTCAATGCCTTTACTTTCCAAGAAGGGAAAGAATTTGACTTTGAAATAGTTATGAATATACTCAGGGCCCACTTTGTGATTCATGAGAGGGCTTGTTTTCACAAACGTGCTCAGCTTGTGGGAAAATCTGTGGAGTCATTTGTGCGCAGCCTGTATGAACTAGCTGAATTCTGTGAGTTTGGTGTTGCTAAAGAGGAGCAAATCAGAGACAGAATAGTCATAGGAATTGCAGATGCTGAAGTCTCACTGAAGCTACATTTAGAGTCTGATTTAACATTAGATGGGGCTATTAGGATGTCCCGCCAGAGTGAACTGGTGAAAAAGCAAAGTGCTGATCTGAGGTCTGAGAGTATTGTGGATGAGGTGCTGCAGTTCAGGAGAGCTGCTAGAGAAAGGCACAGTGTGAGCGGTAGACCTAGGGCAACAGATAGGCCCAGAAGTGGATGGGTGCAGCATGCCCGCTGCACACGGTGCAACCATGCCCATGATCAGAGTGTCATATGCCCTGTTAAAGACAAAAGATGTAGAAAATGTAACAGAATGGGCCATTTTGAAGTGGTATGTAAAACTGAATACATTAAGGAGATGCAGGTGGATAGCGACCAGGAGGGAAAAGAAGTGTCCTTTGTAGGGTCTGTTGTTGAACGGCCGGGTTCAGAAGAAGATTGGAGGGTTACTGTTACTGTAATGGGAGTTGCCTTTAAGATTGACACAGGAGCATACATCACTGTAATGTCCCTTGCAGCATTCATAAAACTGCCTTGACAGCCCCAGCTGGTGAAAGTTACAACAAAAGTCCATATTCCTGGTAGTCGCATTGATTGAATTGATTGGGAAATTTCTTGCCAGCTGTGAGTACAAGCAAAGGAAATTCACCATGTGGGTGCATGTGATTAGAGGTCAGTGTGTTAACAATTTATAGAGCAGAAAAGCAGCCTGTGGTTTGGGCCTAGTAGCCAGAGTGAATGAGATCTCAGAAGATATGTTTGGTGAATTGGGCCTACTGAATTGCAACTCAGTCCGTATATCACTTAAAGGTGACGCAGTCCCATACAGCATTACCACTCCCCATAGAATTCCGTTCCCACTCATGCCTCAAGTGGAGAAGGAGCATCTGCGTATGAAGAATATGGGGATTATTGAAGAGGTTGTTGAAGCAACTGACTGGTGTGCCTCCATTGTGCCTGTTGCGAAGAAAAACGGGAAGGTACGCATCTGCGTAGACTTGAAAAGGCTGAATGAGGCGGTGAAGAGAGAGAGAGATATGTGCTGCCGACACTTGAAGACATAGCTCCGAAATTGGCTGGGGTAAAGTTCTTCTCTACATTGGATGCTTCTAGCAGCTTCTGGCAGGTACCTCTAGATCCAAAGTGCCTCAAACTGACTACCTTCATTACACCGGTAGGTCGGTTTTGCTTCTGCAGAATCCCCTTCGGAAATCCTCTGCTCCTGAAATCTTTCAAAGAGAAATGAGTTCTCTCCTAAGAGACCACGTGGGCACGGCAGTCATCATGGACGACATCTTGGTGTATGGGTCTACATTGGAGGAACATGATCAGCGACTGAGCTGTGTGCTGCAGACTATTAGAGAGTCCAGGCTGAAGTTAAATAAAGAGAAATGCCATTTTAGGAAAGCTGAGTTATGTTACTTTGGGCATATCATCAATGGGGATGGCATCAAGCCAGACCCCGAGAAAATTTGTGCTATTGAACAGCTGAAAAGTCCTTCTGATGTACATGAGCTGAGACAAATATTAGGCCTTGTAAATTATGTTGGCTAGTTCCTCCCAGATTTATCCACTATACTATACCCTATCCCAGAGTTGCTAAAGAAAGATTTTGCCTGGGTGTTGGGGAGCTTCACAGGAAGTATCATTTATTCCGGATTAAGTCCCTGCTGGGGTCTGCCCCAGTGTTGGGGTTCTACGACCTTTCCAAAATGACTTTGGTTAATGCTGATGGGAGCAGTATGGGTTGGGGGCCACCCTCCTGCAGTTGAATGAGAACAAACTACAGCCTATCTCCTACTGTTCCCGTACACTGACGGCTTCCGAGTCGAAATACGCCCCAAATTGAGAAAGAGTGTCTAGCTGCAGTTTGGGCCTGTGAGCGCTTTCAGCGTTACCTAGTGGGTTTAGAGAAATTTAGTCTGGAGACTGACCATAAACCGCTAGTCCCTCTAATCAACTCCTATGATATTGACACAACACCCCTAAGATGCCAGAGACTTCCAATGAGGCTGCTCAGGTTCAACGTTCAGGCAGTACATGTGCCGGGGAAACAACTGGTTGTAGCAGATACACTTTCCAGGCTCCCGCTGGCTGCTGCTGAAGAGTCTTCAACGGAATCAGAAGTGAAAGTGTATGTAGAGTCAGTTCTGGCCTCCAAATCCATTTCTTCAGGGAAGTTAGAACAAAAAGAAAGAGACATATTTAGAAACAGACCTTCAAGAAGTTATAAAGTACATAAAAGAAGGTTGGCCCGAGAGTCGGGCAGCCTGGAAGTCTTTAAGTTTTTACCAGTCAGAGAGGTCACAGCTCACGGAGCTGGATGGGTTGGTGCTGTTCAGGGACCGCATTGTTATTCCTTTTAGCATGCAGCAGGAGATGTTAAACAGGATTCATGATGGCCACTTAGGCATTACAAAGTGCAGAGAAAGGGCAGCTATGGCAGTATGGTGGCCTGGGATCAGTTCCGACATTGCAAAACATGTGTCAAAATGTGCCTTTTGCCATGAACGCTGGCCTACTCAGAGAAGGGAGCCCTTGATTTCTACTCCGCTGCCTGCAGGCCTGTGGCAGAAAATAGCTGCTGATTTGTGCGAACTGCATGGGAAAAAGTACCTAGTTGTGATCGACTACTATTCCAGGTATTTGGAAATTGCACCTTTGAATGAAATCACAAGTCAAGCCGTTATCACTTGTCTCAAGAGCTTGTTCGCCCGGTGGGGCATACCAATGGAGTTGGTGAGTGATAACAGAATGCAGTTCGCTTCCACAGAGTTCAGTTCTTTCACCAGATAATATGATTTTGTACATTCCACGTCAAGTCCACATTACCCATAGGCCAATGGAATGGCTGAAAGGGCAGTTCAAACAACAAAGTTCATTTTGAAGCAATCTGAGCCGTACTTGGCCCTCTTGTCCTATAGGGTGACTCCCATTCAAGCCACAGGGTTTAGCCCGGCACAGCTGATGCTAGGACGTCAGATTTGCACCACCTTACCTTCTGTGGGTCTCTTCCAGCCAACTAGCTCTATTCCTCGGGACGAAGTCCTTAGGAGGGATGAAGAGGCAAAATGGGGCAATCGATTCTAATATGACAGGAGACATTCTGTGAGGCCCTTGCAGGAGCTGAATGTGGGGCAAATTGTCAGAATTAAACTGGATGATGAGAAGAAATGGAAGACGCCTGCTATGGTAATTGGACGCTCTCCAGAACCAAGGTCTTATGTAGTCCTTACTGATGGAGGGACAGTTATACGTCGAAATAAAAAACATGTTTAGCCTGTACCTGAGAGTTTGGAACTGGATGCCTCAGTACCACTGCCGGTGGGATCCCCTGTTTTAAGAGGAGTGCCTTCCCCTCAGCAAGATCACAGCGGGTATATATCTGTGCCTCCAGCAGACTCTCAATCACTTTCTTCTGTATCAGAGGACAGTTCATGTAGAGTTACATCAAGTGGAAGAGTGGTGAAACTTCCGGCCCGACATCGGGATTAACATTAGTTAGAGCAGTGACCGGAAGTATGGTCACTGTGGACTAGGGTAGTCTACCCTGATGTTCAAGACAGGCTGTAATTCGTGTTTTTTATACCGATGTTCTCTTTAACTTGTTATTTGTTATATACTATTTAAAACTGTTGTTGTATGCTTCTTGTATACCTTGTTATTTGTTGTATTCAAATGAAAAAAAAAATGTATGCCTTGTCCTTTGAAAAGGGGGAAGATGTGATGAGAGTGGGAAGTGACGTCTCTGGATGGGGGCGGAGCTTAGGTCCGTTTGTCTATGTCGCAGTTACTAAGTGAGGTCAATGCTACCAGATGTATATTTCGATGCTCTGCAATAAAATAGTGTTGTACCCTCTTTGCTGTGTCCTGCATCTCATGACATGCGGACTCTACTACCTTTGTATTATATTTACTTTTCATGACACCCTGGCAGATGTCTATTGGAGTGTGTGTGCAAATCTACTTTTCATTTTGGATATATATATATATATATATATATATATATATATATATATATATATATATATATATATTTAAATAAAAGATTTATAATCCTTCTAAATATCTTCTGTTCCTATGCCCCCCTTCATTTCCTCTTTTGGCTGAACAACATAAAAAGCAGTTCCACTCACTCTCTTCATAGGCTTTCTAAGAGCTGAACTACTGGATTTTCATTGGAATTGTCATAAAAAAAGAGTTAATCTAAGTGGGACGGCATAAAATTGAGTGTACACTCTCATAGAAATCTATTATATGAGGGAAAACATATCTGTGCTATCCATCATCAGTATTGTGGCACACACAATACATATAGAGTAATCATGGATTTGTGATACCAGTGCAAAAATGGAAGAGGTTTGGATAGTTACGTCCTTTGGTCAAAGTATGATCAACCTGCAAACCAAACCAAGATAACTCCACAACACTGCAAGAATGAAGGTTACTTTAAATGACGTCATCCAAGATGACGTCCCTTCAATTCCGATTGGCTGATAGAATTCTATCAGCCAATATGAATTAAGGTAGAAAATATCCAATTGGCGGATGCAATCAGCCAATAGGATTGAAGTTCAATCCTATTGGCTGATCCAATCAGCAAATAGGATTGAGCTCGCATTCTATTGACTGATTGGATCAGCCAATAGAATGCAAGCTCAATCCGTTTGGCTGATTGCATCAGCCAATAGGATTTTTTCTACCTTAATTCTGATTGGCTGATAGAATTCTATCAGCCAATCGGAATTGAAGGGACGACATCTTGGATGACGTCATTTAAAGGAACCTTCATTCTTCAGTTGGACGTCGTTTGAAGAGGATGCTCCGCGTTGGATGTCTTGAAGATGGAGCCGCTCCGCGTCGGATGGATGAAGATAGAAGATGCCGCCTGGATGAAGACTTCTGCCCATCCGGAGGACCTCTTCTTCCCGGCTTGGATAAAGACTTCTGCCCATCTGGAGGACCACTTCGCCCCGGCTTCGTTGAGGACTTCGGCCCGGTTTGGTGAAGACTTCTCAAGGTAGGGTGATCTTCAAGGGGTTAGTGTTAGGTTTTATTAAGGGGGTTTTGGGTGGGTTTTAGAGTAGGGTTGGGTGTGTGGGTGGTGGGTTTTTATGTTGGGGTGGTATTGTACTTTTTTTACAGGTAAAAGAGCTGATTACTTTGGGGCAATGCCCCGCAAAAGGCCCTTTTAAGGGTTATTTGTAATTTAGTGTAGGGTAGGGTTTTTTTTTTATTTTGGGGGGCTTTTTATTTTGTTAGGGGGATTAGAGTAGGTGTAATTAGTTTAAAATTCTTGCAATTATTTTATTATTTTCTGTAATTTGGTGGGGGGAGTTTCGTACTTTAAATAATTTTTTTAAATTGTAATTAATTGTATTTAGTTTAGGTAATTAATTTAATTATAGTGTAGTGTTAGGTGTAATTGTAACATAGGTTAGGTTTTATTTTACAGGTAAATTTATCTTTATTTTAGCTAAGTAGTTATTAAATAGTTAATAACTATTTAATAACTATTGTACCTAGTTAAAATAAATACAAAGTTGCCTGTAAAATAAAAATAAATCCTAAACTAGATACCGGAGCGGCAGATTAGGGGTTAATAATATAATGTAGGTGTCAGCAATGTCGGGGGTGGCGGATTAGTGGTTAATAAGTGTAAGATTAGGGGTGTTTAGACTCAGAGGTAATTTTAGGATGTTAGTTGTAGACATAAAATGTATTTCCCCGTAGGAATCAATGGGGCTGCGTTAAGAGCTGAAAGCTACTTTTTTGCAGGTGTTTGGGGTTTTTTCAGCCGGCTCTCCCCCATTGATTCCTATAGGGAAGTCGTGCACAAGCACATTTTGCCAGCTCACCGCTACCGTAAGCAGCACTGGTATTGAGGTGAGATGTGGAGCAAAATTTTGCTCTACGCTCACTTTTCTGTGGCTAACGCCGGGTTTCTAAAAACCCGTAATACCAGCGTTGTCTGCAAGTGAGCGGTGAGGGAAAACTGCTCATTAGCACCGCACCCCTGTTACCGCAAAACTCGTAATCTAGGTGAAAGGATTTTAAAAATATAATTTATAAATTTAAACCCCATTTTTTAAATCTAAAATTGTAAAGAGATTTGTCTCCAAAAATAAGAAATATTACATTATATTTTCTATAGTAAATACTAATTGCGTTTATTACATTTTTTTATTGCTTATTGAACACATTCCTTAATTTTTCCCTATTATTGGTACTATCATCAAAATGCCGGTACATGATCAACAGATAATTTTTTATATATGTTTAGCAACTTGGGGCGCGTTCCGATAAAGATCGTAGTTTGCGGCGCAAGCGAGGGAACCCCCGCCACACGCAGTTTTAGCTCGCAACTCGAGCTATCCTATATACAGCGCCATCAGAGGCTAAAGTGCCGTAAGTCTGACAAACCAGCGATGTCCAGAAATCTGCGTAAGTACAAATTTCTGGAGTCGCCAGTGACTTACGGCACTTTAGAAACTGCCGGCACCTACAAAACCTGACTAAAATTATAAAATCACCCGTACTGTCTAACACGCCTCCCAAACATAGCCCGACATGTCTAACCCTCTATCCGCTATCCCCCCTCACTATCCTAACAATAAAAAATTTATTAACCCCTAAACCGCCGCTCCCGGACCCCTCCGCCAGCTATATTAAATCTATAACCCCTAATGTGAGCCCCTACCCAGCCGCCATCTACCTTACCTACCCCCTAAAGTGAGCCCCTACCCCACTGCCATCTATCTTACCTACCCCCTAAAGTGAGCCCCTTACACCACCGCCATCTACCTTACCTACCCCCTAAAGTGAGCCCCTACCCCGCCGCCATCTACCTTACCTACCCCCTAAAGTGAGCCCCTTACACCGCCCCCATCTACCTTACCTACCCCTAAAGTGAGCCCCTACCCCGCCGCCATCTACCTTACCTACCCCCTGAAGTGAGCCCCTACTCCGCCGCCATCTACCTTACCTACCCCCTAAAGTGGGCCCCTACCCCGCCGCCATCTATCTTACCTACCCCCTAAAGTCAGCCCCTACCCCGCCGCCATCTACCTTACCTACCCCCTAAAGTGAGCCCCTTACACCGTCGCCATCTATTTTAAAAATATTAACCCTTAATTTAATCCCCCTACACCGCCGCCAGCTATATTAACTATATTAACCCTAATTATATTAGGGTTAATATAGTTAATATAGTTATTATATTATATATATTAACTATATTAACCCTAATTATATTAGGGTTAATATAGTTAATATCGTTATTATATATATATTAAGTATAATAACCCTATCTAACTCTAACATCCCTAACTAAATTCTTATTAAAATAGATCTAATTAAAATTAATATTATTAATTAAAATATTCCTATTTAAATCTAAATACTTACCTATAAAATAAACCCTAAGATAGCTACAATGTAATTAATAATTACATTGTAGCTATTTTAGGGTTTATATTTATTTTACAGGTAACTTGGCATTTATTTTAACTAGGTACAATAGCTATTAAATAGCTAATAACTATTTAATAGCTACCTAGTTAAAATAATTACCAATTTACCTGTAAAATAAATCCTAACCTAAGTTACAAATACACCTACACTATCAATAAATAAACTACAATCAGATTCAAGTTCAATCCGATTGGCTGATTGGTTCAGCCAATCGGATTGAACTTGAATTTGATTGGCTGATTCAATGAGCCAATCAGATTTTTCTACCTTAATTCCGATTGGCTGATAGAATCCTATCAGCCAATCGGAATTCAACGGATGCCATCTTGGATGACGTCATTTAAAGGTACCTCATTCCTAGTTCAGTCTTCGTGCAGGATGGATGCTCCGCGGCGGAGGAGCGAAGAAAGAAGATTGAAGATGCCGCTTTGCTTGAAGACATCGCCGGGTGGAAGAAGACTTCACTGCCGCTTGATTGAAGACATCGCCGGATGGAAGAAGACTTCACTGCCGCTTGATTGAAGACATCGCCAGATGGAAGAAGACTTCACTGCCGCTTGATTGAAGACATCGCCCGGATGGAAGAAGACTTCACTGCCGCTTGATTGGACATCGCCCAGATCGGATGAAGAGTTCTGCCCGGCTGGGTGAAGACAAGGTAGGGAGATCTTCTGGGGGTTAGTGTTAGGTTTTTTTAAGGGGGGTTTGGGTGGGTTTAGAATAGGGGTATGTGGGTGGTGGGTTGTAATGTTGGGGGGTGGTATTGTGTTTTTTTTACAGGCAAAAGAGCTGTTTTCTTTGGGGCATGCCCCGCAAAAGGCCCTTTTAAGGGCTGGTAAGGTAAAAGAACTGCGAATTTTTTTAATTTAGAATAGGGTAGGGAAATTTTTTTATTTTGGGGGGGCTTTATTATTTTATTAGGGGGCTTAGAATAGGTGTAATTAGCTTAAAAATCTTGTAATTTTTTTATTTTTTGTAATTTAGTGTTTGTTTTTTGTAATTTAGTTTAGTTTATTTTAATTGAATTTTGGTTTAGATATTTGTAGTTTATTTAATTTATTGATAGTGTAGGTGTATTTGTAACTTAGGTTAGGATTTATTTTACAGGTAAATTGGTAATTATTTTAACTAGGTAGCTATTAAATAGTTATTAACTATTTAATAGCTATTGTACCTAGATAAAATAAATGCCAAGTTACCTGTAAAATAAATATAAACCCTAAAATAGCTACAATGTAATTATTAATTACATTGTAGCTATCTTAGGGTTTATTTTATAGGTAAGTATTTAGATTTAAATAGGAATATTTTAATTAATAATATTAATATTAATTAGATCTATTTTAATAAGAATTTAGTTAGGGATGTTAGAGTTAGATAGGGTTATTATACTTAATATATATATAAAATATAATAACAATATTAACTATATTAACCCTAATATAATTAGGGTTAATATAGTTAATATATATAATATAATAACTATATTAACTATATTAACCCTAATATAATTAGGGTTAATATAGTTAATATAGCTGGCGGCGGTGTAGGGGGATTAAATTAAGGGTTAATATTTTTAAAATAGATGGCGGCGGTGTAAGGGGCTCACTTTAGGGGGTAGGTAAGGTAGATGGCGGCGGGGTAGGGGCTCACTTTAGGGGGTAGGTAAGGTAGATGGCGGCGGTGTAAGGGGCTCACTTTAGGGGGTAGGTAAGATAGATGGCGGCGGGGTAGGGGCTCACTTTAGGGGGTAGGTAAGGTAGATGGCGGCGGGGTAGGGGCTCACTTTAGGGGTAGGTAAGGTAGATGGCGGCGGTGTAAGGGGCTTACTTTAGGGGGTAGGTAAGATAGATGGAGGCAGGGTAGGGGCTCACTTTAGGGGGTAGGTAAGGTAGATGGCGGCGGGGTAGGGGCTCACTTTAGGGGGTATGTAATGTAGCTGGCGACGGTGTAGGGGGATCACATTAGGGGGTTAAACTTTTATTGTAGGTGGCGGCGCTGTCCGGGAGCGGTGGTTTAGGGGTTAAATACTTTATTAGGGATTGCGGCGGGGGATCGCGGTTGACAGGTAGATAGACATTGCGCATGAGTTAGGTGTTAGGTTTTATTTAGTAGATAGTTTAGGGAGTTACGGGGCTCCAATACTCAGCGTAAGGCTTACTACGGCTGCATTTTGTGGCGAGGTGAAAATGGAGTAAGATTTCTTCATTTTCGCCACGTAAGTCCTTATGCTGTATATTGGATACCAAACTGCGCTGGTTTGGTATACCTGCCTATGGCCCAAAAAACTACGGGCGAAGGCAGAAATATACGGGCGTAACTTCTATGTTACGCCGTATATGTGATACCAAACCAGCGCAAATTTCAGCGTCGCCGGCTTTTGCGGGCGACGCTGCATATCAGATCAGACCCCTGAATTTACTATATGATAGCTATAATTCTTATGGAGTTCTTATGCTGACTTTAAAGAATGCAGTTTATTCTAAAAAGAAAGAAAACCATAACATTGTACAGAATAAATCTATACCTCCATTTCAAATAAATATTAAAATGCAATATAGAAAACATAAGTTATTGATAGACTTATTAAAAGTTTAGTAATACAATACATTTGGGAAACTGGTTTTCTCGAAATTATAACATACACTTTATTTAATTATGTTCAGATGTTTAAAGACATTGCTGGATAATGCATTTGGAATTGATCTGACTAAGCTGTCAGAAATATCTTGATAATAATGTTTTAGGATCTAAGGTGTAAAACAATGTTTTATTTCTCCAATGAATAGTTCCAATTGCAGGAAGTATTCACACATGTATATCATTTCACACCCTCTTGAAAAATAACATGTCACTTTCTTTTAAAAACGAATAGAAACAGACACGTGTCTTTTGTATACATAATGAGCAATATTAAGCATCATGTGTAATGGATTTAGAGCATATTTGTCACATAATTATTGACTTTTAATCATGTTATCATGATAGGATTCATTTCTCCTTTGTTTGAAGTCCAAGGTGTCACAATGGAACATTTTTTGAAACCATCTGTTTTGCTTTATTGCATAGTTCAGTAACTCTTTTATATCCATTCAACTGCTAAAAACTTCTGAACCAATAGGAGTTTACCCCAGTATATAAAAGAGGCTGACATTTATGTTCTTAAAGTTTAGACTGCTGAATTATGAAATCTTAAAATATAAAGATGTTAATGCACTTACCATATGATATGTTGTCACTGCAATTGATTTATGTTAAAGAATTGGCAGTGCTTAAATTTTAATTTGTGTATTCCATAAAAACATAAGTTGTGAAATCTTCTGGGATCATTGCAGTAGAGTGAATAATTTGAATGAAAAAGCAGAACAGCTAAACATTTATACATTTCTATTGACACTTTGGGTTTGATTACGAGTGGTGCGCTAACTATATCACGCAAGCGATATGGGGTATTTATCTGCTCTTTGTGCCCAACGAAAACAATGCATGTATTATGAGTTGAAATTAAACACGTTCGCTTGAGCGTAATCTAAAGTGTGTTGGTTTAGCGCAACTTTAAGACTCTGGTTAACTGTTACGTGAGACAAAAAAGCTGCACAAAACACATCAAAAATACATTTAACAGTATAGTTACACTTATAATAACACTGTCTGTAGCAAATAATTTTAAAAAAGATTGCATCAAAGTTTTAAGGGCTCAAAGAAATGAGGTCTCAGTTGTTAGAAAAACATAAATAAGGTCTGCTATGCCTGTGGCTGGCATAATAGAGGCCAACAATGTCATCTCAAATCTCAGTTGTACATTTTGTTGAGTAAATAAATAGTAATGTCTATATTTTGTCATAGAAACCAATGTTTTTGCTTTTAATAGCATCCTTTGTAATTAATGGGTGTTGCAAATGGTAGGGACCCAAAAACGTTTATTGTAACATTATGTCCCATTGTTTCAGCACTGCTCCCCTTAAGTAAATAATTTTCCCTGCACACTCAACATATTTCTGGTATTGATCAAAGATGTGTTAATTAACAATATCTGCCACTACAAAATAAGTGAAGGGTACATTTATTAACCCCTTAGTGACCAGAGCACTTTTCCATTTTCTGTCTGTTTGGGACCAAGGCTATTTTTACATTTTTGCGGTGTTTGTGTTTAGCTGTAATTTTCTTCTTACTCATTTACTGTACCCACACATATTATATACCGTTTTTCTCGCCATTAAATGGGCTTTCTAAAGATACCATTATTTTCATCATATCTTATAATTTACTATAAAAAAAATGATAAAATATGAGGAAAAATGGAAAAAAACACACTTTTTCTAACTTTGACCCCCAAAATCTGTTACATATCTAAAACCACCAAAAATCACCCATGCTAAATAGTTTCTAAATTTTGTCCTGAGTTTAGAAATACCCAATGTTTACATGTTCTTTGCTTTTTTTGCAAGTTATAGGGCCATAAATACAAGTAGCACTTTGCTATTTCCAAACCATTTTTTTCCAAAATTAGCGCTAGTTACATTAGAACACTGATATCTTTCAGGAATCCCTGAATATCCCTTGACATGTATATATTTTTTTTAGTAGACATCCCAAAGTATTGATCTAGGCCAATTTTGGTATATTTCATACCACCATTTCACCGCCAAATGCGATCAAATACAAAAAATTGTTCACTTTTTCACAAATTTTTTCACAAACTTTAGGTTTCTCACTGAAATCATTTACAAACAGCTTGTGCAATTATGGCATAAATGGTTGTAAATTCTTCTCTGGGATCCCCTTTGTTCAGAAATAGCACACATATATGGCTTTGGCGTTGCTTTTTGGTAATTAGAAGGCCGCTAAATGCCACTGCGCACCACAAGTGTATCATGCCCAGCAGTTAAGGGGTTAATTAGGGAGCTTTTAGGGAGCTTGTAGGGTTAATTTTAGCTTTAGTGTAGTGTAGTAGACAACCCCAAGTATTGATCTAGGCACATTTTGGTATATTTCATGCCACCATTTCACTGCCAAATGCGATCAAATTAAAAAAAACGTAAAATTTTTCACAATTTTAGGTTTCTCACTGAAATCATTTACAAACAGCTTGTGCAATTATGGCACAAATGGTTGTAAATGCTTGTCTGGGATCCCCTTTGTTCAGAAATAGCAGACATATATGACTTTGGCGTTGCTTTCTGGTAATTAGAAGGCCACTAAATCCTGTTGCGCCTCACACGTGTATTATGGCTAGCAGTGAAAGGGTTAATTAGGGAGTTTGTAGTGAGCTTGCAGGGTTAATTTTAGCTTTAGTGTAGAGATCAGCCTCCCATCTGACACATCCCACCCCCTGATCCCTCCCAAACAGCTCCCTTCCCTCCCCCACCCCACAATTGTCCCCGCCATCTTAAGTACTGGCAGAAAGTCTGCCAGTACTAAAATAAAAGGGTTTTTAAAAAAAAATGAATTTTTTTTTAGCATATTTACATATGCTACTGTGTAGGATCCCCCCCTTAGCCCCCAACCTCCCTGATCCCCCCTAAAACCGCCCTCTAACCCTCCCCTCTGCCTTATTGGGGGCCATCTTGGGTACTGGCAGCTGTCTGCCAGTACCCAGTTTACAATAAAAAGTGCTTTTTTTTTTGTTTTTTTTGTTTTTTCTGTAGTGTAGCTTCCCCCCCCCACCCCCCACAGACAAACCCCCACCACCTTGCTGATTGTTTTAATTTTCATTTATTATATATTTTTTATTTCCCCATTTTCTGCAGTGTAGCGGTTCCCACCCGCTCCCTCCCCGTGCACGCGCCCGCCCCCACCCTCCCGTGCGCGCCCCCAGCCACCCCCGCCCACGATCCCGCCCCCCTTCACATCCACAGGGCCATCGATGGCCGCCACCCGCCTCCCGGTCCGGCTCCCACCCACCAACACATGGAGCAACCGATCTCCGGTGCAGAGAGGGCCACAGAGTGGCTCTCTCTGCACCGGATGACTTAAAAAGGTTATTGCAGGATGCCTCCATATCGAGGCATCACTGCAATAACCAGAAAGCAGCTGGAAGCGAGCAGGATCGCTTCCAGCTGCTTTCCACACTGAGGACGTGCAGGGTACGTTCTCAGGCATTAACTGCCTTTTTTCTGAGGACGTACCCTGCACGTCCTCAGTCGTTAAGGGGTTAAACTGCTTTTGAGAATTTGTGCTACAAACTCACATGAGTGAGTCTGCAGCCACAAATTAAAGAAGCAGATTTCTCTGAGGTGGCGGAGATAAATCACCCTGAATAAGCGAGCTCAGAGTGACTGATAGGCCCTACACAATTGGTTGTGCGAGAGCAGCTGGCAGGATTGAGAGAGAGCTCTTGTGCAATCCTAAATTTTGCCATGTGATGATGAATCATATATGATGATTGATAGCAGACTGACTTATGATACTTTCTATTATATGAAATAATACAAAAGAATTTCACAATTAGAAAATAAAATCACACAATAAAAGTCTACCTCCAAGTTTATTGGGTGCGGTGTAGGATTCTTTGGTTTACAGAGTAACAGGAGTTCCTGTATGTGTCAGTTATACGCAGGAATGTCAGTTTGTGAGCAACACTGTGTACTCATTGGGATCACAGTCTTTTACCAAAACCTTGCCCATGTAATGACATTTAAGTAGAGCCAACAAATCCGACATGTGTTTTGTCAGAAAGTTGTCTTGAGGAGGTTGTAATAGTGCTCAATCTTTCCTTAAAAGGAATTCTCAAGTATTTGTCAATTGTTGTGATGTTTCTACTTTCCATTCAACAATGTCCAACTTAAGTAGGAATTAAGATTTGTTGTTCATAGACTATATACACCTTAAGGAGATATTACAACTTACAATATAGAAATGTTTTATCACATGCTATATCAATGTACAAATCCATCGAAAATGAAACGTATATAAAAATCCAAATAACATGACTAATGTATATCATAGGAAATGGAAATCTATTAATATTAATACTCACCAAGATTACAAGTTGTGCGCTAAACCCGGTGCGTAAATAAGTCTAAAAATTTAGCGCTACCGCACTTTCCATAGCGCTGCCATTACAAGGCCTGACTTGACGTGCAATCCTTATTGATGTCTATGGGGACATGAAGGTTACGTAAAACCTAACACCCTAACATAAAACCCTAGTCTAAATACCCCTAATTCGCCACCCCCCAACATCAATGTCACTAAATAAAGTGATTAACCCCTAAACCGCTGCCCCCCACATCAAAACTACTATAATAATGCTATTAACTCCTAAACCGACGGCCCCCACATCCCGACACACTAAATTAAACTATTAACCCCTAAACCTAACAGCCCCCCTAACTTTAAATTAATGTTACAATATAACTATCTTAAAATAAATACAAATTTACCTGTGAAATAAAAAAAACCTATGCTTAAAGGGACATTAAACCATAAAAAAAGTTATCTTCAATTGCAATATTATTATATTTCACATATATTTGTAAATGTCATTGCGCTTCATAGTTTTACCGTTGTAGAGAAATCCTTCTTTGAAAATCTATTAATTTCCAAACCCACCGCTGACTAGTGTTTTTGCACCCTCCTATCCTGACCGATAACCCAGGTTATGAAAATGGGGACTTTAGCTGCTATGTGCTTGCGCGTTTTTCAGGACTCATTAATGCTATACGTCAGTGACCATCAAACCAGCAGACCAGGTATAGGAGATAGCAGCTATGCGCATGCGTGTTTTTGAGGACTTGTCATGCTCTACATCAGTGACTATCAAACCAGCAGACCACTGTCGTATAGGAGATAGCAAATGCGCATGCGCAAGTCAACGGATCGCAATGCGCATTGTCACCTAATGATATGCACAAAATTGCTATTGGATTGGCAATTGAGTTTCTTGGTGAACTGGCCATTTTAGAGGCTTGGCTTTACTTACGTCAGTATCAAAATATAAATTATAATTGTATAAGATTCAGAAAGATTGTTGTGCTGTAAAAGTAGGTACGTTATGACATATAAACATTTGTTGTTTGAAATCAATGGTCATGTTGTGCTTAAAAGAGTAAAGTTTTGGAATCCTTTAAACTATAAATAAACCTAACACAACTATTTAAAAAAATGATATAAACGAAAAATTAAAAAACTAAGTTGCAAAATTAAAAAATCCTAACACTATGAAAAAAAAATTACAAACAAAAAATTAACAAAATTATCCAAAATAATACAAATTTAACATAATCAAATACCCCTATAAAAATAAAAAAGCCACCCCAAAAAAAACACACACCCTAATTTAAAAATAAACTACCAATAGCCCTTAAAAAGGCCTTTTGTAGGGCATTGCCCTAAGTTAAACAGCTCTTATACATAAAAAAAATCATAAAGTACCCCCTAACAGTAAACCCACCCAACGAACTCCCCCCCAAAAAAAACCTACGCTACCCATTGCCCCTAAAGGGGCATTTGTATGGACATTGCCCTTAAAAGGGCAATCAACTCTTTAGTGCCCATTAAAAAAAAATGTACTCACAGTTCCTGAAGTCTGGACATCCATCTTCATTCAGGCGGCGACAAGTCTTACTCCAGGCGGCAATATCTTTATCCATCACGGGGGCATCTTCTACTGGCACTTGATAAATCTACCCCTAAGACCCCACTGGAGAAGTGGGAGTGTCCATAGCCAATTGGGACAATTGGAGTTGAAGGGGATAACTGAATAGAATTCACTGAGCCCCAACAGTCTCAATAAAAATCATCTGTTTTTCTTAATAATAAATTATTATTTCCTATTATCTTCTTAGACCCCATTTATTAGATTCCTTATGATTAATGTAACTTTCATTGGGCAAAATTACAAGTTTTGCGGTACAGCTATACTGTTGAAAAATTGTCCTTTGCACGTGGAATGGCAGGTCTACCGTATTACAAGTCGCGGCAGTACAGCTATACTGCAAGCAATTGGCCAGTAACAGGGGGTGTCAATCATCCTGATCTGATTGGATCCAGATGATTACAGAAGTTAAGGAGCAGCGGTCTTACGAGCCTGAAACTTTGGGCCTAGAAAGCAGCATCCGCTACTTGTTAAATCTACCCCAATATACCTTAATACGATCCCAACAACTTAAGTACAGAAGGATCTCTAATATGTATTTTATCAAAATCTAGAGATAAATTATGGTTGGGGAATCCTGTGTTTATCTATGCTCCTCAAACCTAGATTTTAAAGGGTATCTTTGGTAGTGGGGTTTCTAGCAAACCAAATCAGCATTTCACTTGTGAATGAAGTCAAGTCTTATTTATAATTTAATCAACATAGAGGAAACTTGGATCTTAAAACTAAATATTATGTTGTTAATCTTTAGCTATACTGTTTACTTATCTTTATCATTTAAGTCTGTTTACTTTCATTGAAACAGTTTTTATGGAAATCCTAGTATATGATATTTGGAAACTATATTGGCAAAACATCATACAGCATTACATAGAGTGTGAAGTAATTAGGTTGAGCTTTTAAACTTTTTTGGCTCAGAAGGAAAAAAACAATTCTTTGTGAGCGTACTGTAGCATCCTGTTTTAATAAATTTTAATACCGTTTTCCAAGCTACAACTTTTGATCCAGAAGTGGTTTGCAAAAAAGTCAAAGAACAATGTTAATAAGAAACTCTCATATGGGAGAGGCTTAAAACTGGACATTCCCAGGTGTTTTCCTGTTGCCAGAATATAAATCGAGTTGTCTAATGTCTATCAAAATAAATAGCCTTGTTAGAATATGTTTGGTTTGTGCTATCTTTTTTTCTCAAGCAGAATGAGAAATCTCTTTTTTGTGTGCATAAAAATACCTGTATAAAATGTATAAAATGTAATTCATAAATGATTTTCAGTTGTGAGTACAATATGATTAAACAATTGCCTGATAACTCAGGTCTCATAACTATATGGTAGTCCTTGACTTTTTGTATATCCGGTGATTTTATGTATAAACAAATAAGCCAAAATATAAACACCTAGGGCTAGATTACAAGTGAGGCACAAATGGTTTTGCGCAATCTATATCTTTCTCGAGCATTTTTCATTGCGCTGATATTACAAGTTGAGGGAAATTGAGATTGCGATAGCTCAATCACAGTTTAAGCTTCAATCCGTCCCGCAATCTCAGAGCTGTGGTTAACTGTTTTTTTAAACAAAAAAGTTGCACAAAACACATTAAAAAT